>NC_045736.1:24390965-24990965 GCF_008692095.1 Etheostoma spectabile
CCCCAATCAAGCAGCCGGGCTCTGCAGGCTTTATAAATGAGCATACTACTGAAGTGAATAAATGCAGGGTGAAGGGCTTTACTTTATATTTCACTTCCTTTTTGGTGGCAACTTTCTGTATATTGCAGCCTAAATTCCTATTAAGTTATTTTTTTCATTGTATATTTATAATTGTAAACCATGCTAGCAGCATCCATAGTCCCAGAGGATGAATCCCACCGTCTCACAGAGCTGCTAGTATGGTTGTAGAGTCTTTTTTAAACACGGTTTAGTTTTAGCCAGTAAAACTAGTAAATATGCTATTAATGCATTTTATGCTTGAATACTATATGTGTTTAAACATATTTGTTGTATTATATTTGTTTGGAATGAGATTATTAGCCAGCAACCAACTGTACAAATAATAATTTTTAAAAGTGACCAAAATTAAAGTAAAGAAAAGGTAAATAAAACATATTAACCAGTTGATTTGGCGGCAGCTTTATTATGGCCACTGGTGTTTTTTCCAAAGGCCTTTGGGTCACTGGTTCTGACATTCATGGAATCTGGACTCTGTGTCCCACCCATAACCACCATGGATTATATAAGCAGACACGTTTAGAACAAGCAACTTTGTCAAAAACAGGTGTTGTTCAATGTAAAGTATGTGGGTGTTTCAAAACACAGTGTCAGCTAGAAAATAGTTTTCCTTTGTGTTTCTGTAAACTGTACCATTGTCGGTCCAAAAAAAGTCTATGGATGTTTTAGGAGCGTGGGAGTGGGATCACCTCCAGGAGGCCTTGGAAGAGAAGCTGAAGAATTCGCTAGCAGTGGCTCAGCTTATGGAGCGCATACGATCCCTCATCGGCAGAGACAGGGTGAGGTCTTTAATGTCAAAATTCACCTCTTTTACACCCAAATTTCCTAAAAATCACATACTCTTGTTGACTGCAATATCATGATGATGTGTATGCTAACAGCCCTTCCCACCAAAAGAGGTTAAATAGCTATAATGTGTCAAATGTACTATTTGAAGGCATAAACACATGTTTTTGTTGTTGCAGACTAACAGCGCCTTAATTAGGAAGACCTTGTTTTGAAACAGCGCAATAATAATGTGGCTATATTTATCTTATTAACATAATTACTGCCTATATCACCTCCTGTCCTACTGTGGGAACTAGGACAAAATAAACAAGATGCTATCAAAGAAGTTGAAACACAACACCAGATCTGTAAGGAGTTCACACTGGACATCAGCCATAAAATCCAACATTATGCGAAAAACTGCAACATCTGCAACATCACAACACTGTAATGTGTTGTGTCCATGTGAAAACATGAGGTGATTCTGTGTAATAGGAAGCAGACTTTAACAATTAAAGAGAGATCAGGAGATATGACATGGCTGTGTCTGACAAGCCTTTGGCACCATGCATAGTCCACCAGCACATCTGGACAGATCTAGGTCTTCTACCTGAGGCAGTGTTGAGACGAGCTGACACACCGAGAGACAGCTGGGCCACTTTAACACGATGAGACACCCTAATGTCCTGTTGGGATTTGATCTCGTCCTCTGCAAACACCTCTGGGTCATCTCATTCTTTTTTAAAGATTATTTTTTAGGCATTTTACGCCTTTATTTGATAGGACAGCTGAAGACATGATAGAGGAGAGACAGAGGGAATGACATGCAGCAAAGAGCAGGTCAAACTGTGAGACCGGCTGAATCTTGCTTTCCACAAGCTTTCCACTGATTTACAAAATCAAAAAGGCTTGATTCTGTAGCTGCCTCTATTGAAGACTCTGTGTTTGCAGAGGACTCCCTCTGCAGCAGAGCTGTGCAAGAATATGAAGTTCTTTGTGCTTCAGTTGACTGAGAAAGGTCACGTAATGGTAATCGGATTCTTTGACAACACTCATTTGAGGACTTAAAACAACCATGTGCGCACATACACTCCAAAATGCCACTCTAGCAGCTATTCTCATTCTATTGATTTCACCTGCTATGCACTGCAGTACAGCGTATATACATATATTTCATTATGCATCCTTTAAAGGCCTAACATGACAAGGAATGTGTTAATAAACAAACCGTTTGGACGAGCGTGTGGTGCCCAGTCTGTTTTCAGTGTTCCATCATGTCGTTCTTGGCATTGCAGTTCAAGTATGTTTGGGTAGCGCTAAGCAAGACTGGCAGAGAGGCCATTTGTATTCCACATGGGAGCAGAGATAGATGCACAGAATGACAATTGTCTGGTACTATACCTGACATCCAGCAGAGGAATGTTACTCATATCTTTGGCTTCTTTTCTTTGTGTGTGTGTGTGTGTGTGTGGTGTGTGGTTGTGTGGGTGTGGTGTGGTGTGTGTGTGTGTGTGTGTGGTGTTGTGTGTGTGTGTGTGTGTGGTGTGTGGGTGTGTGTGTTGTGTGTGTGTTGTGTGTGTGTCTGTGTGGTGTGTAGGGCCCCAGGGACACCCCAAGTGGCCCGGGCACCGCAGCTTGGCCCCAGACTCTTGTCAACATCTTCAATTTCCCTCTGTACTTGATGTCATCTTCATGGTGCAAGTGGGTCCATGTTCGACATACACACATTACAAATGCAATGCACCGTCACACGCAGAAGAAGGTCACCTTTAATTAGCCATGATTGAATTATGATCTCAGTTCCGGACCTGGGCATCCATTGGGGCTAAATGAGATTAAAATGGTCCAGGGACAGGCCCCTCGTCCTACTGTCAGTTCAATTCTCTATTAGAGAATCAAACAGAGAAATCCAGAAATAATGCCACAAAGTCTTTCCTAATCAATATTTATCTCATAAAAAGTGTAAGCCTTTCTTGTCCTTGCACCTCTGAGCTGTGAGTTAAACACTTGGAGGTCACAGAGCAAAATTCTACAAGATATTTTTTTTTATGGTGAGAGCTGTCAACGGCAGTTAATGGCACCTAATGACAGCAATTATGTCAGAAGGACTTGTGTCCAGGCTTAACATCTCATTTGTTTCCTGTTCATTTAAATGGCCCATTATGACAGATCGTCACTCATAACAGGCCAAATTGACTTAAGTTTGGCCTCTACATTTAGGCGATGAAACAAAAGAGACGTGTCATTGATATGACAAGCCTTTGACCTTTTGAAAATGATTCAAAATATGTTTGTTTGTGATCGTCTCCAAACATTTTTACATCAAAGATGCTTGATGGTACTATCAGTCAAGATTCAGTAGTTATGAACAGTTTATATTCTTAAGCATTTCACTTCACAGCTCTTTGGGACTTTCCTAGCAACTCTGAAATGTGTGTGTGTGTGTGTGTTTAAGGGAGTGTATTGCCAGCCCACCGAGCAGTGCTGGTGGCGCGCTGTGACGTCATGGCGGCCATGTTCAGTGGGAAGTATGCAGAGGCCCGAAGCCGAGTGGTGCCTATTCACGGTGTCTCCTCAGATACCTTTCTGTCTTTCCTGGAGTACCTCTACACTGACTCCTGCTGTCCTGGTAAGTTTATTGCACACAAGCCAGATGTGTCATCAAATACACCTCTGTGACCACTACTGTATTACAAAAAAATTACAGGTGCCCAGTTAGTTGTGCCTAAAAAGCATGTAAAATGCACACACATCTCCAATGGTACCCCAAAACATAGTAAGAAAATTTCCCTTCCCTCCTCTTTATCTTGTGGACTAATTAATCCCTGAAGTTTGGTGGTGAGATTGATTGCACTGGGAAACCCTCAGTCAGCATGTTATTCAATCACTCGTCTATAACTAGTCTCTCAGGCTATTGCTGTAATTAAAAATAGTTTGTTTAGTTTAATAGGGGATGAACTTAAATAGACGGTTGGTTGATTTGTGACTGAGATGAAAGTCACTTCAGATACTATGGATCTGACCGACAAAATAACAGTCTCTCACAGAAGGACAAAAGACCTTTTGATGTGATTTTAATGTGCCGCAAAAATAAGCACCATTACCAAACACTTGAGGGAGGTACAGTGGTGTTTTCCTTGAGGCCTCGTTCACTAAGCGCAGCCCAAAAAAAAAGCACAGATGACGTGAATGAAGTCATATCAGCCATCTGTGTGACTGCAACATGCTGCCAGTGTCAGTCTCAGGAGGCTCACTGAACAGCACTGAGCTAAAAATTAAATTAGATTTAGTGATGACAAAATTAAGTCGTGGCATCACTGCTGTATCTGCTTTTAATAATGCCTACTCACGGGCCCCAAACGTGTTGTTGTCACTATCTGTCACATTGTGCGCTGCATTTTTAAAAGTAATTGGTATAATTCTTTCTGGTGATGGCAATGGCATTACATTTTTTTAAGTGTTTCTACAGTGTTTCTGTGACTCTCGAGACTGTTCAAATCAACACTCAGCCTGCAGCTCTGAGCAGCTTTTGGCAACTTTTAGCTCGTTTTTTTGGTTTAGGGTCAGACAAACCAAACAATGCTAGTACTTTCAAAACTGCAGGCTGTTTTCAGTCCACAGAATTACACACACCAGCTGTATGCTACCTTTCCAGGGACAAAATGGCTTAGAGTCAACATGAAATTCAGGAGAAGACAGTCAAATATGTAGAAAGAGACACAGATACGTTTTTCAGGAGTACAGTAAGTGGACCAAACATTTACAGTAAATGTAAGTAAATTGTGTCCAACGGGACTCCAACGTAACGCTCATGTTGCTCTGTGTCTGCGAACTATTTGTTAACAGGTTCCAAACCAACTGGAGGAGCTATCGTAAAGGCTTCTTGTTGTGTTTATGTTTGAGTTTTTTCTGCACCCTAGCGGTACAAGATTATCTTTTGCAGTCAAACAGTACCTACAGGGGCTTTGCTTGCAGAGAGTTTATGTGTGTGTGTGTGTGTGTGTGTGTTTGTGTGTTTTTGTGACATCACAATACATTTTATTCTTTAATTCATTTACAGAAGTAGTTAATTAAAACACTGGCATAATTTTCCCTTCAAGCATTACAAAAATGCAAAATAGACAATATAAAGGCGCATAATAATTCACCCTGAATAACCAGCTCCTAAGAGCAGACAATCCCCTTTTTTGTTGCATGAGTAGTTTTGATGAAAAATGTCAGCAAGCAGCCCTAAAATCCAGCTTAGGTACAAGGACGGGAAAGCAAGCTGTTTCCAGAGATACAGCTTCAGGTTGAGTCATGTGTACAGGAAATGAAAGCCATGAAGTCGCTCCAGAGGCTGCTGCCGCTGCACTGTTATGTAAGAGCTCAGCACTCAAGGTTAAAAACAAGGTAATTCCACCAGTAGCGACAAAAACTAAGGGTGTGAAATCAAAGGGTGAATGCTATCAGAGTATTTCACTCAGATACATATTTTATACTGTATACTGTATTATAGTAAAATACATTGCTACTGTTCATTTAAATGATCATGCAGCTGAACCGAACAAAGCCTCTGTATGGCTGCTGCTCAGCTGACAGCGGCACATGCAGAGAATCGGTGAAGGATGGTGAGGGTGGTGTTTGACTTGAATCAGGAGTCATTTGATTTGACATTTAGACATTAGATAATAGGATTGACAATGACGTTCTTTGAATGAGGACGTCATTTTACAGCTTGGAAAGAGCAATTGGAAATTATTTTTTTGTTGTGTTCAATATAATTTGACTACTGAGCTCCATTCGTTTCAATAAATGGTACTTTTCTTACTGGGGATCAATAATAAGTATAAAATTAAAAATAAAATTAGTAAAAAAAAATGTATGCATTTAATTATTAAAAGCACAGGTTGAGATTTAGTCCATGTGATTATAATGTGTGCTGTAATCATAGAAATAATGCGGTTTTATGTAGAAAGTTTCATGAAATCGGTTGGATCCATCAAACTGATAACACAATCTTAGATATAAAAAAATGGAATGTGTGTAGTGTGAGTACAATGTGTGTTAAATATAGTACAATACAATAGAAATATAAAGTCATAAATATACGATGTTTGTACTCTTGGTTTGTGAATAAAGGTGCGTCTGTCTGTATTATGTTTTTGGGCTTTATTCTAACCAATAGATTTGGTTTATCCTGTCTATTTCTTTAAAAGAACTTTGGAAACAATTATTAAGAAAAGGTCTATAAAAAAATAATTGTTCTGGCAAATGTGTAAGCATCAAGCAAACATGAAACAATATTTGGAGCTGTGTTTCCTGCTACATGACAAATATAAGTTCAACATTTATTCTATTTACTCTTTGTTTAGCTGTTTTGGTCTCCACCAACTCCTGAGAGAAATATCTGGCTCCTTAGCTGCTGCAACAGCTAGTCGCTAGCTGTGTCTGTCTGCTGTTTGGTGCTGGGCAGGTGTTGTACAATGGGGTTTTAAAGTGATTTGCTCAAAACAGCTGGTGCTGGAAACACAGTTCATAAATGCAGTGAGAGTGAATCAAACTGTAAAGTTGTAGGCTCTAAAACCAAAACAATGAGCTGAAAGAAGCTAAAATTCACTGTAGAGATGAAGGGAACCACGGAGTAAGGTAATTATTTTCTGTGTAGTTGATCACTTACGGGTTTATAGTATTTTCACTTACTATAAGATATATACGTTTTTTACACAGCGAAGGCCCAGCACCAGTGTTTCCAACTTGGCGACTTTGTCGCTGGTTTAGTGACTTTTCAGACCTGATTAGCAATTGTATTTCTTAAAAACGACTAGCAACGGATTTAGCGACTTCAGACTATTAGGGGAAAATCAGGTCATGTTATATTGTAATTCATATCCATGCTCAGAGTAGTTGCAGTCTATGGCTGTATGAAAACAGCTTGGGGGTCTCTCTCCCTCTCCCCTTTTGACTGTGAGCAGCAGGCAGTCAGCAGACACAGACACTAGGCGTTATGCAATTGATATGCAAATAAGCGTATGACGCGACCTGGCGATATTTGGAGCTAGTGCTAACTACTTTTATTGGAAAAGAGTTGGCAACACTGCCCGGCATTCAACCATGTCGATGTGTTTTCTATTTTTACCCTGTATGTGGTGTGCAGATAAACCAACTTGTGTATTGTCAAATAATATTGTTCAAAATTCTGCTAGATGTGGTTTAAACTGATAGGCTTTTTATTTTGTGTAAAAAAAGATGGACTAAATCCTAAATCTGTTCCAAACATATTTAGACCAATAATCATTAAAACACTTTCCTTTCTTCGGGGATGTTTTTAAGCCATTGATTTCCTCTGGAGGCACACTCACTTTAAAATGTATCCAGCCATTGTAGAAACCTAGGATAAAGTGTATTCTACATGACGTTATAAATATACTGTATGTGTAATACTTTGTGCATATGCAGGGTATGAGGCAGTGCTGTGTGTGTTTGTGTGTCCAGCCAGTGTGCTGCAGGCCATGGCCGTGCTGGTCTGTGCTGAGATGTACCAGGTGAAACGTCTGCAGCATCTGTGTGAAGTGTGTGTGTGCGCTTACCTTCAGAGCATGCCCAGTAGAGAGCTGTCGTCAACGGGTATCAGCGTGATTAGACTACTCCGCAGAGCAAAGGTCAGTGCATTTTTGAGTGTGTGAGATGAATTGAGAGCATGAACAGACCTACAGGAGGCATGCTTGTCTGTGTAAGCTAATGACTTATTCTTTATGATGGGATTTTTCCTTCAGCCACTAAAATGCTAATTATGTGTATAGAGAAAATCTTGCAATTTGTCAAGATTGCACAATGTATGTTTTTTTCTGTGGCATGCTTAATACCCATCTTTCACCTTGCAGTAGCCCTAGGCCTCCGTCTGCAAGTTATTCCTTGTTATTTGTTAAAAAGCATTAGTTCTCAAGAGAATCATTGCTTTTTATCATGATGTCTGTTTGAATTGATTCTCAGTGCCACAATGCAGAGCAGCTGTATGTCTGGCTCCTTCACTTTATCGCCAACAACTACCTGATCTTCAGTCACAAACCTGACTTCCTGGAGCTCTCAGGTCAGCGTGTGTTTTTTTTTAACGCGCCGTAAATGTAATGTAGAAATTAAGCCTAGTGATGGTTATGCAAGCAAAGATTGCTGCAGAGTGATAGCAAAATTAAACTGCTGATTTAAATAGTTTGGAGGGCTTTGGACTTCTTTTAACAAAAAGTCAAAATGTCCTCCAGGCTTTTGAGGATCTGTTGTTTTTTAACAGTAAATGTAGGTTAGGCTCTCTCAGTCTCAGATATGTTTTTGACAAATGGCCAACCAGTTTTTAAAATACATGAGATGTAACCCAGGTGTCCAGCAATCAGTTGTTAGTTAAAATTAGACACTAGTAACCATGTTGTAGAAAGTGAATTTATCACATGACTTGAGAACAAGATGGACAACTGTGAAAAGCTCTGTATTTTATAATATACTGCCATTTAGCACAATATGGCAGTACGTATTAATCATCATCAGCCCTTCAGAATAACACATTCTTGTAGTTTACCTAACACCATAGGTTTATGCTCAAGTTATATATACACACCTCTCACTGATTCTCAGTTATTGTAGCCAAATGCATTTAATAGGCACATAAACAGTGATAAGGATTAACAGCAACATTGCTCCAGTTAGTAGCGGTAGCGCATTTTATTGTCATCATTAGTCACACACACAAGAATTGTTTAAGGTCATTGGACGGGTATTTAAGGGCATAAGTGAAGTCAAAGGCCAGAATAACAACACATGATTTATTACCGTTTAGTCTTCTGTTCTTTGTTAGTGTAAACTAAAATCGTATGAGATATTTCAGCCTTGTTGGCTGTGTTCATGGCAACAAACCATGGAGTTATTACTGTTTGTGTTTGTTTAGTGGGTGTAGTGAGTATATGCCAAGCACAGTAACTGTTGTGATAAGGGTTCAGTTGTGTTTGCAGTAGATTTAATTTGATCTCTTTTGTGTTCCAGAGGAGGAGCGTGAGCAGGTAGAGAGGCTACGCTGGCCGTCCAGAGGCTACCTGCAGGAGCTCAGCGAGTACCAGCACCGGCGACGCAAGCTACGCAAGTCCCGCTGCATAGTCATGTGACCCCGCCTGGATGCCTAAAACCTGTGAAAAACCGGGGAGGGGGGAGCAAAGGAGGTACATAAGGAGGAAAATAAAGACTAAGTGAGACTAGTCATTAACACATGGAGAAACAGACAGAATAAATTGTTTGTTCTGCTGGATGAAGGGCTGATTCTGAGGGACATATGACTCCTTCACTAATAGACAACAGTGTTAAGCAGTGACATACACTGCTGTGACCCGCCTCTCTTCCCCTGGAGGAACGACTGTGCATCCTTTGTGTAATGACTATTCCATCAAGCGCAATACAAAATGACTGATCCTTAAAACCCAATATGAATTTAGAATGACTAGCTGGCCACTGACCAGGGGCTCTGTGAAAGATTATATTTATATTGGCCGATGCAAAATGGTGGATTCGACAATGAACAGTAACACAAAATGGCTCCATTACGAGTACAGATGTGTCAAATGACCACACATCTGTTGGGTTCATGTGCTGTACACGGTTTTAAACTACAGTAATGTGATTTCAGTTTGAAAAAGCAGGAAGGAAACTGTGCTGTGTTTTCTTATTTAATTGGTACCTGGGGATGTCTGGGGATCTTCTGTACGCTGGACACTTGACTGCTCCATCTTAAAAGGGACAGTTTACCCCAAAATCCAACATATTTCCCTCTTACTTGTAGTGCTATTCATTTATTGCTTTCTTTCTACTGAAATACACCCACCAACAGTGTCACCATGCAGAAGGAAGCATCCTCACGGACAAGATGCTTGTCCTCCTCGGCTGAGCCAACTAATACTTAGAACCTAGCTAACCGATACTGCTAGCTCACCTGAGCTAGCTAAATCTACAGCTCAGCCAAGTAGGACGCCATTAATGTTTACATGTCACGTGCACGAGCCTCTCGTCCATAGGTATGCTTCCTTCTGTGCGGTGATACAGTTGGTGGGTGTAGTATGGTAGAAAGAAAATAGTTCTTACATGAAACTGCTCACAACCAGGTCTGTGGATTATCTTGAATAACCGGGTCATGATTTCTGGAAAGACACATCGCTGTTGCTGAGTTTTTGGGCGCTTTGAGCACCACAAGCCGAGTGCCACCTAGTTCCATTTTATTGGAGAGAAAGCATCTCTACGGCCGATATCTCTAACACTGAGCAACTCACACCAAAATTCTCTTGACTAGATTGATATATAGAACAGAGGAAAAATATGTTTTTTTAATTTTGGGGTAAACTGTACCTTTAAATAAAACCTTGGCTCATGATGCATCTGTGTCCTGTTGGATTGAAAAATTGTGACCGTGTGAACATGCAGCTTTGCTTAAGCTGAAATAACTTCAGCCTCACACTTCTTTGTGGCCCAATCAGTAGTTCAGCCGAGCGGTGACCTACATTACCACTGAGAGCAGCGTGAAAAGCAACTGGTAATGCTGGTGGACTGGTAGCACAGTCACGCTCATCTTCTTCTGTAGTCCGTCAGGAACTCAGTTTAGCAGACGATTCCATTTAAAGCCTGCGAGCTGAACTTTTACACAATTTCCTTTGCAGGTTAATAGAATAAAAAGATTTAGGAAAAACAACCATATTATGAGCATATGTTGGTACAAAAAAATAAAACTATGCCTCTGGGTGGACACAATATTTATTTTATCCTAACCTTTTTAAATTTGAAAGGTTGTTTTGAATCATAACGAGATTATGATTTATTGGTGCTGCAATTATTTTTTTTACTGTGTGGACATAATTATGACATGACTTTTTTTTATACATTCATAGTAGAGACAACTGGATCACACTTTTTTTACAGTCCACTGTTTCACTGGTATTTACTTAAAAAGGTGCATGATTGTAAAAATAATGGGGTGCAGAAAGACAACTTATTTGTCAGATAAACTGTCAAAAAATTGAACTTTTTTGCTATTTTTTATTCAGAGGATGGCTCGGCATCAGTCATTAACAGTCAACAAACTATTTGTATGGAATACGTAGTAGAGTACATTAGCTGAGGTGAAGCAGCAGGCTGTGTATATAGTACAAGAAAGCTATGACCACTGGGAGATTTTGACAATGGACAGTACAGCTGGTACCTTTAACCACATGGTGTATATTTAACCTGCTGCTGAACCACAACAATCACTGTGTATGTCCACTAGTTAATCTTCAGATAAATTCCAATCTTATCTTGAAAAGAAAATGAGTAAATATCAGTTGAAAAACAGGACAGTAAAACAAAGTGTACTCCAGTGCTGCATCCACACCCAGTGTGTGCAGACACACATGTAGCTCCACTGGGCCAGTGTTGTACAGACTGTAGATAACACAGTGTCTGAATTTAAATAAAGACATGTTTTAGAATGAACAAAACACAGACTGGATCAATGTCTGTGCTCTGCATTTGTAAATTATTATACAGCATTCTTTTGTCCCCAAAAGTTGCTTCTCCCTCCCCTTCCCTTTGGAAAACTGACCTTTTATTACGCAGATTGGTGACAAATTGAAAGTAATAAAGTGTAAACACAAGCCTCCACTACAGCTTCAATGCTCCATGGCATATATATATATATATATATATATATATATATATATATATATATATATATTATATACACAGTATATAATATATATATAAGTCTCTCAAACTCTACAGGAGGGATGAACATTATCCCAAAAGATATTCCTTCATTTGGTGGTCTGGGAATGTTAGTGGAGCATGCAGTCTATAATTCCAGATAAGACTGCACAATATATTTAATTCAATTCAATTTTATTTATAGTATCAATTCATAACAAGAGTTATCTCAAGACACTTTACAGATAGACCACACTCCAGAATTTACAAGGACCCAACAGTTCTAGTAGTTTCCTCCAGAGCAAGCAACAGTGCGACAGTGGCGAGGAAAAACTTCCTTTTAGGCAGAAACCTCGGACAGACCCAGGCTCTTGGTAGGCGGTGTCTGACGGGCCGGTTGGATTTGAATTTAGAATTCTACAATCAAACTACATGATATATTTGTCTTTGAATCTGTGTCAGATTAGGCAATCACACAGTCTTTAATTCTTGCCATGACTTGGCTAAAAGACACAACAGACAACAAGACATTAGACCCCGTCTTATCATCGTTTGTTGGCCTTTGTCTTTGGGTCAGGCCATTTTTAGGATGATATCCTACAGTCTGATCTCAGTAGAATAGGTTTCAAAATCTTGTATCTGGTGACTGTGAAGGCCATAGCATATGATTAACATTGTTTTTATATTCATCAAACCATTCAGTGACACCTCGTGCGCTGTGTGGAAGTATCTGCATTCATAAGGTTTCCTCACTCATTTATTCAGGCATTTCCTTCAATTTGTCATCCGTCTGTACATTTCCATCAGGATGTGATACATTGTGGGCCTAGAGCACATTTTATTCCTGTCTTATCCCCAAGCAATTACTTCTTATCTCTTTGAACACAACCTTGGGCGTCTTATTTCCTTTAATTTATTTCCAAACTAATGAGAGCTTACTGTTACTAATGTATACACTTAATGACCTGTTCTGGCTCTTTTGAGGGGCAACACCCACCTCATTTTCTTGCGTGCTTTAACAAGTAACAGTTTTTTTTTCCCAACATGGACCCTATTTTCCTAGGTTTGTGTGACTGATGGGAACAACAAGCTCTGAAATTGGTACAGTATTACGCAAGATCACTACAGTCGGCAGCGGTGAAACAAGATACAATGTAAGTTAATAGGGCAGTTGTCCAGCTTGTATTTACCTTCACAGAAGTGCTCATTTTGCCACTGACATGCTCAGATTATTATTCTCAGTGTCTGACAACATTATGGAAAGGATTTCTAAGGAGGTCGACTTTTCTATTAAAGAGTAAGGTCCTTTTTTTAAACATAAAAACATCTGCAAAATTGCAATCACCAAATTCACCAGACTCCATGTAAATAAACAGTCATTTTAGCATCGTAAAATAGTCTTTATTCAAAGTCAACAGACAAAATAAAACAATTAAAAGCCATTTTGGGTAGTCTTTCCACTTTCAACCATCACAACTCTAGTTTTGGTTGAAAATCACAGTTTAACAACTTCCATGAAAATATGTTTATACACGCTAATATGCTCTATACACGCAAAAATATTGCTTTTTTAAATGGAATCTGGTGGGTTTAGGTCTAGCAACTTTAGAGCCGTTTCTGGTTGAACAGAAAGTTATCAAAGAGCTTTTAAAGGTCTATCTCTGAAGGGATCCTTTCCATAATGTTGTCAGACACATAGAATATTAAGAATATTGAAAATTAGCACTTTTGTGAAGGTAAAGACAACCTGGACATTTGCCCTATTAACTTACATAGTAGCTTTTTTACAGCTGCCAACTGTGGCAATCTTGCTTAATACTGGACCAATGTCAAAGATTGTTGTTCCCATCAGTCACTTAGACACAAAGGTTGAAAAAAAACTCAAACTTTACTTGAGTTTGCAAGTCTGTGCCCAGTGTGCAGTGTAATTTACCTGGAGGTCTGGAGTGGGTCACTGCAGGGCTCCAATAGACTGCAGCATGCTATCCAGTTGACCACTCTTATGCAGTGCCGCTACGTCACTGCCGCCTCCAACACACTCCTCACCGATGAACACCCGTGGTACCTACACTCAAATCAATACAAGAGAAACAGGGATGCAACTGGTTACTACGCAGTTGTCAATTTTCAGTGTTGTGCAGAGTTGGACAACATGACATAGGCCTATACCAGGAGACATTTCTGTACCATCAGAGATTCTGCCATAATGTGGATATCATGGTAGTCTCTCTATGCCAGACCTTTCTCCACAACGCTGCAGAGGAGGGTCTGGTTTGTCCACACAGCATTCCGAGATGGGAGAAAAACGTGCTCTGGTATATTGGAATTTCTTAAAACCAATACCAATCGTCGGACATAGCCACCTTGCCGCCCCAAAATAACCTCAGGAAGGAACTTGTTTTGGTGTACGATTGGACAGACAGCCTAGCTAGCTGTCTCGAGTCATCCTGCAGAGATCGGAGGAGCAGTTAACCATACTCCTCATAATAAATCGATCGGAGTTTAAAATTCCAACACAAAGAAAGCAGCATCCGGCGGAATTTCCGGCAACAACGAAGCAATCCCCGAAGTGGAAGGTCGTGGATATAGACTAATATCATGGGAACTACTGTATTCCTTTAACACCTCTGGGTAGAAGGCCATTGTTGGCAATAACAGAACATTAACTGGCAACTATTTGATGTCATTTAAGTCCGTTTTCATGCACACAAATGCCAAAGATTTATTAGCTTCTCAAATGCAGAGATTATTATTTTAATTATTTTTATGATTAAGTTTTAGACTATTGGTTGCACAACAGGCATAATGAATTTTTTGGGCTGTGGGTGATTGGGATGGCACTTTCTTTACAAACCAAAGAGCTGAGTAATGGAGAAAACAATCAGCAGATTAATACATAAAGAAATAATCATTAGTTGCAGTCTGATAAAAAAAAAATAGTTCAAAACTAGCTCCACCTCGACAAACCACAACAATAAAATGCTGCTTTTATGTTAATGCAGGAGTAATAAATGATCTAGTTTTATAGTATTTAACAGTGACAGGGGCCCTTTTTGCTTTGAGTTTTTTTACCCTTTTACTTTTAATGGAGTATTTTTTGCAGAAAAGGATCCGATTTCCTCCACCACTGTACGTGACAGGATTTTATCTATATTAGTTTGGATTCATATCATCCACTTCACTTATGGATTTTTTTTTATGGACTGTGTGTCACACAGTTTTAAACCATTATTTTATAAACTGACAATTCTTTCAATAGTCATGTTGTGACTTTGCAACTTAATGTTGCTATGCATAAAGGCTCGCCAAGTGAGGCAAGTCATTGCTGCATGGGCAGTTCCTCTTAGAGACTCCCTTATTGATTCCACTATACTTTCCTCATTTTTTGGATTTCATGGAGATCATGTAGTCAAAATAAATGAATGACAACCAGCAATTTAATCCCAAATGTCTACATATAATAGCTATAATACAGCTAACATGTCAAAAGCTATTTTGTTTTTAAAGTTGTTATTTAAAGCTTCCAGGAGTTTATAGAACAATAGAAGTTTATAGATGGTATTAAAAACACAGTTTCACTTTTGTGAAAACTTTACTCTATTTATGGAAATGCTACAAAGGGAGATCCCTGTTCTTCTTCACACGTAGACCACATAGGCTACGACACATGAGAATAATTAAGTAAATTATTCTTGCATTGCATTTTCACAAACAGAATAAAGCTTTCACAAATATAAAACTGTGTTTTTAAGACTCTTTAGCCTCTCTGGGATAATTCTGTCCTGATTTGACAAGTCCAGGTACAGTGGTTTTGGATCTGGACCTGGTCTGTGGTCAATCGGAAAATAACTTCAGCTTTAAGTTTCCTTTATATTTTATTATTAACCTTCATATGAACTGCCGAATCAGAAGCTATAATTAGATCAACATGTGTAAGCGTTTGTGTTTTCAGGTTGTTCAAACACTTCGGTTGTACATGACTAAGCAACTTCTGATTACCGTGCGGGCTCCGGTGAGTTCCAGGAAATAGTCTTGCATGTTGTCCATGTCGCTGCGTCCACTTATATCAATACACTCCAAATGTCCCGGTTTAAATTTGTATTTTGACAAAACATCTTTTGCCATAATGCAGTACGAGCACGTGGGCTTAATAAACAGCACCACTTTGTCTCCTTTAATTTTAGCCTGCACGAATTGCTGCGCCATTTTAAGTTGCTCAGTCAAGCAGTCAGAAGATGAAAAAGTGTTGTCAAAGGCAGAGAACAAAGATCATCGCTCTGCGTTTTGTTTTTAATCAGGATGACGTAGAAGTAAGCCCCCCCCCCCCTTAAAGAAATACTACACACTGTTGCTCGTGCACAAGTCAAAGATATTCAGAGAAGGTTGGCAATGATAGAGATGGGGATCGCTCATTTTTATTAATAATATTGATACCATTCTCAAGACTGCTTAACAATCCGAGTCTTTATCAATACCATTATCAATACTTTCTATTATTTGAGAGGACAAATAAGTAATCTTAACAGAACTAGGGGTGCAACGGGTCACAAAACTCACAGTTCCGATCACGGTTTTGAGTCACAGATCAGTTCAATTTTCAGATCACCAGAAAAAAAATGGGGGCATTTAAATGATTTATTAATAATGTAATAATACATTTTAACAATAACTTATTTTACCTGTAGATTGCTGTTAAACGACAAAAACAGATGAGAAAGGGGTATTAAAAAATATGAATGCATCATGACGTTTACCAGTTTCAAGTAAACGCACCATTTAGTCACGTCTGTGTTCTGTTTCCGACAGCAGCAGTGACCACAGTGCTGCTCAGCTAGCTAGTTTGGGACTTTTAGCTCATAGCTAGCTTTAGCTTGAGACTGTTGAAATCCTCTACAGTGAATACACTCATATTTCACACCGTTTAGCTGTCAGCATTTTAACTGTGTTTAATCCAGATACTTGCTAACTGTGGGTTAACATCCACGTCACCTGCTGCCAAGTGTACAGTTAGTGTTAACTAACGTCTTATTCAGCAATGTTTCCTGTTGCCTGTAACGGTTCGGAGCATCAGAGGGCAGCCATATACTCTTGGATATTTAAGTGGCTATTCCGTCCGGTAAATAGGTTTACCGGTCGTTTAGGCATCGGTGCTATATTAGCATGAATATGAAACAGAAAATTTTGTTGCCTGTATCACGTTAACCCTCTATAGAGATATATTAGCCTACTTAAAGTAACAGCGACAGTAAAACATTATTTCACACGATTATAAACTTTGCTTTGATTCGCGGTTCACATGCATTCCAAGTGTTGATTCGTGGTCCGCACCACCAAACAGAACTAGGTTATTTCTGCAAAAAGAAATGAGTCCCAGTTTTGAATTCTTCTATCTCAGTCGCTGTTTTTGTTTTAACGAGCTGATTAAGCGGCCCACAGACAGTGTTGCCAGATCTTGCGAGACAAATACGCAACCAGCCCTTTGAAAACAAGCCCAAATAAGCGACTTTTTCTACGGAGCCCCCCTAAGATCCTGGAAGAGAAAAAATGCACGGTTTTACAATCCATGTGGACAGATTGGTAAACTGTACACACGGTAGGCTAGAGTTTATTTATTTCCCCTCCTGAGCTTTAGGACAATGACCACAGGAGGGAGTTTTTAAACATTATTTAACATTAAAAAACTGATGGGATTTGAAATATAGACACTTTTTCACAGTGATTTTGAGTTGTTCCTAAGGACGGGTAGAATCCATTCTTTTCCTCCTTTCTCCGATTCTTTATTATACTTCTTCCCGTATTTCACCCACTTTATCCCGGGCATTTATTCCTCCAAAAACTCTCCTTCAGTCCACTCACCATTAGTCGCTACTCGCGCATTTTCCTAACCAGAAAACAACAGACTGCCCTGCTCTGCCTCTGATTGGCTGGTACTCGTTTCCATCTGGGTCAGAGCCAATTAGAAGCAGGAAGTGGGTGGGAAATAACGCTGCTGTCTATAGTGTTTATGTGGAAAAGGGCGGGATTGAGCGAACCGGCAAGGACAAGCTGGGAACAAGCCCAAATAAGCAACCACCCTTTAGTGACAAGCCCAAAAAAACCGCAACCCGCGACTACCAATATTTGTAAGCAACTTTACAAAAAAACAAGCCCAAACTCGCTTATAATAAACGGACTTGGCAACACTGCCCACAGAGCGGTGCTCTCGGTAGCCAGTCCGACTATGTTTAGAATGATTTGCGGTGGCTAGGCTAGTCTTTATGGTCTTTACGCACACACTGCTCGTAAATGCTGTTGGCCCCCACACCCCTTATTTCCCAACTACTGTGTGCTGATTGTGTCCTCCACCTCGGCCCATACAGGTTCAGTAGGTAACTTAGTTTTTGCCTGTTTGCATTTTGAATAAGTTTAAAAGTAATTGAACTGCAGGTACAAAGAACACAATTTGAGTCAATGTATTACCTAATTGAATAATTGAGCCAGCTAATTAAATTTTACCACTGAATAAGTTTATAATGTAATGTGTACACTGGACCAGTGTCATATTTTGCACCATACTTACTCATGGAGCTAATTGTGTGAAAATGTAATACCATTTCTATTTAGGCAACATGAAACTGGTATTCAGTGTTATGGCAGCAGTCTGTCTGAAATCTTTCAACATTGGACATATGAATGTTCTGAAGGATTGTGTATGAAATGACATGTAACATTACAATTTCAAATGGCTGAAAAGGAAAACAGAAAACATATTCCAGTTAAAACTAAATTGATTTTTATTGAAGTACACATACATTTTCAGCTGGGCAGGATCAGATTTCACTCAAAATTCACTTGATTTTTAGTGGATTCTCATATCTGCCAGGGTATTTTAACTGTCACTTTCTTATTAAGACTCTTGATCAAACCTCTTTCCTTGGTCCCTTCCGCCACATGAGTCATACAACGCTAATTCATGTTGATCAGAAATGCTCAGAAGGCTAAGAAGAGGACACACATGATAGGGTAAAACCTTGAAGGCTGCATGTTAAGCCCAGTCCTCCACCATACATTTGTTGGAGTGGCCTTTACTGTCTGAGCCATTGCAAAGGAAAACATGAAAAAAATAAACCAAAACACTCATCCTGTAGCCAACAGCTAAAGTAAGTGTAAATCTCAAGTAGCGCCTGAACTCTTGTGAACATTTCTTATCTGCTGTTGTAACCCATCTAAGATACAAGTGCTGATGTTCTGTCCAAAATAACTTAAGACAAGTCAGGCCAGGTCTGTAGTTATGTTAAATTGATTCTGACAGCTGAACAGAAGAGCCAGTCTGCTGCAGAGACCGACTATTTGATAGAATGCCACAACCAAAATAGGAAATTGAGAAATAGAACTGACCAATATTTGCTTAAATCTCCATTTCTGGAGGAAAAATAAAAATGGGGCTACACGTTTCCCAATACAGGACACAGACTCCCACATGTCTACACTAGCTGAATATAGACCGAATCAGAACAAACTGTTGAGAAGGGACCGACCACTACAAAAGTGGAGTCAACATCTTTCAATTGTCGGCCTTTCCGGGGGCAAAGTGACTCAGTTCCATTTCACATCCCCAAATGTAATGGTGTTGTACTTTTCTTCATTGAATGAGACATGTATTCCAGTATTAATGTCTCCTAAAATAAAGCCCCAATCAGAAATGTTACTCAATGGCTGCAGTACCAGAAAATTATTTAATTTTGGCAAACATTCTAACACAGGTTTGTAAACAATTTTCCCTTGTTGAAATAAAGACTTTTCATAGAAGCCATTCATCCATCTATCCATCCAACTAAATTCATAGCAAGGTTATATAATATTAAAAAAAAAAAAAAAAAACTACTCTGAAATCTTCCACTGCTTTGTATAACTCAAACTGAGAATCAAATACATTTGAAATCAAAAATACAGATTTGTCTTCTGATGGATGACATGTTTTAACTTCAATACAGGAAGTTTTCCGCTGGATAACACTGAAGAGGTGAATGCAGAGATGCACCATTCTGGAAAATAAGTATTCTCTATATCTCTTCAGTTAACACCAGGTACTGTTACTCCAGCCGAGTTGATCCTGAGTGCTCTGGGTGGTTGAACACTATAGCAGCTTTTTCGTTTTTCACGTTTCTTATTTGTTTCTCAACATTTCTGGTTTTCCTTACACCGGTCACACCTCTCTTTCTCGCGTGCACACACACACACACACTTTGTAACACTCCTTCCAGACTTAACATCCCTTCCTTCACTACTCCAACATACACACACACCACACACATGCACACAAACACAACCTGTTTCCAGGCAGTTATAGTTCCTTTGTGTGGACCCTAAGGGTTGGCCCAACACGACATTTGAGCGTTAACTAATTAAGGCACCCGTAATGCACTGTGAAGACTAAACTCTGTTGGTGCAAAAAATACGTCCCCATACTGACAGGGGATCACACTCCTTTAGTTAACCCACCCTCCCCATGTGGCCATTACAACTAAATTAACAGTCCATGCACACAAACTAGCTCAAGTGATTTCTCCTGCCTGTCTCACCCCTCCCCTTCAGCCTCAAACAAACAGTAATGTGTTGAAGCAAGGTTATCCAGTACAGTCTTTAAGAAAAGAGGAACTAAGGCAGGAGAGTCATATTTGCCAAATGAGATGACATAATGGATCTTGCGTGCAAAATGGCTTCACAGAGTCAAAACACATAAGGCCTGCGGTCATTTTTTTTTTCAACAAAAAGTTAAACAATATATCATCTGAGGACTCTACTTTGCACTTTGAGTCACAAAATAAATAGATCTCCCTCTTTTTTTTTTCTTCTTTTTTTTTTAAACTTAAATACAAGTTAATATTTTCTCTGATACTGAAAAAATACTTTTGTTCTTTTTTTTTTGCCTGAAGATAAAGTTCTTCAAAAGTTAGAAGCGTTGAAGATTTTCCCCAAACCCCTTCATACATGCAGGCAGCCCCTTCCACTGGTCCAGTGGTATGAAATTCCACAGGAGCTCATTGAGAAGAAACCGAGAGAAAGCAAAAGATGGGGTGAAGTCAACGTAAGATTATCAACATTGCAGGCAACAATGATGCCAGTGGAATCAAAGATTGGAAAAGAAGCAAGGAATGAAAAAGGATGATGAGAAAAGGGAAGGAAGATAGGTGGTGGGGTAGGGGCTGTTGTGGAGGCAGTAACTGAAGGGGTGTTAATAAATAACAGCCAGTTAGACACCCTCTTCTGGTTAGACACTCCTTTCTCAATACTGATTAGTGAAGATGTGTGCTGTGCTCTCAGCACCAGGCCTGGGCTCTGCGCTGGTCAAAATCAGCTATTAGCTGCTTGATGTGGGCCAACTTGTTGTGCAGGTACTCGCAGCGCTGTTTCTCCTCATGGTAGTTGGGGCTGTGCTGTAAAACAAATACACACATATCAGGCCACGTCCTCACGTACCAAAACAATCTCTCTTCCCCACCCCTCCCCCCATCTTCCCTGGCATTGGTTCAAGAATATTTGCGTCCGAACGGATTCATTTGTAAATGACTCAGCTTGCTCCTTCATATTCCATATTCTGTGGTGTTTCTACCACAGAAATTCACCAACAAACGGAGAAGAGGCAGTGCATGCACATAAGGCTTGCGCGCTGTATACAAACAGTATATTTTTCCCTAGTAACCATAATATGCTCAATATCTTCTCCAGCAGGAACACAAGCATGTAGTCCCCCATTGTTGTTGTTGTTGAGAAAATTTGGCGGGATCAGAGGCCAAAGGCTACAGGTCGAGGGGTGTTGCAATGACATCATTAATACGCAAGTATGCAGCTCCGTCATCCAAATGAAGACACAAGGGCAGCAGTTTGGACTTTTTTTCACCCTGAGACCAGGTTTTAAATAAGTGCGGATGATCTGCCAAAACGATGCAAAACGTGTGCATTCCAAACCGCGGTTCTGTGTGGTTGGCCCCTCAGACTCCTGCTAACAATGTGAGAAACAACAGGCCACGTCTTTGTAGTCTATAGAAGAAGAAAAAAAAATCCTTATTAGACAGAAGTCTATGTAACTACTCACTTGTTTCATCTTTTTGTACTCTTTCAAGACTTCTTCTTGCACCTTCTGTAAAAATTAAAATGGGCACATTCAATGCAAATCCACATCATTTTTGAATATTACAAATTACGTTTACTATCTCTGTAACAGGGAAAAAGTGTTAACCAGTACAGGTGAAAATGCTGTGAATGCTACATTTAGCTGATAGAGAAACTTTACATTAAAAAAAAAAAAAAAAAACATTTCAAACTTCAAAGTTGATCTATGTGATAACTTGGCACAATAGCAGCACCCTAAACAAGTAATCTGAATGTCTGATGACAAACACTAACACTACAACGAAGACATCATCACACGTGTTTCATGTTAACTGATGTGACCTGGTATTCTTTGGTGCCAGGTGGCAGCTTCCGGCACTTGGCATCCAGTTGGGTAAAGCGACGGGTGATGCTCTCCACACGGGCATGTAGCAGGCGATACTCATCATACTCTGCATTGAAGTCATTCTTGTAGCTTTGCCGCTGGTCCATGGACACCATGGGCATGTACTTCCTGTGAGCACAGAAAAGGAATTTAACTAAATGATTATATGATGATAAAGTGGTTAAACACATAAAACTATCATTTCAGAACAAAAACAGCACTCTACCATGAGTAAACTTTCCCCTATTTTTCCTTGTTGTGTATACACATTGCCAAAAGGTTATGATATTTAAAGAAAGGTGAGAGTCCTGTTAAACAGCTGTTGAGCTTCTCCATTTGTGTGATTACATGCTCCCTCCACTTGTTACCAATGATGCGGAAAGTGCAAAACAGTTCTTGTACAGCAAAAGAAAATGCATCTGGATTTATTGCTACATTCCTGCATCCTAATTCTCAAGCTTGTCTTTTCACAATTCCCTGTCCAAATATTTCAAATTGTGAAATGAGAAACAAGAAAAAAAGTAAAGAGGGTCACACAACGGGAAAATGGGAACTTTGAGGTATAGCAAAGTTACTCACACTACATAGTCAGGCATCTCAATTGTGGAGGAGAATTCAGTAGATTGAACTGGCTTCTCTTTTTCTGATGAGTCTAAGGAGAAAAGTGCAAGAATGTAAATACTGCACTGATAATACATATTACACAAAATCTAAATTGGATGGACAACAGCAGCATGGATAGGAAAAGCCAAATATGTATTTTTTTATTTTAAAGTGATGATTTACATATTTTGAGAAATAAAGTAAGCTATCTTTTTCTTGTTTTTTTTTTCATTCTGTAGGTGTATTCCGTATAAGGGTTGACAATGCTGTTGTTGGGTTCTGCTTTTTGTGCAGAATATACTGACACAAAGGAATAGAAAATAGATCAAATAAGAGATCCTGGCTTAATGGCAGTTATTAAACCCGGCATTAGCATATTCTTGAGACAGAAAATAGTCTCTCCAACCACAACATTTTAAATATTAGGTCAACAAAACTAAAGACCACATAGTAAAGAAGAGCTAAGATAAATGCTTCATGTTCAGACAATGTCCAGTACCTCAGCGTAATCAAATAAACATTTGAAACATGGCGAGCAACAATCCAAAGACTGAAAGATAAACTGGACCCATGTCAATCACAACACCGCACGCTTGCACGCACGCTAACACGGCCAGTGGCGTGTATGTGCACGCCCGGTCTATACAGCGTAGACATACACGTGGATAGGTCAAAAAGCGTACAGATAACACACTACTTGGCTTAAGAAAGTTGGCATGTACATTTACGCAAAGTCACGATGTCATGTTGTGTTATGAATAGATTTTGTCATTAGATGTTTGACTTTGAGAATATGAATGTCTCTGTTAGCTTAGCCAGTGTGTACAATACCAGGATGCTAAATCTCATAGCAGCAGCCACCATTGTTAATTTCATTATTTACACCTGTGCTTTTCCTAATGTTACATGTCAATTAGGCTTCTGTGAAAAAGGCCTTTTAGACAAATGTTATTTCAATATTCATTGAGCATTTCTTTGGTTTGGTCCCCACAAACTCTTGAGAAAATACATGGATTCAGCAGCTAGATGCTCGCAACAAAGTTGTCTACGCCGTCAGTCTGCTATTTGATGGGCAAGTAGCGTACAGCTTTTTTGTAAATAACAGTTCTCTGCTATTGGCAGGAATGTGTGGGCTATTGATTCAATAAACAATTAACTATACAGAGCTCAAATGCTACCCGGACTGCTGCTAATTCTCTGTGGGTTTGACACAATGATCAACCCATTTTACATCACATGTAAGCTAATTCAGTGTAAATGTAAAAAGAAAAAGAGATTAATAGACCTTTAAAAGATGCCCCCACACCTAAGTTACCTACGGTACTGACTAAATAAAACTTGTAATTAGTAGAATGAATGGCAACAACTGCTGCCTGAGAGCATAGGAATGAAATATTTAAATATTAACAAATGCGATGTGCAAGCTGAAAAGTTGAGGTGTGTGTAGGGCAGCAGCAGGGCTATTCATGCAATTAAAAAACTGGTACGTCATTTAATTCTTAATACATTTGGTTCAGTGATGCTGATAAGACAGAAACACACCTTGATTTTTGTGAGGATTCTTGTTGAGAACGTCTCTGCTCTCTTCCTCAGCACTTCGCTGCTTTTTAGCTCTACGAGTTTCTTCAGCTTGCTCTGCTACACTAGGAGGACTTCTGCTACCTTTTTCTGTCCGTTTCCCTTTGTCCCTCTCTCGATCCTTATCTTTGTGCTTCTTGGATTTCTTTTTAAACTTCTTGTTGGTACTGCTGGACAAGGGGGGGCTGGTGATGACAGTGGATGTAACTGTGAGTGAGGTACAAGGAAGAGGAGGGGGAGGAGGAGGGGGGCTAGGGGAGGTGGCTGGTCTTGGGACGGGGACAGGGTGTCGATAGCAGTCCTGTAGGGTCCTATCGGAGGAGAAGGGGCTGGGTGAAGGGTCTCTGCAGGAGGAACTCTGGTCCATAGGCAGGTCCTGGGTGCCACAGCCCTCTGGGGTGCTGGGTGAGTTGGAGTTGGAGGCTGGGCTGGGCTGCTGGTGAGAGGGTGCGGGGGGGTGGGACGAGATGGGGAGATGGGTGGGCGGGCCAGAGGTGACATTGGAGGGTAGGGACGAGTGTCTAGAGCTGGGGCTGCCCTCGTCCTCACGGCGGTCAGAGGAGGAGAATGAAGACGTGGTTGGCCCTCGATTGCTGAGGTGGGAGATGCGGGCTTTCTTGGGTGCCAAAGGATCAATGAAGTCAAAGTCTGACTGGCGCTTCTGGAAGACAACACCCAGGATTTAGCTAAAAAAACAAAAAACAATTGCATACTTCCCTGTGGGTGGGTGTTAGTGTGCATTTGCTCAGATACCTGGGGGGATGTGGGCACACTGTCTTTGGGAGAACTGCTTGATGAGAGGGTCTCAGTAGGAAGCCCCAATTTGCTGTTAAAGTAAGGAAAGTGTTGTCAGTGGGGAGTATGGTGTAACAGAAAACAAAGGGCACATTAGGGTCCAGCGCTCAACTAACAATACACTAGGTCCAGTTGAGGTAATCATGCTTCTATTAAAGCAATTGTTTGCAAAGTGTACATTTTTAAAACTCAGTTCATGTTGCACACAGGAAGTTATTATTTTCACAGCGATCTATGCTTTGCTTCAACGAGACAGCTGCTGCAGCTTGACGTGCACACAAAGGCAAAGAAGACCGTAAGCTAGCACACATGTATGTAAAAAGCAACATATTAAAAGAATAAAATTAGATTTAAAATGTTTAAGAGAATCTTCTTTACAAAGCTTGTAGGAGTAAGAAAATGCATTTGATAGTTTTTTTAGGCCCTAAAGTGTGATAGGCATATTTTTGGCATCATTGGGCAAAAATTCCCCAAATAATTTTTCAGGATATTGTAATTCAAGTTGGGAAGAGGGCCTACTCTACAAATTCTGGCATTTTTTTGCAGTCTACCCACTTAAACTTTAATGATTCACATAATGTAGATTGGTGAGTAAAACTAAAATGTAAAAATTAACTTATTGTTACAACAAAACATTGTAGGACATCTTTAAATGGGAAAACTTACAATCCTTCACAATAAATGATCACAACATCTGTAAAGACTTTCTTACGGCTCTTTCAGTACTAATCCAACATATCCAAAAGACATCAAGGTAGGACCCAAGTCACTCGTCTTTAAGAAAAATATTTTAAAATGAATTTACTTCAGTGTGGTTCGGCATCCAGCCTTCTGAAGGAAGTTATATGCATAGGAGTGGGGTGGAACTATTTAAAGCACCAGATGTGAGCACATCAGGTGTAGACATTCAGCAATCAGGGTAAACCCCACTACAACAGCGTTCACTTAGTCCATCACAAAAAATGAATGCGTTCAGCATGGAGGACGTCCCCAAAAAAATCAACAGGGTGACTTCTCAAGATAAAGAAAAACACAAAAAGGACCAGAAGACAAAAGAGAAGAAATATGTCTTAACAACCTAAAAGTAACAAACCCACAGTATTATCATACAAAATAGAAAAACTAATCGACAAGAAGTGATTAAAACATCAAATGATTTAGATGAGCTAGATGTATTAAAAAGGAATTTAATTTCTTTTTCTAAAAGATTAGTTCCTTGGGTTTTCTCCAATCTTTTCCATTCTTCACTAACCCAACATAATTTATTGAATATCCAATTTCTATAAAACATTTTGTCTACTCCCTGTATTTATATAGGATAGAATAAATAAACACCTAACAACATGATTGCATTACACTGAACAGAGTGGTTATTGAGTTATATTGCCACCCAATCTCATGTCTAACATAAGGTAAAGATTTATTTTGGAAAATTAAAACTTACTTGTGTATTACATAAGCCGTTGATAAACTTTAAAATGCTAAACCATTATTTTAACATAATTTTAAAAGGATTGAAAGGTGGCAGTCAAAAGTTTTTAACCACAAAAAAGATGTTGTAAATTTGTGTCTGTTACAATGTGCTCCAATGAGGATAAGGCTGTGACCAAAAAAAAAGAAGAAAAAAAAAGAAGAAATATTGGGATACACAGGAACTAACATTACAGTTGGCTCCTTTGTCCTTTACGCAGTACTGTTGAAATGACTCTCACCTTCATCCCTCAGGGGGTAGGCTACCACTTTAAACAAACACTTTAAAGCAAATGCTCTATTTGTTCACGTAACTATGTAGTTAAGCCCAGAGGGAAAATTAAATGCTTAAAAAGGCCATTTCTGTACCGAGCCAGGATCCGGTCAACCTGGGACTTTTCATCTTCAGAGTAGCCTGGCCAGTCTCGCTGGACATCACGATAAATAAAGTCCTTCAATGAATATGTGTTGTCTTTGGGGTTCAGGTTTGCCACCTGTTTGGTACACACAGAGACACAGACACACAGTTTAAAAGTTGAACTGACAGCCTTAGAAGTATACATGTACAGAAACTTCACATTTCCTGTGCTGGCCTAACATCTGTGCATGCAAATCATGTTTAACGATTAAGTGGCAAGTTTATGGTCAAAGTGAATCAAGCCCTTATACTGTGAACCGGATTTCCACAGGCACATTTGTATACTTCGATCTCATGTTTAAGGGGGGTGAGGGGATCTGTGGGATCAAATTAGAGATACCTAAAGAATGCAGGTCTTAATGTAAAATACCTAAATAACAGCTTGTGCAAAAACAGAAATTATTACTGCTAGATTTTTGTCTATGATAGAGGATGTGTAAATAGTACTCACTGGGTCACTATTTTAAGTGGCTTTCTGTTAATATTAGCATATCAAGGCAAAACAAAACACCTTACAGTACCTGTTGCAGGGTGGTCCCTAATGAGTTTCTGTTCTTCTGGTTAATACCATCCCGTTGCAAACGGGCGACCACTTCCAGCTTCTTGTAAGACCTCAGTGCCAGCAGGTGGATGATGCGGTCACGGAACGGCCGCTGGGACACAGGGTTATTGGCAAGGCACTTACGAATAGTGTTGGCTGGGTTGATGGGTGTGGAGCGCTTGCGCTCTGGGACCACATCTGGGGCTGATAGCGCCGGCTTACGGATATGGACTTGCTTTCCTAGGCACAGAAGGCAAAAACAACGTTACAGTTTATGGATATGGACTAAGGATAACTCCTTACTGTAGTGGCCTGGGATTGGAGTGAGTCAGTCATTGAGTCGGTCGGTCTCGCTTTCTCTCAATATTGTAAGAAAACAAAATCTAGGTGTTTAGACACGTCTGTTCTGAGGTGCTGAGCCACGTGGTTAATCAGGGTGACTGCACATGTGCCTATACTGCTTAACAGTCATAACCAAATTCTAAAGCTCTTTAAGAGATTTTGGTTTAGGAGAAACAAACCCCTCTCCCGTCTCTCATGGTAAAAAAAAAAAAAAGCAGAGGCTGGGAGCAATGTGAGGAAGTGTAAGCTTACACACTTTGTTACTTAAGCTTTTCACCTGCAACAATCTGTTATTAGACAAAGTAAACGCAAAGTTTTCTCCATCAGGAATCATCATTCTGTACACCGAGAATTTAGTAACAAATAACATTAATTGCCACTGATTTTAAAAAAAGAACACAGGTTGTGCAGCTCTCATTAAAATATACAGGCTACAAAAGATAAAAACACTGTTGCAGACTGTTACCTGAAATTAACAGCCTGTGAAAACAAGAAGCTAAATGCCTCTTTTGCATTAGAATGCTCACTCCAAACCAGCTGCTACAAACTCCTGTTCCACCCCTTTTCTCTGCTGCTCTTCTTGTTTCCCAGTTTCCATCTGGGCCACTGCATGCAAATGTATCCCCAGGGCTTAGAAAAACAGACCTGAGGAGGTTTTAACTGTAGAAATTACTGTAATAAAGTGAATTCAAAGAAGCAGTTGTCTGTCTGAGATTCTTACAGATTTTTGTATGCATCCGGGGCTCATGCCTTCACAAGACAAACGACCTCCAGAAGAAATTAAGTTACAGTCAAACTCTTATAGATAGAGCGGTGACAAAAAAGTGAAAGCTATATTAACAGAGATCCTTCTGTTTAAATACAAGCATTCTTAACAACGCACACCTGGCTGTCTATCTTTCCTCCTTCCTCCAGAGACAATTTAGTAATGTATTGGTGTGTGAGTGGAAGATATAAGCTTCTCACAGAAAGAGGATGCTTGATTTAAGTTCTCTGAACACCAGAGGACAAACCGACCGAGCTGACCAGTCAGATTACAGTATTTTAATTAATTAGTGACCTACTAAATTTTATTATATATGCATCCCTAGTAGTGATTTACACAGACCAAACCATTTTGCATCTAGTGTTGCTCTGTGGACCTTTGATAGCCAAACCATTTCCACATGATAAGAGACTGAGGGGCGCTACTTTTCCTTTATTTGCCTGCTCATTTTCCTTTTATCTCTTTACCTTGTTATCTTGGTGTATAACTGAAAACGCACGGTAACACTGTTATTCATTGCGAGCAGGTATACTGTTTACATCTCAGCAACGGGCTAGGCCTATATGATATGAGGAAAATTTGCAATAACATTGTTCAATATTACAATGATGATATGACTGGTGATAAATATTGATTGGTGATAAATGAGTGTTGGGGCTGGGATGGTATGGGTTTTTTTTCAACCACGGCTGAAAAGCAAGAAATTCCTGTGCTAGTGCGGTGTACCGCAACCCTCGAGAGTAGCGTAAGTTAGAGCGAGAATGGCAGGGTGCCTTAAAGATGCTCTGCCACACAAAACCGTCCATATGTAGGTCCATATGTGTTTGTGTTATGTCATGAATGTGAAAATGAACTGCTACCTCCTCTGTCAGCTCTAGAAATAGAAAAGAAATAAGTTGAGAAATCAGGCCAATTACAAAAGCGGTTCAGTCTGACATGTTGCCTGAGATCATTACTATTCATGAGCTCGCCCAGTTACGTTGGGTAAAGGATGCTGATAGCCAGGCTCTCATTGGATAGCTGTTAGCCAGTCAAGGTCAAGCAGCTCCTGGAATTTTAATGAGAACTGGCACAAACGGAGCGGAGTCTTCCTGCAGGCTTTCTTTACCACACTAGAATGGCTTTTAACAAGGTAACCAAGGCATTTTTTCCACAAAAAAAATGTTGCAGAGTCCATGGTAGAACTTCAGATATTACGACTAATTAGCTAGCTTGCTTGCTTACTAGATGGCTCAGTTGTCAGTCTAACACCAACCAAGGTGCAGAGAAAGAGGTCTACGGTCTTAATGTTAACTTTTAAGTAGTTACGGTTATTTTATTAGGTTGTGTTTTAATGTGTGGATACGTAGATCTTTTAAAAGACATGTTTATGTTGAAATGAATACACCTACACAAGTAGTTAGGTTTTGCCATCTTATGGACATAACGTGTAATAGATATTCAAGTTCAACCCTGTGTTTTTAAAGAAGAAACATTTGAATATCAGTTTTGACAGCCCTATGTGTATTAGATTTATCAGATAAGATGACAATGAAAAGTTAGACTAGCCTTCTGTGTGCGCCCTTAGTCATTTGTTTGCTTTCCTCACAACCATTTTTCTTCTTGTGTACTAATTCACTTAAGCTGAGTAGGCAATCAGATGGATTCCTCGTGATGACACAGATGGGGAAAAAAAGGATTTGACTAGTAATGGCAATGCACCCTAGCTAACCCTAACCCTACACTGCAAAAACTATGACAAGACGCTTGCAGTCGCTCAACGGCCGACGATCTCTTTGGTGTGTTAGAGCCTTTAAACCTTGGCCCTCTTCTCTCTGAGAAAAACTACCAGCCTAGCTTACTGTGTTGTCTCATGTAGTACTGCAAAAGTTACTTAATGAAAACGTTACAAAAATGAAAACGTTAGTCCAGCCTTACAAATGCAGTGAGTAGTCAGCACTGAGAGAGTGAGTTATCACCAAAACAAAAAAACAGCGGATTTCTTAAGCAAAATGAAAATCCTCCTTAGAAATAGTACTAAGTTGTAATGGTGATAACTAGCTGGGGTGCAAAACGCATGACAGCCACCCTCTCCTACCACACAAAACCAACTAAATTGTATGAGCCTTCACATCATGACAGCGTGCACACAGCCAAACAATCATTGGCAACATCCACTTCAAACCATTTACATCTAACAGCTATCGCTGCATTTTGGAACCCACAACTACAAACAAGCAATATTGTTAACAAATGATGATATTAGATTGGTACAGCGGCCTATTAAATATATACATGTATTGTATGTTATGGTTTATTTGAGAGTATTATTCAGTTAACTCCAACTTTTCAATTAAAGTTAATCTTGAAATTGGCTTGGATAACAAATCTGCAACAACAGCTATGGTCCTCCTCACCATTTGCAACGTTACTACCGGCTTTCATTTTGAACCAACAGGCTAGCTATCGACGGTGCGAGCTTGTGATTCCTGTCTCTCACAGCAGGCAGAACTTGTCATAAAAGGTAATAACAAAGCCTGCCAATTTAGAATAAAGACATGACTGGTCAATTTGACTGTCAACTGAAATTAGTCTCTCGATTGCTCTGAAAATTCATAGGTGGACCACCAATCAAGAGCTGAAAGCATTACATTTTCTTCCTAGCAACAGCAAAGTCAGCAAAATTCTGATACGTTGACAGTTCATTTAACCCTTAACATTTCCAAACAAACTGAATAGTCAGGTTTGAAGCGGTTATTTCCTCAAAAATGTTGTGTTTATATGTCAATTGTCAAATTCTGAATTGATAAACATTTTTTACAACTGGAGGTCTTTTTAAATATTATTTTTGTCTCAGGGCCCTGACGGTTCCCCACTGGCAACAACAGTAGTTGTCTCTACAACGGCCTCTGTGATTGGCTGTCCGCTGACATCACTTTGTGTGTGTATATTTGTGTGGAAGAGCTCAACCCTGACCCAGAGCAGGGGAGAGGCTGCAACATGATGCGATTTTTAGCCCCAGGACCCTTTTAATACCATGTTTTGGTACTAATAAATTCTACATTGTTGCAAGTGATACAGTTTAGAAAGACATTTTTATTATTAGAAATTATTTGTGGGGGTATTGTTTCCCCTTTTTAGATAGTGACGTGGATAGACGGAAGGTGGGAGAGGGAGAGTGGGGGATGGCCCCCGCAAAGGGCCGCGGTTTGGACTTATCCCCGGGGGGCTGCAGGAGCAGCCTACATTTGGGGGCCCCCCTCTTACTGGGGGGTAAGGTCACCCCCCGATAAATTTTTTTGATCCTCTTGGAAATTTTCTTGCACCAATAGCTCAATAACACACAACCATGACCCCCTAGACACCCAAAAACCATAACAACCCCCCCCCCCCCCCCCCAAAAACCAAAAATATCTACTATTGTGCTAAAACCAGAACACTTTTAAAAAAATTTGGCAGGCTGCAAATCCTAAAACAGAAAGCTTTCAAACAAAACCCTTTGGGGCCTTTCATCAACTCTAAACTGGAAAACCCCCGGAAGGCAAAATGGAGTCAGTCGCAATAAGCTTTGGAAGGGTTGGCCATCAGCTATCCCTATTCAGTCCCTTAAAAAATGGGCCAAAAATTTTAAAGAGGGAAGGCTTTTAGGAACTAAAGTATTCTGTGCCCGACAAACCCGGCATCTGCCTGTGGGGACAGCAGAAATGGATTGTGAGGGCCTACCTCTGTACTGGCCCCCAGGGTTAAGACTTTGGCCAAAGTTCAGTGTTCCCCCGGCCCCGGGTCATGGTTCCCGGGGACCTGTAGGGTATTTTTGGGGGCCACGTGACCTTGTCCCGCAGGGGCCAACGCCCGGGGGGCCCCCCACTGGAACAAAGAGGGGGATAGAGGAAATTTTTGGCAAGAAATGATTACCTTCTAGCAATTGGGTAAGACAGTTTTTTCGTGACCATGGTTTCCTTACCCCGACACTCGTGGGCACTCAAAGCTTCCCTGAGGGTTGTCCTTGCCCACATTAGACAGGTAGAAATCAAAATTGTGGAAGGTGTCTGAAGAGGAATCGGTCTTGGGAATTTTAATGCGCTGTAAAAATTCAAAACACAAAAAAAAAAAAGAAAAAAAAGGGAAAAACAAGTTACAGTATCTATACACATCAACAACTTTGAACACAAGCAAAAACAGTAAATTTAGGCGTTTACATAAGTAACGGTCATTAATGGATACAAAATTAAACTTGTTGCTAACCACCTGAAAAGATTAGTTTAGATACTTTCCCTTGGGGCCCTTGATTGTTTGCTGCTGAAAGAAGGGACATTCTGAAAGTAAAAAAAACAACAGTTCATCCCCCACCAAAAGTTGGAAAAGTAAAGGTTTGGAGAGAATACCCGGGGATAAAAATTGGGAATACTACATTAAAAAATAGTGGGCTAGAATGCCTACTAAGACTGAATTCAGAATTCCAAAATTTGGGTAGAACCGCAAGGCCTTGGGTCCGTCACAAAACCGGCATTGCAACCTAGCACTGACAATACTCTATAATGTTTGCACTTTAAAAATTGTTTAAGACTACAGCCGGGAGCAAGGGGACTTTCTGTGCCTGTGTGAGAGTTAAAAAAAACTAAAAACGACAGGGTAGGCCTAATATGTATTCATGATGCAAAAGGAGAAAAACTGAAGAGCCAGCATTGCAGAAAGACAATCTCTCATTTTCATGGGACTTTGAATCTGTTAATAGTGTTGTGCTTTGTCAGTAATATGAACTAAGAATACGTCTGTCTAGAGAATATGTCTACATGTCGGTTGCAGCCGGCATAAAATGGCAGAAAATAATCCCCATGAAAGTTTTCTAAACCAAAAGGTGATGTCATATGCTTGTTTTGTCTGACAACCAGTCTAAAACCTGAATACATTCAGTTAACAACCTTCCTCACATTTGAGATGCTTGAGCTCAGGAATTTTTCAGTGTTTTGGTTTAAAAAAAAATGACGATCTAATTGCTTACCAGCAAGCAAGCTGAATAATTGGTTGGCATGTCACAGGCTATTATCTGCCAAGCGGAACATGCAATTCAGAGTTGACATTGGTCCTAGGGAGTGTGACGCGTGATCTCTGCATCAACGAGGCGGAAACCAACTGCAAGTTCAAATGACTCTTGTGGGTTTGGTGCACTGTCAACCAATCGACCAAGACCAGTGACAGCAGTGCAGCGGCATCAACGTTTCTCTTTTAATCACCAGTGGTGTCGCTTGGTGGTGTTTGGTGGCACTAGTTCGAAATGTAAACAAGAGCTGCATTGGTGCCATCGTCATTGTTAACCGCCAGTAGCGTGTCAGGTCAAAAGTAAAGTTGTGAGGTGGGGGGTGGGGGGGGGGGGGGTTTACCCAGTCAACAATCAATAGAAAAATAGTTGCAGTTTCTTTCTGTTCATCTGAAACTGGCAGTCTGGCAACAGAAACCATGGTTAACTGTCAGCCACAAATGACAGTCCACTGGCACCATTTAAGTCAACTTTACCTGTATCTTCTTTTAGGGTGGTAAGTAAAATTGTCACTTTCATCTGAACATAAGCAGCGGATTTTGGACAACACTCAAATACAGCAAATATTTTAAAGAAGATATTTTAAAAATGTTTGCTTTGTGTAGGTTTGCAGGTTTGTGTTGGTGGCTGCTCTAAATTGAGTTGACAGCCACAAATATGCAGTGGCTGCTCTGGTTCAGTATACGTTAGGATGGGATTGCACAGGACCTGCTTCTTCACACAGCTAAAGCCAAGAAACCAGTTGGCTAGATTATAGATCATTTGACTTCTTAAAATGTTGCATCAACTGGTTTAAGTGGAATGTGCATTTTATTAACAGCTTCTCTTCATTCTTAGACATTAAAATATGCTCAATAACTCATACATTAAAGAAGATGCAGATAATCTTTGACAAAAATGTTTAATTGTTTCAGACTTAAGGAGAACCATGTCATGGTTGTTACTCCAAGCTAACGACTGACTCCCTCCCCCACTATCTATACACCTACTCACACAAGTCCTCACACACAGTTCTGATCACTTTTCACATCACAACAGAAAGACAAAGATAGCCAGCTTCTATAGTTCGATGACTGGTTGAGCTACAACACACATTACTGAGAGGGAGAGAAACAAAAAGCAGGCAGTTTTTGGCTGCTCAGTCAGCAAGAGATTGCAGGCTGCCGTTCAATGCAGCGTACAGACCAACATTACCACATCCAATAAGGTTGTAGCATGAGCTGTCACAAAAGAATTCCTTCAACTGAGTAACGACCTGGTTTTCCAGTTGTCTGAAACTAGGTTAACTAAATAATCACTTTAAACTGTGTTATAGATCCACCTTTCATTTAATTAAATGGTGCTGGCAGTGAGCAAAGGTTTCACATACATGGATGTGAGTAGTGTGTGGCATACAGACACAGACCATGTGCCATAAAAAGCAGTCACAGAGACCTATGAACACTACAGCACCATGCTATGCTACGGTGCATCAGCCCTGAGCAGAGACCTAGGCCCGGTCAGAGTGTTATGTAATGGCGCTGTTGTTGGCAGACTTAAGGTCAGGTAACTTGGCTTCAGGCCTCTGCAACTCAAGTCTGCAGATGTCCAGATTAGTTTACCTGTCTAGCACTTCTACAAGATTACAACATTTGAACAGTTTAAGATTAAAGTTATATTTAATCTGCACAGGTACGCAGGGACGTATTAGCACACTCAGCTTCAAAAGTTTCAAAATTACATGGTGGTGTCAAGCTCAGGGGTGAAATACAGTACATTTGATGTGGTAGTTTGGCCAGAGCTATGAAGTATATGAACAAAACGACACTGATAGCAAGAACAATTATCTTAAAAACAAATTAGGTTTTATTGATATCAGATACCATATTGTAACTGTTGGCCAACTCCTCTAATGCAACTTGAAGTAAATAGAAGTATGCAAAACATTTCAACAATTAGGCAAATAAGCCCAAATTCCATACTTGTCTCGTGTACACCTTTGAGACGCATGCTCATAACTTAGCGGTATACATCCTGTAGCTACAGTGTGGTGGCTCGTTTGACTGCAACATTTTATAATTAAGTTAAATGGCTGTAAAGGGATAAGCCTGACTGTGAGCTTCATACCCCTCCCAGGTTGTGATGAGACTTTGTCCAACTAGCTAAAACTTCTAACCATATGGTAAGCTGACCAGTCACAGAAATGTTTGAAACGCCACTAACTTGTTATCAAGTTACGTTAATTTATCCGCATATGTTATCCCTGCCACTGTGACGCAAACAACCTCGTCGAATGGAAGTTCATGTTAGTTAGTTAAGCTTTTACTTCAAACTCTCAGTTTACTGAACTTGTCTGGTGACGAATGTATTCGTCGATATTAAATTACATCTTTCCTAATTTGGTCAAAGTAAGGTTAGTTTGGAAATAAAAAATGGACTTGGCTAGCTAGTACAGTACAGGGGACTCGCACTAAAGAGCTAACGCTGTCTTATCGGTGTAACTTTACCAACAGAGTATCTAGGTTAAATAACATTTGTCAGTTCTTAAAAACAGACCAGAGCATAAGGCCAAGGCCTAATTTACCTTCTTCTGTTGGTTAATTTAATGACACAAGAATAATACAATCAAAAAACAAGCAAAAAGTCGCTCTGTCAACAGCTTAGCTAACTTTGTAGCTTTAGCTGTGCGTGGCAGCTGGGCTTCCCAGCTGAGAGAAGCTGTGTCAGCCCGACAGTCCTGGCTCATTTATACTGAAATAAACGGCCGTTTCACTCACCATACAATTTTGGTAGCTCTCTATTGCTCTCAGCGCTGTCTCGGTCAATTTGACGTGTAATACGGTGACTCTATCTGCGCTCTGTTGGCCACAATTTAATCCGTATCTCCCATCCTCGGAGAGCGCCGCCATCTTTACCAGCCCTCCACCATCGTCCCTTTGAGGCTGGAGCATTTAGCAGCCCAGGCTCCCCGTGCTCACTCTGGCCCGGGGAGGGACTACAGCGGCTGCCCACAGGGCTGAAAGTAGTGGATTGGTCTTGACTTGCTACCTTGTTAGTTTTTCACTTTTCAACCACAGTAAACTTACAGTAACGTTATAGCACGTATCATTGTGCTTTAGACTGTGGTGGAAAGTAGTTAAGAATTTAGAGGTAGACATACTTTAGGACCCACTTGAGTATTTCTAGTGTACCAGTATGGACTCTTAAAAGAGTATTTCTACACTGTTATGATTCTACTTTTACTTTTTTTTTTAATACTGTCAAAGATCTTAGCAACTTATTCCAACACTTGCTTTAGAATATATGATTTAGGCTACTTAAAACTGGGTTTATGTTGTCACATTTGTTTTTTAAAGGCTTATTAGAGGAAACCTTCTAGTAACTATAGTTTCTAGTTTCCCATGGTCTCTTTCTCAAGCGCGCGTACACGCACACACGCGTACACACACACACACACACACACACACACACACACACACACACACACACACACACACACACACACACACACACATACATGTAGTTACCTCTTGGCAATACTGCCTCTGCCTGCTGTGTTTTTGCTGACATGCTAGAACTAATTCTAGCCTGCTGAAACTGTTAAATGTAGCTTGTGTAGGCTATACTTCAGTGAACTCAGTTTTGTTCAAATGCATTTTAGCAAGCAGTGCAATACATTAGGGATCAACCGATATGAATTTTTTAGTACTGATGCCGATACCGATTTTCTTTTCATCAGCCTCAGCCAATGACGATACAGGCTGACAATTTTCTTGAGCCGATATATGGAGCGGATACCGTTTTTGCTCCCTCAATTTACATCATAAAAATGTAAACCCTGCCACACTGGATTTGTTTTCAAAATCGGCTATGCCATTTCTTTAAAAGTAATAAACAAAAACACAGCTCAGTGTCACTTCTGCAATCATCTTACCCAAATTTGTGTGCAATTTGCATCATATGGATAGGTGCACAGCATATGGTTAACTGTGCAAGGGTAAAAAGCTTTCATCAACATCTACAACACAGCCTTGATGATGCATTGCTTGCTGACATATAAGACAGATATAATCAGGTCATCACAAAATGTACTTTATAATGTACTTTATAATGTTGGCCTATTATCTTTCATGTGGCTCCCTTTAATAAAATGGGACATTATGTGACATCTGCGCAATGGTCACAAGTAATGGTCCCCTGTGAGCTGCACCTCCACTATCTCTCAGTGGCAGTCCCCTTGACCTGGTGATTAGGGCAGCATGTTTTGGTGTGGAGAAGCCTTGAGCAGGGTGGGGGAAAGGCCTGTGTGAATCCAGCAGATTAACATTAGTTTTTCACTCCACCCATTCCCCTGACAAGTCACACACGCACGCACGCATACACACACGCAGACACACACTCACACACGCACACACTCACATACACACACACACACACACGCACATACAAGATACAAGACTTCCTGCAAATAAACCCATCAACAAATTACTTCTTCTATTTGTCAAAATTAACTGCCCCACACCAATTTAAAGATGAATACATGTGTGGAATGCAAAATCTAAAACAACATTCAATGTTGTGATCATTAAGTACCCTTCATTTACAGTAGTTACTGTAAACAACTTTTTTTCAGAATGTTACATATCCTGTATTGAGCCTTTTCTTGGTTTAAAAACGTGCCAATTTTTAAGTCTGTTTAACTCCAGAAGTGTTCTGGTTTGTGTGACAGGTTGTCTACTGTGTAAACAATTATATAAAGCCTTTGAGTGGATTGGACTCATTCATTTTAGAGCTTTGTTTACAGAGGCCATGAAAGGGTTACATGATGAAAGCTCAAGAGAAGAATACTTTAAAATTACACATCCTTTGCGTAGGGCCAAACATTAAACACAAGAAGACTATGGATTACTTAACTGCAAAACCCTTATTTAATTGTTTTATCAGTTTGCAATGAAAATAGACTACTGACAGTTATCTTTCAAATGTATTTGAATGGTGTATGTATGTAAATATGTATTGTTAAAAAAACACACAGAGGTAATGTAATAGGCTCCTTTGCCACTCCATGATTCTTTTTTTTCTAAATTACTTTTCATCACAGTGTAATACCAGGGATATCCCTCTACCTTACAAGCAATTTTGAATAACTACAGAGGTTAATCATTGATAGGTGGATTATTTGGCCAGACTCCGATTTAGGTGCTTATCAGAGTCTTTAAGTCTGGAGTCTCAGTAACAGTAACAGTAACAGTGATAAAGATGCCCTTTTTCTGCTGTGAATGAAAAGCAACTCTGATGAACACCAACTATTCTTGCTAAAGAGATGAACTGAGTCTTTTGTTTTTGTTAAACTTTGCTGCTCTGTGTCTGGTTTTAGGTTCAGGTGTTTCTGCTGGGTTGAGAAACAGTTAATGCAGATACTGCTAATGATTGGTGATAATAATTGTATTAGCTTTCTATTCACATTACCAGTTTATCACACAGTGAACATCACACTGACATCACGACTTATTCAAGACATCTCGGCCTGTTGAGGTATTTATTAAACTAATCAAAGTATCTCGGAATTAGGTTTGTGGGATATATGTAGCAGATAAGAACCAAAAATTGGATATTTGCATAACTAGAGAATGGAATTGGTTCAATATTAAAGTTCACCTTAATATGCTAAACCTTTACATTGTTGAAACATAGCTTTAGCTTTTCATAGATTTACAGCACAAATATTCTCAAGAAAAAGAGGACTTACCTTAGTCTACTCGTTTGTTCAGTCACCATGTTCTCCCCTGCTGTATAAAATGAGGTGTAGCATCAATGTTTATAGTATTATGGTAAGTCACTCATGGAATAATCAGAATAAACTCATGCTGCACCTATGTATTGTTGAAAATCCACCTTACTATATGGCTGTATTATTCAGAGCAGCCCATAGGCAAAATGTTTCATTTAGCGTCACCCAAACTTAATAAATTACACTTGTGTTATGCAAATAAAATGTCTTCGCTCACCCACAAATTACTTTTATATTCCCCCAATGGCCAAGGGCTGTCAATAATGTGTTGTCTTAATATTTAGAAAAGACACGCTTAATGATCACGAAATGCCAGGTACATCAACTTTACTTCCTTTACTTTACTTTACTTTGCTCCCGCATATGCCATTGACAAATGTCCTCAAATATCATCCCTTCTGTATAGCAACATAGAAGTCTGTTTGGCCTCTACATTTGCACCAGGGACATTATATCTTTCAACACACATTAAAATGTAAGAGTTGCGTGCATTACATGCATATAGGTTTTGTGTATGTCAAGGATTACCACCTCTTCCTCTGCATTAGTTTATATATTGCTAATAGGCTCCTTTAACACCAGTGACACCACATGACAGGGATTAAGCCAAGTATTCTTAAAACTGCTTTCCATTATGGCATTAAAAAAAGGGGTAGTCAGCAGGGATCAGGTAGCCTATGTAAAAGGTCTTTATATAGATGACTGAGGCATTCATAACAAAACCAAAGCAAATCTATATATAGGAGCATCTGCAGATCATATTGTGCTATACGTGCATGCTGTTATGTGGAATTTGGGTGTTATGAGACAAGCATATGCTTTCTGTCTCATAATACCCTAATAGCACAATATGATCTGCAAATGCTCCTAAATATAGATTTGCTTTGTTTTTTTATATATACAGTATATATACACACAGTATATACATTATATATATATAATATATATATGTATAAATATGATATATATATATATTCATATATCATATATCAAATTTGGTTCAAATTTGAATAAATTGTATAACCTGAATGACATGTAAAAAGTGATAATGGGCCCACATTAAGACATCTGTGGGGCAAGTGACAGTGGAAATTTAGATTTTTGTAGAGAAATAACAAAAAATAAATATTTTCTTCAGATTATCTGAAGTTTACCTTATTTCTACAGTCTATGGAGTTTACGTGGCGATCTGACCCTGAGGACAGACTCTGTTGGCAGTGAGAAAAAGCCATCTGCTGCTGTTTAACCCTCCCATTAAAACACAGCACAAGGAAAAAAAGCAGAGTGAATGTGGGAGCATGTGTGTGTGATAAAGAAATAGACAGACTCAAATTCATTTGACTTTACCTTTTACTCCAACAGATAATGGGGAAAATAACAGTTTTTAATTTTATTGAAACTAAAACAGTTTCACCCATTTTAAAACTATGTTAGCTTTTGCTGAAGTTTCTATACACATGTAACCTGGAGAAACACCTTCTTGTTGTATCCATTTCTCCCCCACCTGGTATTTAAAGACCTTGAAACAGCAGCTCTTCCACTTAATGATTGGTCACTGCAGAGAAAGTGTGCTCTTACACTGTTGACTCTTATCGCTGCTGACCACAAAGCCACTAAAGCCGTATCTCCGAGGCTGACATTAATGGAGAGCACAGTGGTTTGTTTAAAGAGACAGGTCAATTTCTTTTTTGTCTGCTGTGGAGAAGATAGCACGCAGAGATCCTGTTCACTCAAATGGGCCTTTAATTGAGAGCAGATTAGGCAGTTTGCTTCTGTGTGATTGCAGGTTACATTTATTGGCTAATAGAACAGAAAATGAAATGTAAATTATGAATTGAATGAAGACGATTGGAATATGTGCTTTCTCTTTGAGCAGAGACCTTCTCAGAAAGGAAATTATTAAACCAAAAACAGTTTTCTTTATGTGGGAATGAAATCTGTATCCACACTTCAATGCATTCTGTCCCTCATTTTACATTGATTTTCTTTTCTGGTTTCTTCCCAAAGAGACAAGTCTCTGTACAAGCATATCAGGAGCCAGGTTCGAGCCCCACCAGCTGTACTCTGGGGACAGCACACAGGTTGGTCTGTGGTCAATCAAGTAGCGGTTCAAGTAGCTCTCCTCGAGGCCCCTGGCCATTACCCCGTTAGCCTGGTCCTGCATAATAAGCAAAGAACAGGCCCGAGCCAGTCTGTACATCTCAGAAACCAACCCCCCATACAACTCAGAGGTGTAGTAGTAGTCTCCTTCCTTCTCCTCCACACAAGCGGATGAGACCTCTTCAACTTCGTAAGGAAATGCATTTCGTGGCATCCCATAGAGCTCTGGGTGCAATGTGGCTACCAAGTCTCCTAGGATTTCCTCTCCCACAGGGGCCACAAACTCCTGATCAATGTCAGCACAGAAGATGTATTCAACCTCGCTGCCGATTGGGTTCTTGATAGCTTCAGCAAGCAGGGTCATCCGGCGACGGGCCAGTCGGTCCCAACCAGGCAGCTCTGCAACAGGAACCACCTTCAGCTGTCGTTTTGGCCCCAACTTGATAGGGGGATCCAGAGAGCGGGGATTGTCTGTGAGAATATAGTAGGTGACCATTTGACCAGGGAGAAAGTGAGTTTCAGCTGATGAGAGGAACCGCTGAACAAATTGGGCATAAGTTCCCAGCACGACGGCCAGCAGACCTGTATGGGTTTTCTGTTTTGCAAATTCAGCCCTGCGCCAAGTTGATTTACGGGTGTCACCCCACACTAAAGGAGCACCCCATGGGGTCTCCAGAGGAGTTTGTGGCGGTGTTGCCTTGATGACTGTCATGTCTGTCATTACTCTTCCCCTGTCCATTCCCAAGGCATGAAAGATAGGATGAAATGCCTCCACACTGACAATGGCTTTCCGTCCATGGAGGAAGTCTGAAGGGGCAAAACATGTTTTTATTATTTTAATTTTAAAACCACAGTAGTTGTTTTGTGTGTGAGACATGGTAGACTAGACAGACCAGACATGCCTTATTTCTGCTACTTTTTAACATTCAATATATGTCTGTGTCTGGAATATTTATAATAATCAATCACAATCCCGACAAAATGCAAAAAAATAGACCTTTTTGAACAGGACAGGGCAGGAGCTTAATAGCATGCGACAACAAGGTTGTGGTATACATTTACATTACCACAAGCACATTTTTCTATGTGCATTTAGTGTCCTGGGACTAAGTGTTACAGTGTTAGAGTAAAACAAGTAATTCTGTACACTTACATATGAAAAGAGACAGGAGAAAACAGTACAGAACCAGTTGTATTCTGGTCACTCTGACTGGTCCTGTTTGAAGGACAAACACACATGTTTATGCAATTATATAAAACCAGTACATGTTGTTATGTTCTTTGAGTAAGCATTAATCACTTATAGATGTCCTTTAAACCCTGGTAAAAAGACTCAAGCTCATATATGAAAAGAATTTGATGTTTATAGGCTGTATACACATTAGATATAACACACTTGATCTTAATAGGCCAAATAATGTGTATGCATTAAATGTATGCGGTAACTGTCTGTGGAAGGATGTCAAAGCAAAGAGGTTGAAAGATTACGGTTAACTATTAACCTACAATTAGATAAGCACAGTGCTTAAAATGTGGTTCTGATTTTGAGGAGGTTTAGTAAAAAGACAAGATAAGAAACAAAAGATGTAGCAAATGAACAAGCAGTGACAACTGGTATATTCAACATAAAATTGTGTCAAAAAGAAATACACCAGAAGGCAGACTGGGCTGTCAGAGATTTAGAAGACGAGATTGACTCTGAACCAAAAGTTACACGTTACATGCGATAGAAGTTTAAGCCAAAGTGAATGCAGATCGATGTTTATCTTCATATTCTCCACTTTACATTCACCTGATGTGTACACCAATCAAGAAATGTGGGACAAATGTACAAAAGTTCTTGAATTAACATATTTTTGCAATTCTGGACATATTTCCAGGATCACATTACACATAAAAACCTCTAATACAAGCTGTAGTGTTTTAACTTAGCTTGTACAAGTACAGCAGTCACAAATCAATGACAAGTGAGGGGACAACAACCTGATATGACACAAGCAGAAGAGGTGGAGCAGTGGCTGAGGTTGTACTGACCTGCGGGCTTCTTGAAGAATGGGAATAGCGCCATATTGTGACCTGCTGGTGGATAAACACACCAACCTTTGCCTTAGGTCACTATAAACAAATTCTGCTTTTCTCTCTCTCTCTCTCTGTTTCTCTTCTGCTCAAACTCTCTCAAATTCCTGGAAATGTGCCGTTTAACTCACTGTTTTTCCGCCAGTGATTATTTTCTTTCATGTCCTTTTCCACTCCCCTTTCTTCACATATCTTCTTTCCCCTCCTTCCCCCTCATTCTTTTACAGCATTCAAGTTTGGAAAAAAACCAAAGCAACCAGATGTGTGTAGAGTCTGAAGTAATAGGAGGAGCTGAGGAGTGGAGAATAAGACCTGATAGAGCTTAATATATAGTAAAGAGGAAAGTAGATTTAAACATGCTTTCTTCCCCCTCATGTTGGAAGAATGACAATTAACGCTTGACAATAGTTAATCACTCAAAAACTCTAGGGCAACCTCAATAAATGCTCATATTTTCCTCAAATGCATTTCCCTTACAAGGAGTCCTACTTCACACATGATTTTAAGTGTTTCATGGTCCTGTATAGAGAAGAGTCAGTAGGAAGCAGGCAGACATCTGTATTTTAAACTAGGCTGCAATGTGTCAACAGGGAGTTGTCCTACTCTTTCTGTCCACAAGGTGGAGGCACCAAATAGGAAATATTTAACATACCAGTCAGGAGAAAACATTTTTTTTAAAGTTTCTAATATACAGTATCTATAATCATGCTATATTCTGTATGGATATTAAGAGACACATTGTACAATAGTGTCAACGATATGTTTTTATCAATAAAAAGCCTTCAAGTGGATCCTTATTTAGTTGTTGAACTCTTTGTGATGAAATTTGATGAATGTGTTTGAGTGATTGTGAACATTGTGTTTCATTATTTAAAAGATCTAAAAAGTTTTTTAGGACTGAGTGATATTCAACTTCAATTTTTCTCAAGCTTGGGGACGATCCACAATATTAAAATTACTGACATCATCAGCATGATAACATTCTCACAATAAACAATGCTAGCATGCTGAAGTTCACCTGATATTAGGGCTAGATGAAGTGAGTCACAAATGTCATTAGGATTCAGCATCTGGTATACGTGTCAAATGTCTACAAAATGTCATGACAATCCATCGCCTAGTTATTGAGATATTTCAGTGTAGACCAACAAAATGGACCGACCTTCTAGGCCAACACTGTCATCCATTTAGCCAAATGCCTGCTCACTAATGCATCTGCTCCCAACGCTTGTTGTCGTTTCTTGACAAAATCATCTTTGTTTTTACGTTCTACACATGGGATTTTTTTTTAATTGAGTTGGCTCTGTAGACCATTGAAAGTACTAAAACTTTAATTCAAACTAATTTAAATTTCTCACAAAGCACTACATTTTCATTATACCACAGTTTGTTACTTTAGTGCTGCCAGAGGCTCAAACACACTCACGAGGTCACTTTGCAGTTTATTAAGATAAATGTCATTATTTTTTGTACATCCATAAAGAAATTGCAACATGATATTGGTTTGTGTAAACAACTTTAGACTGAAGCGTCAGTCAAAAACCAGAACATAAAGTAAACAGCACGGGCTACACTAAAGAATGGATACATTACAGGGTGCTAGTGAAGCATTGCCCCAAACATTGTCTTTTTCCTGACACCTTGTTGGCAGAGAAGCGGGGCAGGCAGTTCCAAGCTGAAGGTTGGAGACTCTGCATAGGGAATTCATAGCTATTCATGTCATAAACACTTCTACACCATGTGGTAATGAGTATGCACATTTATTACAGCATATATTAAGGCGTTAAAGATGAATGTGCTTGAAGGTTTTGGTGCAGAGCCCCCTATTCTACAGAGTTCCTGGTCATTTTCTGAAGTGTAATAGGTCCATTAATATCAAATAAATAATGCCAGAGAAGTCATTTTAATGCAATACTCTGTCAACGACTCAAGGAACTGTTTGTTGTTGGCATATTGCAGATGATTAACAACATGTTAGCCACTCGCACCTTCACTGAAATACACGGAAGCTTTTTGACAGCAAATATTTTGGCAGTGCTCATTTGATTTTTCAGATATTAAGTGAACTATGCCACAAGAAAATAAACTGTTCAAGGGTTCGATACTGTATATATTATTTCCATAAACTATGAGGATCCTTAGAAAAATATTTCATTTAATGCAGCATTGTACTTATACAAAATTAAACAAATAGCACAAAGAAGATTAATCTGTAATTTTCCTCCACTTTGAATGTATCGCTACTCTCCAACTGAAAGTAATCCTATCCGTTGTTACCATTACCAGAGTAGAGGTTGCTTATGTTTTGTCTTTTATAATAGTGTATTTGTACAACTATATAGTCTCATCTGCATACTTTTATAGTATATCATCTTTTTACACTATATAATTCTCTTAATACTTAGAAGAGGCCAGAATAGGATTTTGTTACTTTCTTGAGCTCTGTTGACACCCTGAGAATACATCTTTTGTCAACACAGGTCAAACATATTAAATTGCGGATTGATTTTGAATTTTGCTTCATTTTGAATGTATGCTGACTTTAATTTCATGACTTTAGGTCAGTATTTTAAAGATGATTGTTTTCTTCTAAAGTGAGTTGGTGTTCCATAATAGTGTGAAAGATATTGAAAATAAAACCTATGCAATATGAATTGAAAAGGAAAAGGTCTCTTGGAAAGTAAAGATTTTAGATGTGTTTTCAAAACCATATTACAATTGTTGTCTTTGTATAATATATAGATTATATAGAGATACTTTTACAAAAACGATATTCTAAAGGTGGCATGCTTAAGCAGGCAGTGAAGAGAAGAGAGACAAGGCTTTCCCCTCTTTTCTTATGATTGAAATGCTTTCACTTGCACTACATGGAGATACATTTTGTAGCAGAGAGGCCCTAAACAACTTTTGAATCACGTGTGGACTGGAGTTATTTCTTGACTGACTGAATTAATAGATTAATGGTGATTGGCAAATGAAGGTAAAGAGGTGAGATATGCAGCATTTCTTTTTTGGTGGTGGGGGGGGACTACAGAACTAAGTGGAAGAGTTCACTTCACTGTATTTTTTCTCTTCTCCTCCACTGATCCAATGCCCAATCCCATCCCTCTGCTTCCTCTCTTCTCTTTGCCTTGTTCCTCTGCTCAACAACCAACACATAACCATGCATCCCCCTAATCTAATATCTTTCTTTTCCTCTTCCCTCTTCTCCTCCTCCCCTTTCCTCAAGGCTTTCAATTGCGGTCATCATCTATCATCTCAAACAGGGCCTGCAGCAGTCGGTCATCTCTGTGCCTGTACGGCTTGGTGCTGTAGAAGCCATCAGTGTAGTCACTGTAGACACTGTCCGCGGGGGCCCGGCCCTGGTACTTGTTGATCATGTCCAGAGCCTGGTACAATGACTGAGAGGGGAGTCTTGTTGCAGGAGGAGAGAGGCTCTGGCCCGACTGCTGCTTCTTCCAGGTGGAGGAGGTCTTGGCTACGGACTGGGGCTGCTGCAGGGCAGGGGTCTGCCTGTTAAAGGCCGTCTGAAGAAGACGCAGCAGGGCCATGGAGGGGGAGTAGGGTGGATTTAAAGGCTTTCTGGGGCCCTTCTCTGGGTTGGAAGGAAGGGAATCTTGTGCAGTCTCAGTCTTTGGAGGTGGATAGGCCTGAGTGGGCTCCTGTATCAACAGACAGACATAGAAGAGGCAGGTTATTGGTAGGTGAAAAGTGATAAACTTGATTCAGTGTGTACACATAAATATATTGAGTTGCTGCTTATATTTGCTGCAATTTCTACACTGTTCACAAAATATGGAAATAACATGATCAAACTGAAAGTCAACTCTTTAACCTCATAGTTATTGTTTTATTTGAAATGTCCTGGAGAGCACATAAAAAAACAGCTATAAACTGTGCTTACTGTACTAACACCGCAATGTATATAATATTATTATTTCCAACAATCACATTTGCTCTGTCCTTGAATTCATTTCAAATGAACTAATGACATCTGCATCAGCCTCAGATTTACTTTTAGTTTCATGCTAATGGACAAATTACAGCATGCTAACATGTTATACTGGGATGGTAACATGGTCATTATATCTGCTTAAAAGCAGCATGTTAGCGTTGCCACTGTGAGCATTTTAGCATGCTGTACGTTTAGCTTTTAGCTCAAAGCACTGCTTTGTCTATATACAGCCTCATGGAGCTGGGAGAATGATAATGTGATAATATCACTTAACTTTTCCTTTTGTTATCAAGTTTCTAATTCTCAGTCTAATTCTCTATAACATGACACAACTTCTATATGATATGACACATTCCTCTACATCTAAACCAGGCTATTATTTTGTCCCAAAAAAAATAAATAAAAGTGTTTATTTTGTCGTTAACCTTTAGCTTTACATGCTATTGCCTTGTACTCACTTCCATCATGTCATCCATATGTTCCACACCACGGCGGTCATTCTGCACAGCATTGTAGGGAATGTACACTCTAGGTTTCTTCATGTGCTCTGGCTTCTCTGACGTCCCATGAAGAATCAGCTTCCAGTCCAAAATCTGACCTTCGTTCTGCATACGGCCTGACTGTGAGCAAAAATAATGTTTTTGGATCTCAGGAAAAACTGGCAGAAGCTCAGCAATTGTACAAACAAACAACAAATAATCAAATATCTTATATCAACCAATATGTGTGTAACTCACAGTATCTATGATCTTTAGGGTCCATGTACCAGCAGGATCTTCTCCCCATGTATGGACAGACATGAAGTCCCAGTTCCTGAAGCCATTAGAGGATGTGTCCCTCTCCCGCTCAGCCAGCAACACTGTGCTTGTGCCTGATGGAAACCCATAACAGATAGATCAGTTGAGAACTTGGTTAATTCACTCAAATATATGTGTGTGTGTGTGTGTGCGCACGTCTCTAACCGGCTGGGGAGGTGAGTGTTATGTGTAGGTCCCCTCTCCTAGTGTATTCAATACTGGCTTCCACCTGCACATGCTCCAATGAGCGGACTGCGTTCTCCTGCCCTGCGCAGGCTTTGGTTGGAATCTCTATAGTGATCTCCCCTGCTGCTTTCAGCTTCCTGTGGGATGCATTAAAATAGCAGGGAATGAGACACACAAACAGCTCGCATTTTCTCATTACTGTTTGTAGGTCTGGTAAACCGCAGCAGAGTGGAAAAAAAACAACTACTGCTACAACTACTAGACACATTACATAGTTCAATGACAATCCCACATTTTGGAAATATCTAAGACATCACCAGCGTACATAAGATGCACAGACAACTTTGGTCATTCATTTGCAAAAACAGTTAATCCCCATCTCTCCCAGACAAGAATGAAAGGATTTCCGTGTTCAAGCTGGCATAAAGCTGGAGGGGGTTGTAGACCACTAAGCATTGACAGAAATGTAGAGCCAAATCCACAGGATTAGACAGGGATGTAGCAAGGTAATGGGGAATCTGGGTGTTGGCGCTATTGAGTCTTATAATCCAAAACAAATTGCAAAACAGACACTTTAAGGAACACAGCTGGCTGCATGTCTACTGGTGTAACAATGTGAAATCAAAAGGCTGTTTCAAGGATAAAAAAGTATAGCAGCTGAGCATTAGCCCTCAATCTTGGTTTATTAACCCATAAAGGAATGCTAACAGAACATCTGTTGAGAAGGGGGGGGGGGGGGGGGGGTGGATAATTCCGGTAGTTTGTTTGCAGTTTGTGGGTTTGTTTAGTTATTTAATCCCATTGATAACAATTAAAGTATTAAGAATTGATAATTTACCTCAAATTTAAATGCTCTCAGCTGCCATTATGAATGAAAGTCATGAATTCTTTTATAAATGAATTTTGATTCATTTTAATGGCACAGGAAGACCTCCCAGGCTTAAGACCTGTCAACCTCATGAGTCCAGTCAAAGCAACAGATGCGTCTTTAATAACACAGATCATCTGTTTGCTTTGTAGGACTTAAAATGTCAAGACAGAAGGAAACTCTTAAATTAGATACTTTATCAAAATGGGAAAATGTAAGTGTAGACTGTAACAGTGAATTTTAAGAGTTTTGGGTCACAAATTATACCACACCATTATTATGTATACTGGTTACAACCCCATATATGGGAGATAAGCTGTATTGTGTAGCTATGTGTATCATATAAAAAAAACAGTGGCCAGAAATCATGGGTCATTGGCAAAGCAACACACAAAAATCAAAAGCTAGAAGAGAGCAGTTGTAAAACCTTCACATACCTGGGCTGGAAAGAATCATCCCTGACGATGCATTGCTTCTTTTCAGGCACATGCTTCCAAGAGGCTGGGTCAGCGAGGTCCACCAGTGCTTTAGCATTGAGAAGACCGAAGCCGAAGCGGCTGTTGACCATCAGCCCCGCTCCGTTCTTCTTCCAGCCTGGGTTATTGGCCAAAGGATCGAACTCTGAGGTCCAGACCACAATGTGCTGCAGGTCTCTCCAGGTAAGATCTGGGCTGAGGGAGGGAAGACAGATAGGGAGGAAGACCATTGTAGATTTCATTGTGAAGATCACATGGGACAAAGGTGTTCAATTTGCAGTATTGCATACTTTTGTTCCAGTGCCAGGGCAAATATACCAGCAGCCAGGGGGGCAGAGGCCGATGTTCCAGTGTGAGTCTGAGTGCACTCATTGTGCAGATCAGCACTCGTCTGAAAGCAAGCAGGCAAAGTGCAACATGAAAAAGAAATTTAAGTATTAGGACAACATTCAATAACATGACAAGACTACTTAAAGTTACTGGACATGACATAATGTAACATAATATAACAACATAAAAACACAGCATAACAAAATATCATGCCAGGTGTAGTTACTTACAATCCTCTGGTCGGTGTAGTCTCCACTGCTGTATGCTGTAGCCAGAGTGGAGGAGCACTTCTCAGCGTACCACGGGGACAGGCCCTGCTGGGAGGCACTGCTGATTGAGATGGTGTAGATGCTGTCTGTGTAACCGTCACAGTCACAGTTATCACCCTGGCGCCCACCATTACCTGATGCCCAAACAAAGATAGAGCCTTTTCCACCACGACCCTTTGGAAGACAGAGTGAGATGAAGATGACATGAAACACTAGATATGTTTCAGACACTGCCTGATTCTGATACTTCTAAGTAACTCAAGCATAAAATAGTCAATGTCTAATGTAGATCTTTGTGTACACTGACCTATGGCTTTATTTGTAGCAGCTGAATACATTATGCTTATTTATTCTGTACTAATTCCCATCAATGCTGCAGACAACGGCTCCCATTAGGAATCTCAGTCTAAGATCCCATCAGCTGAGTGTGAACAAAAACTGCCTCTCTTCTCATTTACCTTCTGGATGCCATATTCAAATGCCTTCTGGGCCAGGCGGCCAGGGCCCTCCACTGTCTTGCCATCATCGTTGGGTCCCCAGCTGGCACTGTAGATGTCAACATGGTTTGGATTGAACCCAATAGAGCTGGCCTCGATGGCATCAGTCACAATCCCATCCAGCATACGAATCCCTGAGCAGAGAGATGCAGGAACATCATCATTTTTTGACCACATTGTAAGGATGAAGTAAAGTTGATATCAAATGTTGTAATCCACTAACTCAGAAAGAGGAAATGAAATGCAGTAAAGCCCTTCATTTAAAGTCTCGAGTTTTAGAGCAGCAAGCTCTAGCGGCTCATATTTTAAGATGCACTAAAAAACACCCTGGCCCTTCAGATGTTGCAGCCCGTGGATTGTAAATCTATTGTTTGGGTGGATTAGAGCTCAGTAATTTTGGAGAGTAATGATATGCAGCTATCTTGTAAACAAATCAGGTCTCCACCTTCTTTCCCTTATGGGGCGATGCCTGCAAGCTAGTTTAGGCAGTTAACTTGAACTTGCACCGATGTACACACACGTGACATGCCTTACTCTCCGTATCAGTTACCAAACACACCCCCTCACTTTAAGCTGCAAATTTCCCCATCTCTGCCTTACCAATGCTGCTGCTGCACCTGTATCACTGCCTGCTTACTGTATCAATTCTACCATTAGTATGAAAACAAAGGCTCTCAGAGTTCATGCTTCTATTTTTCATGATCTTTTACACTGATTTGATTAATAATCAATTAAATCCCACATAGCAGTGACAGCAACCAGAACTATAACAATTTTACTCTCAGTCACCAGTCTCTTATTTCCCACAGACACAGCTTTATTGTGATGTAGCATGCTCAAAAATAGTTATTTACAAAAAAAGAAGCTCTTACCTCCAACCTTGGAGTTGTATGCCACCCCAACACCACATTTATTGTTGTCTGCCTGCATAGCGATCTCCCCAGCACACCTAGTCCCATGTCTATGAACCAAATTACATGTTTTTATTAAACTCTTAATTGAAACAAGAAATTGTGGTTTTTTTTTCACCAATCCAGCATAAATTCCATACATTCATCAAGTCAGTAATCGGGCATGATTTTGTGTATATTGTCCAAACGTATACGCGCACACATTTACATACAAATGAAAGTTTTTGCTGTGCTGCTTTTGGCAGGAATCTCACTGCATTGTGTTTCCCTAATGGTTATTTTGAACTGTTTTGACCTGCCCTTATTATTTCATACAATGCAGAACTCATTACAAAAGGCCACTTTAATGTTTGATTGCCTAACTACTCTAGTAAAAAGGTCATGTTTAATGTAGATAATATCGTAATGACAGGGTCATTGAGGGTCTCTGGTTGTGTAGCTCTGTAATCATCCATCTGGAATTGTAGGCTTTGAACTGTTAAGTATACTGATAACAAAAGAGCACAGTGCTGTTGGCAGAGAGAAGTGTGTGTGTGTGTGTGTGTGTATGTGTGTGTGTGTGTGTGACACCTTGCAGAGGATGAGTCATTAACTTCAGGTATGTTTGTATGTATGTACACTTGGAGCAGAGAAGCACAAGACACAGTAAACTGAATCCTGAGTCTTCCAATCTTTTGGCAGAGTCTGCTTAATATACTACTTTGTGCCTTCATAACTCTTATTTATTATTACAATGGGACGCGCCCAGTAATAATCAAGTCCAAGTCACAAAAAGCCCAGGTAAAGTGAGAATGTCACATCTCAACAGTTAACTCACTTGTTTTCATTAGTGGAGTCGTATCTGGGGAAGGGGTCCGGGTCGTTGTCGTTGAAATCGTAGCTGGCTGCTGCATCCTTTAAAAACAACAGACAGAAATAGGCTGAGTTCAGAGAACATCAGTGACGAAGGCCTTAAACATTTGTCAAAGCCAATCTGCTGTCATGAAATTGAATGACAATGAGGATATAATGGTACTTGTCGACAAAGATCTTTTTAAAACATGCTAATTACTTGAAAAGGTGTTTTTGCCTGAGGGGTTGTGTTCTAGTTTGACATACTGCTACAATGTATGTAGTATGGAAAGTTGTGTCTTTCCTCAGCTTTTGTCTTCCCCATCATTCTACCACACTATAAAATATAATTAAATGTACAAATTATCTTTTTATTAAAGAGGAAATGAGAATGAATGCTTACTTTCAGTTTCTGGTTTAACAGCTTTAATATCTGATTTAAATCAGATGCCTGTGACTGTCATTTTAGAATTACGGCGATTAAGTTATGCAAATGTGAGCCGCTCATATGCCTTGATTGATAGGGATGAGCGTCTCGGATGATTGAGCTTCTTTGATTAATCAGCATTAACTTAATTACAGTGTGAGTTGTTTCCATCAGCCCTGTTGTCATACATGATTTTTTTCTCTCCTTCTCTCCTTCTCAATCCCTCTCTTCCTCTTCCGTTCTTTTGCATAGGCAAGGCAGCGGCTTCTGAGAGCATCCGCTCTGTTTGAAACCAAACCACAGATAGGGCTTTTTAAGGCGTTTACAGTTCCTCTCAACCGGGGAAACTATGCCAAAATGAAACCTTGTTGAGCTCCCATTCAGTCACACCCCCTTTCACTAGCTTGTTATTATCTGCATACCCGTTTGGACTGTAAAAAAAACAAAATATTTTCCATTCTGCATCCCTTAATGCAAGGAGTCATTGAAATTAAAATTAGCATCACAGCAAAATGCCCAATTTGCATTCAGGAATCAAAAACCAAAAAGCTCTTTGGATGCAAGCATTATCATCTAGAAGATCTATTACTGTCTTTATGAATTGCCTTGTAAGGTGTCACCAGCAGCGTTGCTATGGCAACGGCAGACCTAGACGACAGAGGCTGTCTCCATGGAAACGGTATCTTACGTAGTTGGAGTAGATGTCTGTGTGGTTCCACTCCAACCCGTCATCCAGAACGGTGATGACCACTCCTTTTCCTGTGATGCCTTTCTGCCACACAGGAATCACATGCAGGTCCAGCTTCGGCAGTGAAGAAGAAGTCCGTGTGTCTTGCTGGAAGATAGGGACAAAAGTACAACATTTCTGTTATTCAACCTAAATTGTGCATGGATAATCTCTAAAGCTCCAAACAGGCTTTTTATCACATATGTTAAAAAGGTCAGCCAAAGTCCTCCAGCTCTTTAAACCTGTCTGTTCTTCCACTGACCTTTACAGAAATTCAGTACTTAATTGTTGGCTTGTTGGGGCTTAAGTCCTCTCCTAAGGCCCTCCCATTTGTAGGCAGATTGCTGCCAGACGGTCAAAATGATTGCATGTATTTTGTGTTGTCTAATAATACAGCAACTCTACCAATTAATTTCATCTACAAGATGCCTAAGCACAGCCTCAACATGTGCTGTGTTTCAAGCCACAGTTCTCCTGGCTCGACTCACATTTCATCACCCTGTCAGATTGTTAAGAAATCCATCTCTGAGGCTGTAGAATATTACATGTAGAGTGAGAGAGCCTGTTTTAAAAAGAAAATCAGCAGGGAGTGAGGGAGCGTGAGCAGGGTCTATGCCTGCTTGCTTGGGGAGCATGATTCAGAGATGGAGACAGCTAGGACTAAAAAAAATCTCACTTTGCTCTTTCGCTCTTTGCGCATTATGCACAGACACTGCGGAATGCCACCCCAAGACGTGACTCATTCCTCTGATGTATCACCCTTTTTTCCCTCTCCTTGGCTCCCACTTTGACTCCCTGTTTTCACTCCATCTTCTCACATCTTTACCTCCCTTTCTCTTTGACAGTATCACTTCCAGTTGACAGCAAATACAACAAAAATCTCAATGTAAATACACCGCAGATGTCGTACTTTAACACATTGTGTAATAATAGCAATTTGCTAAAGAGGATTTCATGCCCGACCAGCTCATATCTACAGCTTGGCTGTTTTGGTGTAACACCAAATGACTCAGTTGTTGACAGTGGCAGCAGCTGAGGGGGCTCTCAGTGGCCTGCCACGCATAGATTTTATTGGTACACAGAAAACACACACACACACAGCAGCTTATGCAAGTCTCTCTGCAGCTTCGCATATAAAACAAGTGAGTGGACACACATGCCAGATCACAATGAGATCCCTCGATGCACAATTAACAGAGACTGACACTTGCACAGCAATGAATGCGCTCCCCTCTCCTCTCTCTCTCTCTCTCTCTCACACACACACACACACACACACACACACACAACACACACACACACACACACACACACACACACACACACACACACACAAAACACTCCACACAACCATGCAGGCAGGCAGGAGGAATTTCAAGTATGAGTCACTTCTTGATGAAATTATCAGGCACTCACTGGTGATAGATGGATATACTCATCCAGTCTCAGGCCTAGCTCTCCATCCCCCCCCCCCCACCCCACCACACTGCAAATGTCACTGTCTTCTAACCTCTCCCCCTTCCTCATTGTCATTTGTGCGTCTTTATGTGCAAATACTAGAGGTTGGCAGGTGGTTGGTTCGAAGGACACACCTGTAACCTTTTTTTCTTTTCAATGTTTTACCTGTTTCTACATAGCTTATGTCCTTGCTGGACAGACAAGGAGAATTAATCACAATGCTTTATATGAACTTTACTGTAATATGATGTAAATCTCTTCCAGTGACACAGACAAGGGCTGATGTGGAAACACACTAAGCGGCACTTTAATGCCAATTACATTAGTCTCATCATCCCTCATTGGAAAAAATGATTCACCTCAATTTGTTTTCTTATTCCCCATAAGTGTGTGACTCATGTTTGGTTAACGCAGGTGCAGAGAAGTGGAAGCAGAGAGAACGTAGATGAGAATCTCTTTCGTTTTTCCGAATGCACACACAAACATTGATGGAACACACATTTTCATCTTGATTTTTTGTCATATCAATTCTCCGCTTGATCAATTTGGTAACTAATCAGACTAAATATTACAGTAATTTTAGTAAGTCAAATTAAATATTTGGTATGTTGGCATTCAAATTTTGTTGAAAATTATATTATATCACAGCAACATATTGTGATAATTGGTCAGAATTAAGCTTGATGATGGAGTTCCGAACTAAAAAAAAAAATCAAGTAGTTAATCATTATTAATTATTTTATTTAAACTGGTATGATAAAAAACATTTACAAGCAGTATCCAACATAATCACTCCATTTTCCCTGAAATGCATCCATCCACTGTTATATCAACTGTCAATGAAACAGTTGCTGAGTTCAATCCAAGCTTGTGGATCAAAGTCAGTAAAGACATCATTCAAAGTGGTAAATGGCGGGGTCAGCCTACATTCTGGATAAAGTGAATGTGTTAATAATGGATCTGGAAGGGGGTGCACAGCTGTGACAATCTACTGTTCTCTGATGGGCTAAAACGTCCTGTTCAGGGTCATAATGCACGGCGCTCTACTCTACTCCATCCTGCTGGATTATAGTCCCTCAACCCCTCTCATCTCCACACAGACTGTTACCAATTAAGCAAATGGCTCTTTTTGACTAGAATTGCATAATAGCGTGCTATTGTTTAATTGTTTTCATGTTATTTTCATTTTTGCATTTCTGCAAGCATGCTTGCATGCATGCATACGGACTTACTGACACAGCCCTGTGCACGTACAAATGCACATACATTGCTAACGCACACATAAACTGCACGCGCACTCAGAGGCATGAGGTCCCTGTGAGGACAGAGCAGTGAAAAGTGTGGAGCTGTCCAGCAGCCGAAAGGCTTCGGAGAGTCTCAGGGGAGGACAGACCAGCTACTTGCAAACAGAGGGTTCAACCAGACACAACAGAAGTGCACAACATATGACCAGCAGCCTGAACATCAATTTAAATCTGTGTTTTTGGGAACTCTGGAAAGTACAGTGTTCAAATATTTCCTAAATAGAAAGATCTTTAAAACCAGAAAGAGCACTTTTCCTACTTTCTCAATTCTCATCTGCTGCTTTGTGTTGTATGTAAGATTCAAGCCTTATTGGAGACTCACCAGGTACCACTGCTGGTTCCACATGGGATCGTCAAACAGCTTATCCACTGGGCAGTCCCTACACTCCCTGAGGGATGCTCGCTTGCTGCGTCGTTTCTCATACTGCTGCTCTGCCCACAGCACCTAAACACAGATAAAAGGACACATTTATTTGATCTTTTAAACTGAGACGAACTGATTGTGCACAGAGCAAGACAAGCTGATAGCTAAAAGTGGCCACTCACCCGATCATCCTCCGACAGCCGCCTGGTGATGTGGCTGGCGCTTCGTTTCATTCTGCTAGGATGATTGCGGTGTTTGAACAAGAAATGGTCTTCCAGGGCCCCAATCTGCAGAGAGGAAATCATGAGACAGGCTGAACATTTGATAGGAAATGACATAATACCAGCCATCTGGACAAAAGTCTTAAAACATTATTAAGCTTCAGGATTTCCATTTTTTGGGGGAGCAACAATGAAAACAGTTACATTCAGACAGTAAAATATTTCACTACAGTGTTCATCTCAACTGCTACCTTTATTTTATCAATGATACACAGTGGGGTATTTTTTATTAAGTGGATTGTAAACTACATAGTCGGAAACAGCACAAATAGCACATAGCACAAAATCCTGGGCCCTCTAGAAAGGCATTTTCTATATGATCCACATCCACAACTATTCATTCTACCATCTTTTTGGGCCCTCTTCACATGAGGGACCTAGGTACTCAGTCCCCTTTTCCCCCCCAGTCAGATGCCCCTGGTTGGAAATCAGATTATAGCAGACATAGAGCATTTTCACATTTTATTTTAATTAATTATAACTGAATACAAACCAAGGACAGTGTGAATTAATGTATGCTTTGTTTTATGGATGCTTTACATGTACTTTGGCAAACGTACAGTGTGTTATAACCACATTAATGTCATGGATTGCTAAGCAGTAAAATATGTTAGGTAAAGTCACAATGTGTCCATTCCACAGTTGACATTTTTTATGACATGCAGCTCTTTATACAGAAGTGTTTTTAAATGAATGTAATATAATATAAAAAACTATATTTAAGTAATTAAAGTTCTAACACAGTGAAAGAAAACGGCATATAGTGTGCCGTTTTTAACCATGACAGCCTAGATAATCATTGGCTGCTGCTGTTCAGAGCTGTTGAACTACAGGTTTCATATTAGTGAGCTGCCCTTATGATTCAGACCCATGTTGTATAGGAGAAGACAGCATCAGTCATTGTAAAATGATGGGAAAGATAGGGACGTACAGGGAAATGAAAACCAGAGTTATCAGAAATGTGTCAACAGTGAGTCATGGATTGATTAAATCCTTCTTTAATTTAGCAGGATGCTGAAAATGTAGGCTACTAATTGCTTTTGGGTCACAATAAAAGCAATGAGTTTCCAGTGAAATGGTCTTCTAATGTGCAAATCCTAAAAATTGATAACGTTATTGGTTGGCTCCACAGCTAATATTGTAGGCTGCAGGCTTCATTTACATTTCATGAGTTACCCTGCTTTTATGGTTTCTATTGGGTTGCTGTTAAATTAGATGTTTGATATTAAAATGAGACATTATTCAGGCCCAAGTTTGCTTTGATATTACACCAAATAAAGAATATCCATTACAACTGCCTGCACACACAACTTTTTTTTTTGTTGATGTCTAAACGGGTGCTTTGGTTTTGGTAGCCGCTCCGGGACATTCGGTGCCTACCTGTCGGACCAGTTTGTAGTCCAGCTCTCTGGCGATCCCCTCTGCAGCGGCCAGTCCCCCTGGGATCTCCACTGCCCACTCGTTCAGGTACTGTCTGTCCCTGTAAGAGGACTCCAGCGACCGGGGAACCACGGACAAGAGGATGGCGAAAACACAACACATCACCGCTGGACGACATCTCACTTCCATCTCAGAGGAAATTCGACCAGATGAGAAAAAAACAAATATGTAGCCTACAAACAGCTTAGATGCTCCAAAGAAATCAGATATAACTCCGAAATGTTTTGTTGTGATAAGAAAGCGATTCCCTTGTTTTCTGGTTAGCCTATCCCTTAAGAAACAGCTGGCTGAGATAGAGGGAGCGAGAAACTGTGCGTTATTCGTCTGCCGAGGAGAGGAAATACTGGGCATGGGGAGGGCTGGTTTGTGCGTTGTGTGTGTGTGTGTGTGTGTGTGTGTGGTCGCAATGGGGGGTGTACACACGTCACATTACGGTTGCTCTGACGTCAGTTTGGCACCCACCACCTGATAAGATGTGAGTTCGAGTTGCCTACCTGGTGGTGAAGGGGAGGAGGGCGACTAAAATATCCCACTGTTTGTCCCTGAAGGACGAGAAGACACGGGGAAGAAACACAGCAATTAAATGAATCCTAAAGCAGTGCTTATACATGTTTAGCATCATGAGGCGGATGTCTCCCTACCGCATCCTTCATTCACTGGTTACCTGCGCGAGACCAAAGCCCTATTGCTCTTTTGCTATGTCGTGCTAAAGCTTATCGATAAGGCAAATCTGTCTCAATCAATAATAGGCTACATCTCTCTCTCTCTCTCTCTCTTTCTGGCATCAGGCTCATGTGTCCACGTCACCAGAAAAGAGAGAATGAGACGGGGGGGGGGGGGGGGGGGGATTCAGCACCACGGACAGCTCCTCGCACACACCGCAGATCAGATGATGTGAAGAGAAATGTGTCAATCCAGCAGCTGAGATGTCAATTACAACAATACATCATAATGAAAATGTGTTCTACTCACAGGCAAGCAGTGGAGTGTTCACATCCTTCACTGAAAAAAAAAGTAGTAATACCACAGTGCAAAACAATGCATTCAAACCTATACGTAAAAAAAGACAAATCTCTTAAATATAGTGTAAGAAAAGAAAGTAAAATAGTTGCAGAGAATGATAGTAAGCAAACCAACACCGGATAAGCGGACGAAGACGGATGAATGGATAATAAGCTGTCAATATTTTTAACAAACTTAGAGAGGCTAAGTTTAGTGCACTCTTAAAAGGCTGTTTTCACAGCAAACATTTGGACTTTTAGCAGAGTAAGAAACGCACATTTTAATAATAAAATGCATGATCAGTTGGCCATTGATTGAGCTTTACTAAATTTAGCTTGACTTGAAACACGTGTATATTTGTAAATCGATATTTAATCAAAAAAGGTCAATAAAAAGATGCCTAAGCCTATTTTACGTTGAGCCATTCAAAATATAATATGACAAAATATGAATATAGGGATTTGTAGAAAAAAGATGGCATCTATATTATCTATCTACTTTGTGACAATAATGTGACATGACAGTGATAAATGTATTTCAAGGATAGTGAAACATGCTTTTAAAGAGGTCATCATGCAGCATTGACGGTTATGGATCACGATTTTTGGTTCACTTATTTCCAGAAGGAATACTGTTGGGTTGTTCAGAATTAATTTCATACATGTTGTCAGCATCACATAATGTTTGAGTTGTTTCCTGATTAAAACTGGATCTTTTCCTGGATTATCGTGCTGTGACATCACAGGTGTAGGCCTACAATGATGCAGAGTTGTAAGAGTGGATGTTAGTTTTTCCTTTGGGACACAATGTTAAAAATGAAACACAAATAAACACAACAATAACAGCCAGATTATACAAAGGGACTCTTCAGTTTAATGCAGATGTACAATGTTTGCCTAAAAATAGAGTGCGCTTGTTAGCTATTGTGAGGTAAACTTGTCAGAACTGATAATGACTGATACCTTGAGTCACCTGGCCATGTGCAAACAAGTCTGCACCAGATGTGGAGTTTAATCCATGTTTACCTAGCAACAACTGTTTGCTTTGACCAAGGAACTCATTCAGGCACACAGAAACACACAGCTAAAGAGCCACCGAACTGGCAAAATGGACAGTCTTTGTTGCAGGACTTCATGGTTTCATTACAGGGCAGTGGATCTTTGGCTTTGTTGTCCTTGATTCTGAGTAACCTCTGTCCTTATCGCTGAGCTGTGATGGGGTCTATAACACAGTGGTCTGAGATACTCATTAGGCCTTCCTTATTTCCCTGTGAGGACCACACACACACCAATGCACAAAAAGCAACACACACATCAGTTTTGTCAAATGAGGTCAAAGGTCTAAGTGTGTTTTGTCAGCTAATTATTTTTCCAGCTCCAGAGACGGGCGGTGAAGGAAAGCCCCGGCTTTTAGCTGGAGGATGACGCAAATGAAGCTCCAGTGACTGCAGCCACCTCACCAGACAGTAACTTAACCAAAATCAATAAGATGTGGCAAATACGGTAGAGGGGAGGACTTCAACTGCACTTCCCACTGATCTCAGAGTACGTTTACGGATCAGTGACAATTACTGTATTTTGTAGCTTCTTCACAATTTTCACAATTATTTGCCGATACATTATTGTCAGGTTTTGTATGGATATTATATTCAGTTTTTGCAAGGCATAGTACATTTTCCAATTCTAAAGCCATAAAATTAAAAAAGTCTGATAATAAAATTCAGTGAAAGGGACTGATAAAACTCCCATGTCACCCTCTATCCCTGTGAAATCTGCTGCCTTTGACACTCAACAATCAATCATGATATGGACAGCAGAAGGAAAATGTGTGACAATTTATAAAACAAGAGTTACTATGTTATAAGATCTGTGGAACACTGATGTTGAATTGTGTATGATACAGTTATTTAAAATTGAATTGCTTAAAATCGCTTTAAAATCAGCATGCTTTCATAAAAATGTCACAATCTGAAGGAAATTTTATTCCAGGTGCAAGGTTCCAGAGGGTGAACAAAAGCCATTCAAGCATAAAAATAAATACATAAATAAATGAAGTAAACTATGCCTAGAGAACAATCACATAATTGTTTGATACATTTAGCCTGAGAAGAGAAGGATTTCTGTATAAATACTAAGAGTAATAAACTTTATATAGCCTAGCAATTCTCACACAGGCATTTATAAATGTGCTTCACATGCCAGTTAAAACAAGAATAAAAATAAAAAATAGGACAGCCCTTTGTAGAAATTTAGTAATGAAATGGTGAAACAATAATATAAGGAAATAAAAAATGTGAACTTACAGTATATTAACACATACAGTGATAGATACACATATGGACGTATACCTACAGTATCATAGATTACTTCAAAGTGTGCTTAAACACAATACAATTCTAAAATAAAAAAATGTAATGTGCACTTTGATGCAATTTGGAATTTTTATTAAAATTGCCACTGATCCATTCAGATGTATTGCTCTTCTAGTGATAGCTGACAGTGAATTTAGATGTTTTTTGACTACCTTTGTACCAGCTGTCATTGAGAAGTCCGTTATTATAGCAAAGAAGCAGCAGAAGGAGTCTACAGTTTGTTCAGTAACTGGCTGTATTTATGTGTCAGTTGTTGTAAATATGAGTAATACTGAAACAAAACTAGCAAAAGGTTATAACTGCTTCATTCAATCACGTCAACAAAGCTCAATCAAATGTCATCTGTTATCAGAAGATGCTTTAAAAATGCTGTTCTGGTGTCATCCAGATTGACATTCCTTTTGCAGGTGACAGACTGTTTATTCCTGTGGGGATGTGACGAGGTTCATGCTCTTATCAGGAAGTGTGAATGTCAGATGGACTTTGTCTCTGAATGGCATCAGAGTGATGCACACTAGGCATGGGCCGGTTACAAGGCACCTGTATAGCACGGTTTGAAAAAGTAAAAGTTTCAGGTGTCATACCATTCCTGAGGTATTAGATGTTTCTTATGAGTGGTCAAGGACAGAGGGGGAAGTTTAGTCATCCGTCTCCTTGCCATTGTGGTGTGTCTAAAAATAAAATACATTGTGTTGAAGGGTTAAGAAAAGTTATTTTTTAACCAGACATTTTAAAAAAGAAAACTAGGGCTGTCAAACAATTCATTTTTTCTTAGCTGCAATCAATCGCTGAATTTCAATAGTTTATCGCCATCACGTTTTATCACATGATTAAAACTCAATTATTTTGCATTTCATAACTGTTTTTATGTCTGTATTATCCATGTAAACCAATTCTTACCAGTGTATCTTGATTGGGAATCAAATAAATGCAAAGAAAGTTACTTTATGAACTCGACTTTAGATTAAGGCTATTTGATTATTTCAACTAAAAAGATGCGCAGCGAGACTGAGGTAACACAATCAAAGTCTTCGGAAAAATTGCTTGCTTTTTAAAAAGGTACAGATACATTATACAGCAAAAACGCATGCACACAATTTCAATATAATCTTAACGGTCTATGGTTGCCACTCAATTCGCAAGCGCTTCAGTAAATTTTTTCGATTTGGTTTCGTCCACGTCGGTGGCGACGTACACTCTCCCAAATAGAGCTGAGTCCGCTAGCATCAACCAAATTAGCTGTGGCTGCTTAGCTCGCTAAAGGTAGCTTAAACCTGAAGCGCTTCGCTGATATTTTCGTTCCATTTCACACAAAGTGCATATTGCTTTTGACTCGTCGACAGCAGCCGTATCTGTTTTAAGTAAAACGCGCCATTTAGAACTGTGCTGTTCATCTCCATGGCTGCAGCAGGAGGTAGGAAGTATCTGTAGCAGCTTGACAACAAGTAAAGGTGCCTCAAAGGGTCAAAATAGTAGCAGCGAAAGATTCTAGAGCGTAGCGATTCTTCGTAGCAATGATTATTCGGTAACAGCACCAGTGACGGTGTAAAGAATATTTGGTGCACGTGATTAACCTGATGAATACAATCGCGATTAATGCGTTTAAATGCTGACAGCCCTAAAAACATTTAGCTATAATTGCAATACCGTGAACCGTGACATTTTTGCTGAAGGTTATCATACCGTCAGAATCTTATACCGGCCTGTGATGCACACTGTCCATACTCAGACATAATAGTCATTACTTTCGTCCACCAAGTAGGCTATCACTGACATCAGGGCTATCTCTACTGAAAACAGATAAAGGACAATGGACAAGTCTGTGTGTTCGCAGGAAGTGCACCATTCAGACAGGAAGTGTGCTGATCAGAGCTGAATTAGTTTTACCTGACTTCTTTTGTCTCTTCTGCTCTGGTTTCTTTCAACCTGCCATTATCAGTTAACACGTCAATCAATTCAGTAATGCTGTTCTGACAACTGTATACATGACAACCACAACAATGACAAAACTATCTTTTTACAGACAACATCATACATATGTCATTAATCTAAAATCTCAAAGATATAGGCCTACTCATATCAATTTTTTGTAAAGATGTATTGCTAATAGAAATAGAACAGCTATGGTAAGAAACAATTAGGAATAAATATGTCAAAAAATAAACCAGAAACTAAGTGGTCACAATTGTTTATAACACATTTATTTTACAATTCCAATCATCTGCAGAAATTCTAATTAGACTGACATTGCAGTGACATAAACACAGCATTATAAAAATACGAAAACAGTGGGTATGTGCATGTTTCAAAACATAATTTCTAAGATGTGGAAGTATATGAATGTAGAACAGAGGTTAAAAATGACTAAGCACATTTACTCAACTAGGTGCTGTACTTTTTACTACTTTTTTGAGCTACGTCTCCTTTAGTTCTCTGCTATTTTATACTTCCACTCCACTACATTCATTTGATAATTTAATAATTGTAATGTAATAATACAAAATATAATCAACAAATAAATGCTGATGTATGAGCATAGATAAATATAAAATCAGACTTAGAAAATTGTGGATTTTATTAGAAGCTTTTTTCCAGTCAGTCATGGGGCCTACCGTGGCTTTGTGTTTTATCCACCAGAGGGCAGCGTGTGCTAAATGAAGGCCCTCTCTCAGAGGAAAAGGAAAACACTAGCGGTGAGTCAACGCTTCACTGGTCTGTGGGGCGTGTCCCGTCATGCAAAAAAACAAACACCCGTATGTCTTCCTGTGTTGATTTCAAGCTGAAAAATCCACTGCTATCTCTCCACATGCGCTGAATCCCACAGTGAATGCAGTTTATATGGACGGACATAGTGCAAACTGACCCTTTCATCCTCTCATCAGATCAAATTGGTGTCAAATTTGTATTTCACTACCTACCATACAGTTTCTGCACCAGTAGTTGAACATCATCTAGAAAAAAAACTGATGAAGTGCAAGACCTTACTTGTTAAACATACACACACACACACACACACCTCTTGCGAAAATATTTTCTTGAGCCAGCTACGATCAGTCATCAAAGACGTACATTTTCTCAGCGGGAGGGGCAAGTTCTTTTGCTGCAAGTGTCGCAGATCAGCCCGTACACTATATTCCCAACAGAGCTCTGAGGGCGCAGCAGGAAACTAAAAAGTTGATCCACTCGTGTTGCGAAGATGCCACACAAAAAGAGAAGACATAGCCACAATAAAACCACCAAAGAGGAAAAAGAAGTAAGTGTTGTTTTCTTTCATTGCATGACGGAGTAAATGTTAGGCCTATGTTATTAAGTTTAAAATGTGTTTAGGCTACAGATGCAAATAATCTCCAGAACACCAAAAAGTCTGTAGGCTACGTGCACAGGTAGGCCTCATTCTCTATGCTTTTATATATATATATATATATATACATACTTTTTATTATGTTTTACATCTCCACAGCCCTGGGTCAGCACTGCGTATGGTCTGGTTACGTCACCAATCTATTTTGCAAAAGGGGGAAAACCGCTTTGACTTGTTTGTATTTCTTTAAACCAATCACAACCGTCCAGGGCGATATCGGCGATAGCAAGAGGGGAGGGACATGACGCCAGGTAACAGGCTTGATCCCAGAAACGTATCTGTTGAGCAAGACAGACTACATTGTCTGTCCGCATCATCGGTCAATCCATATATGTCTTTGTACGGTGGCCGAAAGGGGCAAATGCACTGCAACCTAATGAAACACGCAAAAAGACAAAACACAAGCAAATTAAGAAAACCGCATCATAAATGTGACAATACGTGCGCAGCATTTCGCAAACGCACTGCACATACACACAACACAACCAAACACATATGCAAAAACAGACACAATGCAAAAAATAAAAAAGCACACAATCCCCAAAAACAAATGCAACAAAAAAACACCGCTGCATCCAGATTACCGAGGGGAAGTTCTCCAGGCCTCTAGGGGGAGCTAAGTGGAACCGTTTGATTTTCGACCCCACTGAGAGAGACAGTGGGAACACACCCATCAGAAAACACTATTGTACAGTGATGCAAAGAATATCTGGGGCACGAAAGTAGAATAAAGATTTCCAGGATAACTGAAAAAGTTCAGCTTGATTTAGTGTGATCCGCGGCTTAATCGCAGCACTTTTGCCACCCCCCCCGTCATGCGTTGTTCCTGGGAACTATCACGATACAACTCTGTCAAGCTCCTTTTTTGAAAATATGTGAGAGGTGATGGGAGTGACCATGTGGTATTTACATAATTTAAATGCAGGTTGCGCTTGATTCTTCTTTGTTTATGTATAAAAGCCAACCATTTTAATAGGCTATACCAGTAGAACTAGTACTTATACACTGTAGGTCTATCTCTATCTGCTTCAGTGGTCATTGCTGAAGTGTATGGGGAGTGGCTCACTGTTTAGGAAGACAGTAGAGAGTGGCAGTGTAGGGTAAAACCTTTATTTCGGAGCAGTGTTCTCGCCTGCTGATCCCTCATGGCGTATGCAGCATACTGGATGAGTCTTGTGAGTACATCTGCTACTTTTCACCCTCCTCTCTCTTCTATTTGACCCTCTGGCATTACACTTTTATTGCTCTTAAGTTAAGCTTGGCACTGGTAGATACACTGCATGTTTTAATTTAGCTGTTAACTGTTGTAAACCTGAACAACTTGTCTGAAGGTGTATGAGCTGCTGAATGCTCTTTAAAACTTGGCCTGGACTGCACAAGATAATCTTTGAATTCAAATAAATGATTGTAAGGCCCTTTGTTACAGGGCTTAGATATGAGGGTGTGTGACTGTTTAAACTGAGAAAGGCTTCAACACGCACACTTGAATTAAACGCACAATGAATTAGTTCCTGTTATTCCTCGAAGTGGGGATCAGATGTAAAATGCACTGCAGTGTCTTAATGTTACTGTTTCAACTCAATGTATTATGCGAATAAAATACATATTACTTACAAATATACCTAAATATAATAAAATGCCTATTTGACCAAAGTTTGCGTTTTGATTGTTATGTAGCATTAGACTTTCACAAAAAAATGTTAGATAAAGCAAGAATAGCAACAAGATGATAAGACTTGTACATGTGTAAACCCCCAACACAATAGGTTGAAATAACAGCATCCTGTACAGACCTTCCATTGTACTTACTGGCATGAACTCACTCAGCACAAGCTGGTGCATGTATGTGTTTGTGTGTGTAGCAACGAGTAGCAGCTGTTTTTGTACTTGAAGTCCATTTAGCAGGTCTTCAACCTACAATCCCAGCGCAGGGTCTGACTATAGCAAGGTACTACCATTACCTCCTGCTGTCTCATAGATACTGACTCCTCCTGCACCCACACACACACACACTTCTTGCAAGATTGACTTTAATAGGCATTATTTTTCCCTAAATGTGTTATATTTCCCAATTTGACTTAACTTATGAAATAAGTTGGAAATAGAAAAAGAAACTTTATGATGTATGTGGTCATAAGAATTTTAGGACCTAAAATGGAGCCACAGGTCAGAAAGGTAAGCAACTTTGTGACTTACTTGCATAACTGTAGATGTGTGGGCATAGTTCTGAAGGGAAAGGCCCATGCTGGATTGCAGTATACTGTATACGGTTTACAGTATGTAAAGGAACTTTGTGTTTGTCTCCCCCTGCTGAGTTTGCAGATGCTGGCTGATCAGATTAGACCTGCTTGTCTGTAAAGCTGCCGCCCAAGAAAACTATTTGTGCTCACTCTTTTGTTGAAGAGGTGCAGTAAACCCAGAAATTCCTGAAATACTTTTATCTTAACTAAAAGTCACATGTATTGTTACCAGGAATTCCTCTTTATCTTTATAGAAAGTGTATATGTATGTTTTTTGGTTGTTGTTGTTTTTTTTTAATATCTTTTTAAAATTCTGTAAATGTTTACAGTTATGTATTTGCAAATGGCTGCAGAGTTGTTAAGCCTCATACACTGCCTGCCTAGTTTGTGCCAAGCCCTGCAATCCCTCTGGGAACAGGAGCCTGTGTAGGTGACCCACCCAGTGTGTGAGGTAGCCATGGGCAGAGTTTGTAGATGTCTGCGTTGTGCTGTGGTGGATATAGTGGTGACTATAGAGTACGACACGGGTCTAAATATAAAGAAGAGAGCCAGTTTAGCATCGGAGTCCAGTTACATATGCACACTTATTTGGCCTGGCACTCGCACAAATGTTTATGACAACATCTGGCATTTCCTCCATTCATTTTCAATCAAAACAGTTATTTTGCACATTAAAATGTGTAAGTAAACTGGAATTTTGTCTTGTGTCCTGAATGGAAAAAAAGTTAAAACAGGAAAAATATTAAATATACACAGTATATACTGTATATATACAATATCACAGTTCAAAGTGTTTTCCCTATTGATTTGTTTGACTGTAGATGCAACATATTTCCAAAAGTCAATGAGTAATCGTGTTAAATAACAGTGATTTTAATATTGACAAACCTAATCGTGATTAGGATTTTTATTCCATAATCGAGCAGCTCTATCTCAGATAACACTCATGTTATCACTTGTTCCTGTCACTTAACTGAATCTTTGTGTGCAAATCTGGCAAGCTCTAGTCACAGGTCAGGTGAAACACACAACACAGGTCACACTAGTGATACTAGTCCTACTACTAGGCTTTGGGAGGTTACAGTACAAGACCTCTTTTTTAGCCTGTAAAACCAGTTAGTTTTACAGGCTGGGTCATTTGGCACTTCACATCAGCAAAGGTGTGTCATGCTGCGGGGGGGTACAAAAGCCTGTGTGTGCATGTGTACACACACATGTGCAAGCCTGCTTGGGCATTTGCAGAAGTGCATGTACATTGCAACGTGTAGTACTACTGCAGGGCTGTGTGGCAGCTGTATATCTGTGTAAGTCATTGGATACAGAAAAGGTATAGAAAAGCAAACATGTATGACAACATTCCTTTGGTGTAAGCACACTGGTTTATCAGATGGAATACAGCAGAGGTTTTAAAAGTCTGACGATGTGGGCCTACCATCAGACAAAATTGAACTGATCCTTGAACCCCCACCTCCACCACCAGAGTTTTTTGCCTGCATGTCCATAGGTTTACAGCACAGGACAAATATATGTATACATAATACATGGCTGAAATTTAGTTTGACTGAGTTATGGCTCCGAGAATGATTTGTGATACAAATACTGCATTAGGTGTTCTAAAGTATCTTTATTGTCTCCATGAGCTGTCACAACCACTTGCTCCAGCATGAGTTTAAATACACCTTCAGGAGGACAGGAACTTCAGAGAGTTGGGACAGTACTACACAATAACACATTGTGGTTCCAGTGTACTGCCTTCTTAATTCTCTCCTAAATTGAGTGTTCATTAAATGTAAAATGAGTTGTGCTGCTCCCGAGCTTTTCCTGTTATGCTTCAGCAGATTCTCATATTTAATCAACGTAAAAGATTGGCCCTCTGGTGTTTTCTTTAATCTTCCATGTCTGTTAGTATTAAGTTATGTATATATGTTTGATTCTGTAAGAAATCTAAGGGATGGGGTTTCTTGCCATTCAGTGTATTCAGTAATGCACTTACAGTGATGTTAAAGGTTGAATTAAATGTGGCATCCTTAAACCCTTTTATGTCACATGCAACAAGGAAGAGTAGTTTTAGTAACCATTCAACCTGTGTGCTGCCACAACAGGTGTTTCATATCTTGGCTGGTTTAAACTCAAATAGGACAGTACATTATTTTCATATTTTGCTGAGGTGTGCTACTAAAACATTCTTAAGTGAAAGGCTGATTTTATCACATTCACTCTCTCAAAAACTGTATTGTCTGCACACCCCACCCAAGAACTGCACAAAGGGATGTGCAATACACCCAAGTCATTGCTAGGAGAAAAAGGCTCAAAACGATTATTGTACTTTGCACATGCATTGCCTCTTGTAAATTTTCTCCCACATAAACACTGTATTCGTGTTTTTGGTATTGTAGAATGTAGTGCTGTCTTCCCACTTCTGTAGTTTGCTGAGTATGCTGTTCAAAAAGTTCAAGTGAAACATCTTAAAATTATGGAAGGTGAAGGTTAAGAAAGCCAACACCCAGTAAATGCATTAGTCATGTGTTCTGTAGAAACACTCCCTACATTCTGGTTTCACAAATAAATATTTTGTCCCAGCTGTTTTGATGCACGTAAATCATGATACAATTTGCCACAGATAGACAATCTTTCATTGTCACAGTCAGTGTCTTTATTGATAATTCTCACCTGGTGACCAGATGTTGAAACAACCAGGATTAAATCATTATCATTCCCTGCGGTTATCCTCAAGAAGTGATGACGTCATTGCAATATAGGATGAGGTTGAAAGTTGTCTCAGATAGTTCACCCTGATGTAATAAAACTCTGGCCTTTCCCTTCATTCTCACAGGCAATTAGGCAGCCAGGCTGGTTGAACAATCTTTTATTGTGTGTGTGTACAGTACATAATTATATATGTGCTTCTATGCCTGTGTGTGCTTAATGACTATATATCATCATAAATCTGGGTGTGTGCTTGTTGATAAGTGGCTCTGAAAAGTTGCATAGTTTTACACACCTGCCTGTGTGTGTGTGTGTGTGTGTGTGTGTGTGTGTGTGTGTGTGTGTGTGCTGTGTGCGTGTGTGTCTGTGTGCGTGTGGGTGCGTGTGGGTGCGTGTATTTTTGTATGTTGAAAGCAGCTCAGATGTTGCCCCTTATCAGGTGGGTGTCAGCCCATGGTCAGGTCACTTCCCTTTATAACCCAGAGAGTTACGGCCCAGCCTCTTGTGACTTCCACTTCTGAGCCTTTCCTCCACTGCCCCTCTCTGCTCCCAGAACACGCCCCCCTTCGGTCCCTTCGCCCTCCCCCTCTCTCTCTCTCTCTCCTCTCTCTCTCTCTCTCTCTCTCTCTCTCTCTCTTTCTCTCTCTCTCTCTTTCCCTCCCTCCCTCCCTGAGTTGGAAAAAATGCAGCAAACCAACAGACAAGGCAGAGGCCGACAGACATACACTCACACACGCTCATAGGCACTTTCAGCCAACATGGGCCAGATATTGAGCTGGATCCGAGGCCCACGGGAGGGCCAGGCCCTGCAAGATGTGTCCGTGGAGGAGCAGGTTTGTGCATGTTTCTATGTGTGTGTTTGTGCCATGGTTTTCTGATAAGCAACTAACCCAAAAGTATTCACGTGTGTTTTGTAAATGAAAGTCAGCTTGATAGTATCAAGCTTCATGTATTAATGCTCTGTTTGCAGCTGTTGTTTAGTTAGTCCAGGTTGTCCTGTATTTTTGTGTGTTGAATGTCTGTTACTCTCTCTCTCTTTCTCTCTCTGCTGGAATGTGAGGCTCCAGGAAAGCCTGTGCGAGTTCAGAACAACAGTGTGAGTTTTGTAGTAGTATAATAAAACCAAAGCTGGGACAAGGCCTGCATTGTTTACAACCTGTTGCTACAAGTACAATCAACAGGGAAAACTGATAGACCCCTGTTAGTGATGATTGTTACAAGAGATATGTGTCCTGGATTTACTGACAATAAACATCAAGTTTGGTATTTTGTAGGTCTCGCCCAAATAGCATTCTCCTGTGATAATCTGCAGTGGCAGATGAAGCAATATTAAACGGTATGTAGCTGGAATAAGCTTAGTGTTCTTGTTGTTTTTTCTTTTGCACAACTTGGAATTTAAATGGACTGTAGGTCCTGTAACCTCAGTGCCACTATCTTTAGTTACATTTTTACATGTTGTGCAGACAAAGCGACTATGAAATATGACAGGTCTACATTGGCTTTATTGATGTCAGTTCTTTGTTATCAGGGCTTTGTTACTTTGCTCTGAGTCACTCTATGTGTTAAAGGTGAATATGTTTCCTGGGAGGAGGAGTGCACACAGCTAGCCTTCAGATTTTTAGTTGGAAGGTTTTCATTGTTGTGTTTTGGGTCAAAAATTCTCAGCTGCTGCAGCAGTCTGCTTCCTCCCCAACTCACTGTCGTCCGTCTTAGGCTGACAGGAAATGGCCACTGAGAAATGATACATTGACTGGACATGCAGAGCAAAGTCTAAAAATGAGAAGACAGTAGAGATAGCAAACAGACAAGCTGAGTAGATGTTTGACACCTGTGTTTGCATGCTGTGATACTACTAACAGCTATTTCAACACTGCAGATTTGTAACTGATTTCCAATACATATCATGTGCAGCATATTTCAAAACCTACTGAGAACAATATGTTGAATACCTCTACACTAAGTAGTATTGTAAGTACAGTAGCACTGTTTTAATAGAGTTTTAATGTTTTTAAAGTTTTTAAAGTCCTTCACTTAGGTAAAACTAGAAATACCACAGTGTTAAATTACTCAATTTCAGGCAACAATTGCACATTCAGAATTCAAAATGACTCACTTAAAGCAGCTATAATAGATATTTTTATAGTAACAATACGACAGTGTGACAGGTGTCACCCGAATCTGCAGGTTTATATTATTATTATTATTATTATTATTATATAATAGGTGTATTATGATAATTGTACATGTAAAGAGTATTTTATTGTTGCAGTTGGAACTAATTCTAACTGCTTTACATACTGCTAGGTCTTGAGGGAGGTTCTGACACTGGTTGGTTTTATTGTATAAAGCACAAAGTTGTGCTTCAGTACAACATAGTGCGCAGGAAACAACATATCCAAACTTGAATTTCTTAATTTGTTTCTTGATTATAATATATAAAATATAAATCACCACAGACTACCTGGAGCCTGTGTGATGTGCATCATGTCACAAGGTGTCTGGGTGCTAAAGTTCAGATGTCATCAACAGCAATTTACTATAACTCTCTGCTATTTTGAGCCACTTACAAAAGCAAAGCTAAAAAAAAAAAATGTTTCTAAAGGCAGGAAGACATCAGCTGTGTTGATGAGATGCTTCTTTACAATGAATTCTTGATGAGTTCTTGTGATGTGTTTGTAGAAGAAAGTGAGCCAAAGCATGTTGTGTTCATGAACATAAGTACACAGACATTTAATTGTTGACACATATCCTGCACAGCTAAATAATAGCCTTCCATTTTCTGTTAGATGTGTTTTTTAAATATTGTTTTCTATCCCATTGGAAGCCTGTGCACTATTACTTAGGACTCGTCAGGACTCGTCAGATTTCTCACTTCACTGTCAGTTTGGCTTGAGTCACGCCAGTTATATAAAAGCAATTCAGGGAGCGTTTCCAGGCCTCTGGGCTAAGCTGAGAATGTGCTTTAGTGAGACGTTGTTGTTCAGCACCAAACTCTCTCTGAACATTTGTTTCGCTGTCTGTTTACATATACCATGCTCGAGGAAAAGCTTGGGCTCGTAGCTACATACAGTGACGTTTGTCCCAACAAGTAAGACAGAAGACCCAGCAGTCTGACGCTAACTGGAAATTGTAATGTGATATAATGATTTAGATTCTTAGTATTGCTCACTTGGAAGTGGAAAGTTGAAGTTGATAACTATTTCCAACCATGTCTTGATGTTATTTATTTTATATATTAAATATATTATATTTTGTTCTATACTTTAATGTAAGGTAAAGAGTTTGGTGCTAAACAATACTGTAGGTTAGTAGATGGAAGTAAATGGACTGTATTTATATAGCGCTTTTCTAGTCTTAACAACTACTCAAAGCGCAGTAGAGAAAGGGCCTATTTTTGTGTGTTTCTAGTTTGTGGAAATGTGGGTCAACAAACCAGCAGGAAAGTGCTGTGCTAAATTTAGAGATGGTACATGGACATGCCATGCAGCTATAGTTTACTGTTAAGTGTGGTGGTGGTTGTAGGGGGGTGGATGCACACATTGTCAATAATAGAGTTTCACAGGGGTCACTATTTGACATTGATGCACTGAAGTCACTACTCAACAATCAAATAATTAATTAAAAAGAAGTGATTTCTATTGAATGGAGCTGGAACATCTGCATTAACCCTTTTCTCATAGCCCATGTGTGTTCTCTGGGTTTGATTTTGATTTCAGCTTTGCGATACAGGCAGTGCTGTTCAACAGCCGACTTTCCTATCTTAGATTTCCAAGCACTTCCACCACTCTTGAATAAAACACCAGTCAATAGCCTGCACCTTAAAATGCATTACCACAGAGTGATATGGAACCTTTAACAAAAATAAAGATATTCACAGTAATGGAATCCTGTATGAACAACACATAAGTTTGATGTAGACAGTTTTGCATTTCAAAGATTCATTAGATGAAACAGACTACTTTAACTTAATGTCAAGGAAACTAGATGCAATCATTTTTTGATATGCTGAAGATAAAAGTGTGTGTTAGATTAGATGGATACTTTCCAGTGTTTTTAGTCAAACTAAAAACATGAATACTCATTTTTAGTGAAGATAGTTAAACAAATCAAATGTGAAAACATCTTGTACAGTAATCCTTCCGGCAGGTACTGTTCTTTTTACAAATTCGCACACTCTTTTATAACCTCCAGAACTTTTTGGCAAAACAGTAAAAACTCCCTAAATTCTCCCAGTAAGTTTACAATGTGAAATGTTTTCACTATGATCTCATGCCAGCAAAAATATACACCAGTTCTGTATTTTCCCACAGACTTTGTTTAAAGAAACATGATAGGTTACAGCCTCTCACTTTTCCTGTGAGCTCCTAAAACCAGAATCAGAGATTCAGAGTAGAATCCCCCCGTTCCCAGCTGTGATAGGCCAATTTGCCTGGATGGGTGGGTTTGCACGGTCTGCATTAGCTCATTAGTTGTCAACAAAGATAAGTGATACCAGGGGTTACCAAGTAAGGCATTTGGATCTAGTATAGGAATGCATAAAACATGCCAGCTCTGTCTCACACACATAAACACTCACAGAGTCAAAGACACAAAGGCAAGGGGGAAGGGTCTGTTGTGTTTGTGGAGTCAGTCAGGGCAAAGCTGTTAGAGAAGTTCATTTTGAATGGTCCAACAGACACACATTTCGGCCACGGAGATGCCAGGGCAGGGATTGTGCAACACGTCGAGCATATTTGTAGCCTGGGAAAACCCTGACAAACTTCTGGAAAATTTGAGATTTGCTCTGCAAGTCAGTCTGGCTGTCGGTACCAGATCTGTGCTGCCTGCACGATCCATCATGCGTATGTGCAGGATGTTCATGCATGTGCAAATGATAATCCTGTTTTACGAGGATTTATCCCACTGCACAATCTGTTCCACGCTTCCGGTCGTAGTTGTAGCGATCTGCCGTTAGCCTCCACCGTGACAGCTAATTTGGCTAACCGCTAGCTGACAGCTTTATTCAATCTAAAATAACATAAAATAATAAGTTAACTCAAACTAAACACTGGGAAAAGCAGGCTACAGCTAAATTAAGACTTTACAGTAATAACTATAATGACAAGTATTGATCAATTGTAATTTAAATGAACACAAGATAAGTAGAACTGGTAAATACAAGCTGAACAGTTGCTCTATTAACTTACATTCTAGCTTTGCTGCTGGCGACCGCATACTTAATACTGGACCAATGTCAAAGATTGTTGTTCCCATAAGTTACTTAGACACAAAAACACAGTATAAAACAGGGTCCAGGTTGAAAAATCGTAGCTACCCTTTAAAGCAATTTTATTTATGTTCAGAAATGCTTCCAAGAGAATAAATATGGATTCTTAACAGTTCAATGTGGGGTGATGTAAATAATAAATGCCATGCCAAATTATTTGCTAAACCCAGCGCAAATATCACAAAACAACACTGAAATGTTTTTTCTTCTCTTTGTTTCTTTGTTTTAAAAAACAACAAATGCATAACCAAGGACAGTTTGAGTAATATTCAAATTGTTCCTTTGCTTTGCATTAGTTATGGCAGTGTTCTAGTGCAGAGACAAAAGGCCTGTGGCACAAATACAGTATAGGCCAGTCTTGTGTCCATTCAACATAACACAACAGACTGATACACAAGTTGGCAGACACAGTGAGCCCACAGAGCAGTTTCAGATGACTTCAGACAACTCTCTATTCATTTTCATCTAAGTGCTATGAGTATTTTAGACACAGGGGGGTGCTCTTCTCCAAAGTCCTCAACCCTTTAACATATTTGACATGTTTTGTGGTTTATGCTTAATCTGAAAAGTACTGTGTTTTTATAAAATTCTTACATAACCTCTGGCTGCCATCCACAAGCTGTGTTTACTGTCTGTTCCTTTGTTCAGGGGTTACTTGAACAAAGATGAATTTACTAAAAGTTGTGAAAGTCCAGAGAAAACATGTCTGAATGTTTTCTGCCCAATTGGATCTTTCTTTAATTTACAGTTTTTCACGCACTCTGGCTCTGCAGTCTAGATTCCTAAGCAGTGAGTCTCTCAGGCACACCCAGACTGCTGCAGCAAATCCACTTCTGCCTCATCATCACAGCTTCATCCTTCATCCACTCTCCCTGTAACTGTTACTGTGAATATCTAGGTGAACGCCATCTTGTCTGTTATCATACTGCAACATCCCTCCTCTTAAAGCCTGCCCCGACCCAGCCCAAAGTTTCCCCAAAGCAGACTTGGTTATTTTTCCTGGCAGGCTGTGAGCAGTGGGTGGGTCTTTGTTTGTCCGACTGTCCAATCTGACCGAACTTGCTCTTCTGCCTTGTGACTGAGAAGGTGGAGCCAGAGCAGCACAGGCTTGTTGTGCCCCTTTCATGAAGGAGGAGCAGCAAGTTTTTCTGTATGTTTACATGTGTGTGTGTATGAATATGCGAGTGCTTCACACAAAGTGTTTCCACAGCAAGAATATCAGGTAAACCAGCCTCAAGAGAGCATCTTGGTAGTATACACAGCAGCATATATAGAGGAAACACACTCACAACCAGACCTATGGTATGTATCTGGACTGCATTTCCCCTTCATGCTTGCACTTTTGTAAATGTCTGTGTGTGGAAGGGCTTCCTGTCTGACTGATACCTTTCGAATTACTGCTGTGGTTAAAATCAGATGGTTGGAGGCTTATCGTTCATGTGTTGGCATCCAGCAGTTCGCCATGTTGTAGTTGTGTGAGAGCAGTTTTTGGTGATCAGGTTTGCTGCCTTTCGCGTGTCAAGTTAAGAAAAGAGTTGGCAGAAGACTGAAGAACTCTTTGTTAGTGGTATCATTTTAAGGACCCAGAGAGCAGTTGTCGCCAAGGTTACAACAAAATAAACAATAAATAATCATCTGTATATATTGTGAGTGCACTGCACTAATGTTTCAAAATAATTAATACGGCATCAGGATCTGACAACTCCTAATGGGGCTTTAAACAAAATGATCTAACAGTATCCAGACTTCTATAAACTAGGGTTTGTTGGTTATTGTGGATTTGTTTTTTTAAAGTATGTTCGTCAGTGTGAACATGATGGACAAATATAGAACAAAAGCTGTGAAATAGAAGATCACTGTATGTGCTTCTACCCTGGTTTCTTAGTTGCAACAATATATTTTAGAGAGAAGTAACAGTATACAGTATATTCACCCTGCACGGAATGAAGCAGCGTACAATGTGAGAAACTAATACATGAAACCAGTACAGTGCTGTTAAAGTTTTTTATTTCTTCTGTCTTTCATGGGATTGTAAAACGTATTAACAGCACAATGTTTGCACAAGTAGCATATGACAGTAGATGTGACTCATAACATCAATCTTGAGTTTACCAAGCTCTCTGTTTGCTCATCATAAGATCTTCCCTACAGCAAAAATATTCACTCTTTATGCAGCTCTGCACTGGAACTTTAGTCAGACGACAGCAATTAGCTTCGTTGGTACTTTTAGACCTCTGCTCCACATTTATACTTGTAACACTGACTGCATTTTTCATCATTTCCCCCACTGAGCCGAGGTTATCCGTATTATTACTACTGACCCTTTAGTCATGTTGACAGTGCTATAATGAAATCATAGCTAAAGCTAAGAAGCTGCTTCCAGCCATATTGACGGTCTACATGTTTGTGGCTTGTTGGGTGGGGCCCAGCATTAGTCATCAGTTTTCATTACAGGCACAAGCTACTGCTTTGAAAACTGTTGCTAGGTAATGCCTGGATATACTGCATTGTTTCTTTAGTTCTGACTGAACAAATACTTGGTGAGTTAAATGAATCATGCAGGGAGCGGGTCCCCGGATGGCATCGTAGCCATCTAAAACTGGCCAAGGACTCAAGCGGCAAAGCTGGAGAGTGTCGACACTTTTCATCTTAGATGATGTGTCAACCTGCATGAATGCCAGTTTAAAATCAGCAGTGGTTTCAAATGGCACTCTGCTGCCATCATGCACACTCTGAAATCTTGTCTATTTTGATCACACGCACCATAGCTCTCCCAGAATGACCAAGATGTTACCATGATGTCCTATTCCCAACTACGTCATTCAGTGTTGTCCTCACTGGTTGCTGCTACAAAAGCCAAAGCTTTGTGACTTTAGTCTATGTGTATGCAGAAGGTGTGAGTGTTGGTGTCACCATGTGTCTCACCACAGGAGATATGGTCAAGTAGCTCAAATAAAGTGGGTTTTGGGTTTTAGGATTTATGTCTCACTGTCAGATTTTTTAAAACTTGGCTGTGTGGCTTCTCAGTTTTTGATGAACAGAGTTTCCGTCTCGCTGTCAGTCCCATAAACTGTTTGATCACTTGCTTCGTTGTACATCTGAATGAGCCGGACATGGTCTTAAAATCCTGGTGACTTGTAATGCCATTGATTGAGAATATACAACAGGCTCTCTGTGCACATATCATCAATGGTATGTGTTCATATTTATCATTGTGCTTATATGTTTCAGTCTACAACTGCTCTAGTTCACAGTCTTTCTATGTGTCTGCCAGCTGTGATTTCTGTTTAACTGCTGTTTATATGTCCTTTAAAAAACAGATACACGGCAACTATCGGCCCCTTGCCTTACCCTGACAAAATTTCTACCATGTATCCTACAACTGTGTGAAATGTCTACCATTTTCACATGTTTATTGTACAGGGGCTGGACAGAATAACAGGAACACTGAACCATGCTGCATAGCATAGTGACAATACAATCTGCAGTATTGAATTACAGTGTCTGCAACACCGCAATAGCACCATAAAGGTAACATTTGCTGCAGGGGTTTAATAGGATACATTAGATTGTAAAGTGTTTTTGTTACTTTGTCCACCCCATGTATGGCTCTTCATCTTGGCCGTGTGAGAAAAGTCCTGATGTGTAAATCAAAGCCAAAGTCACGTACTATTTGAGGCTATCTTCTGTTCCCCTAATGTGGGTTTCTGTGAAAAACTAAAGATGATGACAAAGTCTTAATGATTTTCTGTCCAAATCCAATGGTCAGTTGGTATTTATTAATGCACTTCCTGACTAAATCTGACCCCCGTTTTTGTTTAAACAGTTTATGCTATTAGAATGCATCAACAAACGCTGCAGCTAGCATGACATTTTGATGGCACAGCTACTGCATGGCTAAGCCTCATGGGTAGGCCTGGTTATTAAACCTCATGACATTATTGCTACAAATCTAAATGTGTCCTTAGATCCAAATGTCGGAAAAAAAAGTGAAGTAGCGAAAACGTTTTTTGAACGTTAATTACAACAAGCTCTTTGACAAAGCATCTCACACAGTATGTTACAAAAACAGGTAGTATTGACATGCACTTATATACACAAAAATCGACACCACGGACACACAAGATGTAAGAGATTACTTTCCTAATTCCAAGCGTCAAGTTCTAATTCAACACTATTCAATTGCCGTATACTGTATGTCAGTCGACCACCTCTCTAAATAAATGTCCATCCTGAATTGTAATTCTGCTGATATATTTTCCTTACAATAGTGACAGCTTTGACTCTTTGGGTCCATTGGTCTAGGGTGGGTGGGTGGGGTTTAAGTCAGTTCCTCGTAATCATTTCATTGGCTACTAACAACAGACCTATGAGCATTTTTCTTTTTTCCCCCAACCCTTGATATTGAATTTTTATGATGAGAGTTAATGCCTTGTTTACTTTTGTACTTTTGTTTAAGGTTGTGTTACATCATTTAACATTGGATAAGTTCAGAACTTTGGCTTCTTTTGTTAAATTAAAATAGTTGTTTTGTAGGAAAACACTAGTTGTTTTGGTATCTGTACCTAAATTTAGGGATTGTGATAAATATTACAGAGCAGAAGCATAACCTGGTGGTAGGGCCAGCTTTTAGATTTCTTTTTTTAAATTCTCCCAGAGGTGATGGAAGCATAATAACAAAATACATGAGGCATGTGCTAAAAGCTTTAGCTTGCACTATACTGTATGTGTGCTGTTTGTATTTTGTCGGTCAAGGGACTGGTCTGTTATCTAGCAGGGAACAGCCTGCATGAGGAATGTAGGAATGCTGCAGTATGGAGTTACAAAACACAGAAAGCTTGCAAAGTGTTTAGATGGGTCACAGGTGAGCAAAGAGTTCCGTTTGTTGTCATAAAAACCCCTCAGATTTAGCTTTAGACATACAACTGAAACTGAAGGAGTAGATAATAAATTCTTAACTAAACTTGATTACAGTTTAATTACTTTTCTTACCGTTATCCATATAACGTATATAGGCATAGCATATACATTTTCTGAGAAAACTTTGTTCTAAAATGATGTATTATTGATAATTTTTATAATTTGATACAGCAAGAGTCATCTTGTAAACACACTTTGTAGTGCCCCTCCTGTCTGTTATACAGTGCATTGTTCCCCTAATAGGCAGTGAATTAAATAATTGTTTGCCTATTGGAAAAGTATATCTGGATGATATGCTTTATGTGCTGCCCAACCTGTCTTTTCTTATGTGGCATCTGAAGGCAGGGCTGGTGGGGGACTTGTACAAAGGTTTTGATGCCAGACCGAGCCTCTGGGGAGACGTTTATTCTTTGTTTTGTTTCAAAGTAGATCTCCTCCCAGAAGAAAGCCTATTCACGAACTTCAACTTCCGGGATTGCTCTGTTGCCGCTGGAAATTCCACTGTTTGTCCTTCTTTCGACTGGATGTATATTACCTTATGATTTCTTTTTGTTGGAATTTTAAATTCCAGCCAATTTATGAGGACATTGGTAAACTGCTCCTCACATCTCTGCAGGGCAAATCCAGACAGCTAGCTAGACTGTCTGTCCAATCTGAGTTTTCTGTTGCTCAACTAAAACAACTTTTGAACGTATACATTGTTCCACCAAAACAAATTCCTTCCTGAGGCTCCTTTACAGAGGCACCGGGGCTCTGTGTTGCGCTTAGCCATTTGTTTAAAGACATGCAAATAAACCAGAGCATGTTTTTTTCTCCCATCCCAGAATGCTGTGTGGACTAGCCAGACCCTCCTTCGCAGTGCTGTGGAGGAAGGTCTGGCAAAGCGAGACTATACTGAAGGTTATGCAAATGCATTTACAGTAGATGCTAATTAATGCAGGGGGGTCAAAAACTAAAAAAGCAATGTCACATTACCTTGAGATCAGCAGGTAAACACATGTTTCCATTGTTTGGGTCTTGCACATTGTTAGTGGCATGCATGCTCTCATATGACTAAATAGCAAATAATCCATTGCAAATTCAAAATTAAGTTTGGAAATGGTCTTCAAGAGCTTTTCTGTAAAGGTAAAGAATAGAGCAAAGTAAGTAATGATGTCATTCATTTGGTCACAGGGACATGATATATTTATTTCCAATGAGTAATCTGACATGTTATGTCAAGAAGGTATCACACCACTGTGACCACAAGCCCTTTATTCAAATTAAATGACTGCTTCAGTGTATCTTTAAATGATGTCGATGTTGTACCCATGGCAGGGCAGCCGGGCTAGTCGTTTTCCCCTGTTTCCAGTTTTTATGCTAAGTTAAGCTATCCGGCTGCCAGTTGTGGCTTCATATTTACCATACAGAAAGGTATCATTTCATCTAACTCAGCAAATAAAGCAGCATTTCCTATTATGTTGCACTGTTCACTGCTTCAAATGAAAACAATAAAAAGCGTCTTGTAGAAACACATGTTTATATCATCAATTTACGGTATCAACAGAAGTAATGTTTTGGTATTAATACTAAAATAATTGTATAATAGCACCACTATCAGAATTCGAGCATTATCCAGGTCTAGTGTGATCATACAATGTTCCAATGTGAGACTTGATGCTCCATAATTTAAAACATTTCCAACATTAGTTTCATAATTTTGTAATGAAAATACCTTAGCTAGTAGGTTTTTGTTTCACATACAAATTTGACCTCCAAAACACATCTGACTTATCATGCATTACCACCCAGCATGCAGCACTACTCTGCTTCCTTTCTTTCGGTTATTTTTGTGGTAACTTAGCATGTGCATTAATCAAAATTTCCTGCATTAACAGAAGCAACATGACATGGGATGCCCTGGCTGCTTGTGACCCTCACTTCCTCCTTTTTGCCACTTCCTCCTTATTCTCTCTCTAAACAGCATTATGTTGACCCTCCAACAGTCAGTCTAATAATAATTATTTCTAAACAGAAAAAAATATGTCAAAAGAGAAAAAAAGGAATTAAAATAGGACAGGTAGGAGCAATTGTTAATTAATATTTATTTGCTGTAATATTGGTCCTCTCACTCCTTCTCCTTCTAATAAACCTGGGTTGTGATCTTAGTTGTGTTAAATGTACACTAATATCAGTGTGTGAGAAAATCATTGACTTAGTTGCAGTCATTTCTGAATTAGAGGTCCCAGATTGCCAATGGTTCAGAACGGTGTAATTCACAATGCTCTCTGTCTCTGTCTTGTCCCAGCTCTTGTTCGTCTATGTTAACCTTCACTCACTGTCGTCATTCACAGACATATAACTTGACTTTACCCTCCATCCTGCCAGCTCAGTGTAACTGTAAAACGTGACACACAGCTGGCTTAACAGGTTAACTCACTCAGAGACTTATAGGTGCGTAGACATGGGATAATGATAAATGGTAGACATAGTTTCTTGTCTTGGGGCTCTACTGCACCTGTCCAGAATACTTTTAATTTGAAACTTATAAGGCACACACAAAATGATGTAACATGTACAGTAAATTACAGGATGTTTTGCAGTGCAGTGACTGACAGCCTGTGTGATAATATCCAGATAACCCCACAACATTGCATGATCAGTACCAGTCCTGACTTCCCTGGGGCCCTAAGCAAAATTCTTAGGGCCCATTTAGACCAGACCGTAATTGTCGCTTTGTACAAAAAAGAAAAGCCCAAATAGAGATCCAATTGTCCACAGCACCAGCTGTCAAGTTAGTTTCACTGGCATTTCTTTTCTGTTTGCTGTATCAAAAACGTATCAAACCATGACACCAATGTCTCTTACCGAACCGTGAATTTTGTGAACCGTCACACCCTTACACCCTTACACCCTTCTACACATAATGATATTAATGATAAATACAGTTAAATGTAAACTTAATATTTGTAGTTCCCTCCTTTACACTGCAAATAAATATAAGTTATGTAATTGTTCTGTCCTTGTGAGTGAGGACTTTCCTTTAGACAGAAAAGAGTATGTCCCCTGTTCCCTGAATGAGGTCAATGCGCTAGATTTGTTTTGTTTTGTTTTATATCGTTGCACCTGTTACAGTAATAAACAAATTAACTACTGTCTGTAAAAGTAGGTTGCTGGTTTAATGCTTTTTTTAATTTTTATATTGAGATTGTAAACTGTATGATACACCTTAACAATAAAACATTAGGAATGGCTGTAATAAACTACAAAGCGGGAAAAGGTAACAGACTAACTAAGACACTTCCAATAGGTAAAGTAACCAAGCTTGTATGCTTAATTTACCATCATTTAAAAATAGACTTAATAATATCCTTCCTGATGAACTTTATATGTATCTTTTCTGAGTAAAAAATATTGTTTGTGGCAGCAGTTTGATGACCAGGCCAATTAACAGATGAATTGGATCTTTAGCATATTTTTTGTGACTGAACCAAAAATAGCATCAGCTAAAACAAAACTCAAATCTTATCAAGCGGAAGTCTGAGATGACAGCAACACTGACACAGTTTGATGCACTAGTTAGTGTGAGGAAGTGCAGTGCAGCACAGATCACTGCCATGTAAGTTTGCCAAATGGCTGCATTTGGTTGGACCAATTTAAGGGCTAACCTCGTTGAGTCTCTTTCTAGACTGATGGGAATTATCTCAATGATAATTGTACACTCTCTGACGTCAGCTTAAGAGAAATTTGTGAATCCTACATTTTTTGTTACTGTTGTTGGTTGCTAAGGCGACCGCAGACAACAACAACAATACTCAGCCTTTGCACTCTGGTGTCAAACAGTCACACCCTTCAGTTTGGAATGTACGTAGCACTTAAATCAAATACCTCTGACTGCAGTATGATGGATGTGTTGGTGGGCATTGTAATATATTGTTACCTCTCTATCTCTGTCCTTTTCTGTCTTTCTCTATCTTTTCCTTAAAAGTGAAAGTTTAAACCAGTGTTGACAAACATGTTTTTCTTCTCCATCCAGAAATGAGCTGCATGGTGTGTTTTGTTTCTCCACAAATGTTGGCTGTTGTGAAACCAACATTGCTCTGTGTAAATCTTGAAATGATTATGCTGGTTTCTTGGTAGATTTTAAGTAACCTCTCTCTCTCTTTCTCTCTTTCTCTCTTTCTCTCTCTCTCTCTTCTCTCTATTTGTCTCTCTCTAGTCACAGCCTAGCCAGGCCACACCCAAACTGGCAGCCCAGGTCCCCACGGTGAAGCCTGCACAGTTTGAGGTATCCAACACTTCTCTTCAATGCCCTGTAACAGTGTATTGTTGTTTGCCTGACCTCTGACCTACTCATTATCTGGACTATGTGTAGTATTGTTACTCTATCTCCTGTTCCAGCTTCATGTTTTCAGTAGTTTTAAGTAGAGTGACGGAAAAGGTTAAGCTGGCCAAGCAGTAGAACACAGAAAAGAAAACTTTCCGTTTCCTTCCATATAAGCACAAGAGAGGTAACACCCAGTTTCTCAATGGGAAGCAGTTTAACCCCTTAATACTGCTCTTAAATAATAGATTGAAGTGATTGAACCATCATGTTCCGTTTGATGGGTTGTGGATTGGAGTAATTTCCAAATGTTACAATAGCTCTTAAATCTTTGTTAAATTGAACTGGACATGTTAAAGTAATTCACCAGTATGTTAATCAAGAACTCAGGAATTTTGACAATGAATTTTGACTATGAAACAGTTTATGACTACAGGTCTTTTTCAACATACCAGCACTAATTCTGTCGCTAGAAAACCCTTGGCAAACTTCAACAAAGACTTTATTTGGCATGAACTGTAATTTAACAAATATTTGCCTAGTGCAATTAGTAGCAGACAACAACAGGACAAACTGGTCTATAATGCATTAAGTTGGAAGGTATGTGGGTTGGGTTCATACAATTGATTAATGTGGTGGGATCGGCTCCCACACAACAGAAGTCGATGCTGTTGTGTTACATGCATGCCTCTCTTGCACCCAGACGACCGGGCATCCTATGGGAAATTACACACTGGGGCAGCACTGTGGCTAAAATTTGAACTTTAAAAAGTGTCTGTGTGCAGAAAATAGTATATTGTGAGACAAAGACATGTTTTAAACTTACCAAGTTATTTAAAGGCTAGAACTAGGATAGACCTTGATGCCCCTTTTCATTCCTACTTTGCCATAGTGGAATGCAGCTGCTCACGTATCAGTAGCGGTGTAAATGAGCAGTGCAGTGTATGTGCATACGGTGGAGCCATAGAAACAACCACTATGTATGGTGCATCAATAAAGGCCATCCAAAGAAGTATCTTTTCCTCTTTTTTCAATGTAAGGGGCACTACAGTGATTTAATGTTACACTTCCATAAAGTTAAGTACAGATCTAAAATGAATGTTCAAAATGGAAGCATCATAGGTGAAGATATTCTGATTTAAAGTATTTTAGTAATGTCCATGTATGGCCTGTTCCATTTCTGGTTGGTCTTTTAGCTTCTGCTTGCTAACACAAGTTATATTAAATTCAAGTAAAAAGTTGTGGTCCTGATTAAAACAGCCTATTACGGGAACACACATCTACATTATAGAGGTCATTTGGCTTGACATCACCACATACGCCACAGACATCGTATTTTAAAAATATTCAGCATTAACAACTCGCTCAACGAGCTTACTATGTAGAGCAGCAGCTTGATGTTTCTATGGTGAAAATGATCAGGAGCTCTGATTATTAACTTTAATCATCACAAGGATGCTGATGATTAAGTTATTAATATTATTTACTACTAATTAAGTATATAATATCTATTCTATGGATAATATAATAACAAATAATCAGCTTGTTACAGGAAACTGTCCAAATAATAATTGTCAGATGGTTGTTGTCAGACTGCTGTAGAAGAATCACTACATCCTACATTTTCCATAAGGCAACCAATAGCAGAAATGGGTTCAGTGCTCCCTGGCTGGCAAACATCCACCTGTATCAAACATATTGCCCCTAGTTTGTAACAGATTATTTCAGTTATAAATTTGTATAAAACCTTTAAGTGTGTTTTTGCCCCAAATCGAGATAATCCTGATGATGTCAAGGGGATGTCAGCAGGGTAATTTTCTGAGCTTCCATTGGAGCCACAGAAGACATTATACAGCCGTTTACACAGACTGAGTAGTACTCAGGACAAGTAAACTGACATCAGTGTGTAAAATCGTTATATTGGATTGCCCCTTTTAAAAATGTATTTAATTTAGTCATGAAACTGTAAATACATTAGCAGTTACCATAAACATATATATATATATATATGTATATGTATATATATGTATGCATATATATATATATATATGTATGCATATATATATATATATATATATATATATATAATGTATGTATATATATATATGTATGCATATATATATATATATGTGTGTATATATATATATTTATATATATATGTATGTATGTATGTATATATCCAGCATCCAGTGAGCTGTAATAAAGGTAGATAATCAACTTTTGCACACTCGATGCATTGCAGAAGGCATCGTCAGGATCCTCCATGGCTACAAAGCCTGGGCTGGTTACCACAGCAACAGGTGGAGCCACACAGAGTGGTGTCACAACAGGAGGAAGTGCTTCAATTGGGACAGCAGGAATAGCCAAGCCACAGGTAGACGGACTGGATAACTAAATTAAGTGGATGGGGCTTTTGGCTGTTTGGTGTTCTTCTGCACTCTGAGCGTGTCCTCATTGTGACACAGCTCACATCTCTTCATCACTGGCTTCATCTTCTTTTCATCTGGGCAAAAACATGTTTTTACCTCCTCTGTGTCTCTCTGGTTCAGCCCCCCAAACATCTTGACCTTTCAGAAGCTGAACACTTGCTGTATCACATAAATGAGCTGTCATATCATCACGCTTGGGATGAATGCTCATCACAGACTGTGAAGCTGAATAACTTTCCCATGACTTTCTTGGTTTCTTGGCTCCTTGGTTTGTAGACTAACACTACGCCAGCAGGTGCTACTGTTATTGATATGCCATCCGCTGGGGCAACCTTTGTTGACATGACATCAGCGGGGGCGAGGGGCAGTCCTAAAGGGATGTCAAAGGTAATGGTATTCTCATGGTCGGTGCTTTTCTTTTTATTTACATTACTGCTGATCATTTTAAGCTAGGCAGCTTGCAGGTGCTTTCCTTAATTTTTATCAACCCTAATTCTTATTGCGGTTGTGTTGCTGTTTATGTCTTGTGAGTCCCTGTTGGTCAAGCCATGTGCTTGTGGGAAACTCCAACAAACACAATTTGCCTGTCAGCTGCTTAAGAACAGCCTTTTTAAATTCACAAGTAACACCCGCCCTACGTAGCTATGTAAATCTTCTCTATGTAGTACAATGGGTCAATTTTCTGAAATTAAAAATAACTGTGGGTGACTACTAGACTGGATAAACCCCGCCCACTCTGCCGGCAATTTGATTTGATTTGATTTCACCCTGCAGCTCAATCTAAAAATCTATTGAGCTTGGCTTGGTCTGGTGATAGCCAGACTAGGTGACTCCAATGAGATTAAGCAAGTATAATAAAATGACCTATTAAACAGTTCTAAAACATGAATTGGCTTTAATGAACAACCAAGTACTTTGAATACAATAAGACCAATTTAGTTAGGTATTAGTAAAAAGGTACACAAAACATTATGCCTTTGGATCAATTACAAAATAAATGCAGATAAATAATAGCACCCAGTATTAATAAACTCAAAGATAGTTGTTGCTCGTAATTATCTTCAATTCTCTCTGAAATCATGCATCACAAATACATCTTTAACATGTGAACATCAACAATGTTCTGTGGGCCCACACACTATCTCACTCAGAAATTAAATCCCAAAATGTAAACAAAAAACCCAGTTGTAGGCCTAAAGCACAGTGGAGACCCTTTGTTTCTCTCACTATGCCTCTAGAGTCAGTACTTGGTAAGTGGGAGGGGCAGACAGCACGTTGTCTGTTATGTCATGTGGGCTGCCTTGTTGTGTACAGCGGCACTGAGAACATTATATTTCCCCCAAAGCTCTTTTTTGTCCAAATTAAATTGGATTGGTCCAACGAATCTTTCGGTTTGTAATGCGTACCTAATCGAAAGCCTCATACCCAACGGTTCAATGCGAATATATGTATCTTAACGCCCAATGTATTTATACATCTTAACACTGCTGATAAGTTTCAAGGCTCTTGTTATCTACTGGACTATTGGCCAAAAAAAATCACTTTAGACATTAGAAAAAGGTCAGCAGTACTGTAACTATAGGCTACAACATTTGTTTTCAAAGGGCTAAACCACAAAAAAAGCACCATAATTTAACCAATTAAACTGATAAATGGTCAGATATGTCTCACTAGACCTGAGGGGTTAATAACTCAGCAGATTTGAAGTGAGTATTCTGGCTTTAGTCAGAATACACTGGCAGATCTGACCAGAGATCATTGTACATTTTCTCCTGTCCTGCTGCTAAACACTGTTAAAACGTCGTCCATATCTCTTGTCAATATGTTTACTGGATTTAGAAGTGCTGTGAATCTTCCATCCTTGTGTTTTTGAGTAATCATTTAGCTGCATATTTGTAGACTGCGGCTGTCTCCCAAGTCAAAGCCCCAGCTACAGGTCCATCTCCTGCTGGTGGAGTGGCTGCAGCCGCTAGCATCGCAGCGACCACTGCTGTGACCCAACCCAAGGAGTCACCCAAAAGCACAGCCAAGGTAGACTCAACTGCTACAGGCTTCTCAGACGCTTTATCGTGACTCCATCAAGGTGTACTCTTCAAGGCTTTCCTTCTGCCACATCTCAACTGTGTTGCAGGCTCTTTTCGGGTTTTTATTACTCTCTTTGCCTGATAACACTCAGATACTTGCTTTGGATGCGGTTTGCTTGGAGAGGACCAGTTGGGAAGAATAAAGGACTTGTGTTCTTTACTCTGCAGCCCTTTGCTTCACATGCCTTAACTTGTTTTTTTGCAAAAAGTGCACACTTGTCCACTTGCAACACGTCTCAACACACATCAGAAATGAGTCAGCGGGAGAAACAATTGGAGAGAAGAGGTCTTCTAGCACCAGTTTCATTGCCAATCAACTACTGACACTAAAACTAATCTGTCATCAAACTGGTGGAGGATCACTTTTGTTGGAAACAGTCACTCGTTGTCCTGTCTTTTGTCTCTTTGGGTGTTTTACCGACTTTGTGCATGTACAGGGGACCTGTATTTTCACTTGACATGTACTTTGCTTATAATAGATTGAAATGCATTGTATTTTAGAGTGCCACTGCCACCACAACCGTCAAAGCGGATGTGCATAAAGTTGATCCTGCTAAAACATCAGAGCCAGTTGCCGTGACTGCAGCTGGAAATGTATCTGTGCAGGGGAAGAAAGAAGCTAAACCGACACAAACGAAGGTAGACGATCCTGAAACCAACGGGTGGAGGCTGATACATTATTTGGTGTATTTCCTGTCTGTCCAATATCAATGGATATATTTCTTAAAATGCTTTTATTGGTGCTCTGGTTGAATAGACCACTACTGTGCCATTTGGGCCTTGTAAGATTTTTGACTGGTGTCAAATTTAGGGAAAATGTCTATTTGGGTGATATGATGAATAATATTTTCAAAAGTGAGGTTTGGCTCGACGCACATTGATGAATTTTCAGTCAACTCAGCAGTTTCATGAGTATTAGCACAATCACACAAACTGTAAATACCACGCTATCAATGTCCATGTGTTGCATGATTGATATCCTTGAGGTCAATGCTCTGATCCTGGATCTGTGTTGCAGGTGCAGGTAGAGGTTCCTCCCGCAACAGCTAAAGGAGCCAAAGAGGTAAATACTTAGCGAAGCTGTATGAGTTTGATTTGAAAAGCATGTTGCTTGCTCAAGTGTGCTAAGTTGTGTTGCATGCGCAGGTGGATCCATTGGATGCCCTGGCCAGCATACTGCCATCAGCTGAGGATTTTAAACCCAAACAGCCCGTATACAGCGGGCCAGAAGTCAAAGAGGTACAGCAGTGTGCACGCATGTGTGTGTGTGTGTGTGTATGTAAACTGAGCAGGTATGTGATTGCACTGAGCTGCGGCATGCATCTGCTCTGAGTAACTGTTTGTGTTGCATATGTCACAGCATGAAGTCATTTCTAAGAAGGATCAGAAGTGTGGAGAAAAAGAGAGCACGCTGCCTCCAGGCTACAGATTTGAAAATATGGTCAGTTCTTCCTGCCTTGTCATCGCTTCTTCACTAATTATTTTTGCCAAACCGCCAGCCGAGTGTGTTTTTTTGTCCCATTAACTGTCAATACGTACATAATAGGACTATTTCTTCAGTAGGAAGTAGAGTATTGGGGAAGTTTTGAAATTTAATTTTTGATGCTGTGAGCACCACAAACTACATGCACCCCCTTATAGGGTGGAGATGTAAAGGGCTGAGTGTCAAATATCATCAAGATTTTGGTACCAACAGAAATATGTCTTTAGCATTGAAAAAAGAAAACTCAAGTACAAAAAGCTGGCACTAAAAGCCTGGTTCATCTAGTTTACTCAGCATTTTATCAGATAGTTCCAGCTGTAATGTTGTTTTTAACGTATGTATTATATTGGCACAACTATTGTAAATACAATTCAAATGAAACTCAGCCCTAGATATAGATCTCAAAACCTGGACACATAGAACCATAGACATACCCTTTTATTTTATGGTTTCATTTCTTTGATATTAATAGAAATAAAATTGTATTTCTATGCATAGAACCAAACCTATCTGTATGGCCAGATGCCACTAGAGGAGACAATATTGGGGATTTTTTGGTAGTTTGGTAATATGTTCCTGAATTACATTTCATTTCTTTTCTTTCAATCTAAAATGAGTCTTTTTTTTCTAGCCTCCAGTTCCTGCAAATGTTAAACCCAAGGACGTTCCCGTAAGTTAACCTTTCATAACCCACATTTGGTGGCGTTACAACCTCATGCATTATGCTAATTTTGGTACAAATCTCAATCTTTGTAAACCTTTTTCAACATGTGTAAGCAAATGAGCATGCAGTCGCATTACACACACATTCAGGAAGCACTGTTTCCACTGTATGATCTCCTGGTTCCTCTAGAGTGTGGAATGTTACATTGCACTGGTGGCTGTTGTCTCAGCAAACAGCACAGGACCCACCTTCTGTATTTGAGCCCGTTGGTTCTTGTCCGACCAAACCCAAACAAGCACAACTACATTGCTTCACGCCCAGGCGCTAACACGCTGATACATCTGTTACACACTTTGATATCCATCCATACGTAGGTTACTATTTACTCACCCTCAACACACCCACATTTGCATCATAGCCTCATCCCACTTTACCATTTTGTAGAAGCTTCTTTAGCTCTGTCTCATGATCCCCCAAATACTTTCTTCAAGTGTTAATTATTGTGTTTTGATGTTTATCATAATTGTTGCTAAATAAGAGTGATTTTATGTGTAAAATGTGTATTTTCATAAATTTTAATGTTAATTTCAAAAGTGATTGTTTGACTCAATGGAATGTGAAGGGTGTGTCTGTCTTTCCCCTGGTACGTACCATCTGGTTTGCATTAGTTTGCACTTTTGTTTTGCCTTTGACTTGGTCAGGCATGCCCTCTAGTGGAGAATCATGTTGCTGTTAAACATGGCTAAACAAAATGTTTGTTTGCTTAGCCAATGAGTATTTTTTTCCTAAATTAATCAGATTATTAGTCTGAAAATTCTGATACGTCTAGGTAGTTTGTTCTTATCTGGTGGTGACTCACTCTGTTTTTCATTATCTTAGAAACCAATGAGCACAGACGACGCCCTGGATTCTCTTTCAGATGGATTCATGGCTTCAGCCGTTCCAGCTGCACCCAAAAAGCAAGAGGTCAGAGTCTTCAAGCATGTAGCACTCAGCTGCTAGTCCATCCTCCAACTTTACTCCCCATGCACTGTCTTGACAACAGTTCATACTCACAATTTCCAGATGGGCATGTCTATTATAGACCTTATGAGCCCATGAATGTACTTATGTACTAATGTGCTTTTTTTAGTAGGCTAACAAATTCCCTTCTTGTATTCTTCTTTATGAAATATGTAGAAAAAGGACAATGTTGAGAGTGTCAGTGCCTCATCTGCTGGCCCCGCTAACTTTGCACCACCTCCTGTAAAGGTAAAGTCAAATTAACTATGAAGTCTCTGACTGAATGAGCTAAGAATTTTATCATCTAATGTCAGGTTTCTGTTGCAGAAATCTCAAATCCCTGCTGCCATTCCCCCTGTGGCTGTGTGTCCTGCTCCTCCTGCTGATAAAAAAGCCAAGATAGAGAAGGCTACGGGGGATTTCTCTCTGGAGGCTGGGCTTCCCTCTGCCACTGCCAAGGTACAGTAAGCTCAGACCTCCTTTTCTTCCTTCTTGGTTGTTCAAAAAAGTTGTTGTTCTTGAACGTTGTCTCTGTTGGCTGTTGTAGAAAAGTGTACCTCCTGTGGCTGTGTGTCCTGCTCCTCTTGCAGATAAAAAAGACAAGATGGTGAGATTTACACGAGTTTAAGTGGACTAGATACTTTTTACCATGTCCCTTTCCTTTCTTGTTTCTGTCCTGAAACAATATGTGACAGATTAGTAGATTAACTTCCTGTCCTGTCTCTCATCAGGGTGGCTCTTTGTCTCTGGATCCTTTCAGCGCTCTCAGTGACACATTGCCAAAAGACCAACCAAAACCTGAACTCCCAAAACTCAGACCTGAGGACATTGTCTCGGTAGGAGCACAAACACCCACACATTGTTTTTGTTCTCACACTTTATCACAGCCTTTGATTGCCTCTTGGATAGACAGTACCGTCAAGAAACAATTTCACCTCCACCCAGAAACATTTACTGAATTCTTCTCCTTTTCACAGGAGGACAAACACAAGAAAGAGAAGGGTGTGTTCGTAGGAGAGAGGGAGGACTCACTTCCTCCAGAATACAGGTTTAATAAGGACAAACCCCAAAATCTGCCTGCTCCTAAACCTGAGGTGAGTCTCGGGCAAATTCACTTTATGGCTCTTAAATGCACGATATGTAATGAGTATCTCTAACTGTCTGTGAGAGAGAGAGATAAGAGATAAAGAGAGGGAGAGACAGCAGCAGTTGTTGAGTGAGCTAGAGAATGAATAAAGAGAGGGAGCGCCGAAACAATCAGTTAATAAGAGGAATGGAACTGTATTTTCACGGCGGTTATGGTCTAAAGCACAAACAAGCACACAGACACACCCCTCCGCGGGAAGGTGTCACAGTGCTGGATTATGAGTGAATGCAGAGCTTCATCCGTCCGTGTTTCTCTGTGTCTGTGTCAGTCTGTGCTAAGGTGCAAAGCGGCAGTCAGGAAAAAGAGGGCTGCACAACATGCACGCTGTCATAGAGAGGGGCGTAGCACAAAATTATTGGCCCTGTAGAAAGGCATTTTCTATGGGCCCCTTCCCACATCCACAGCTATTCATTCTAGCATCTTTTTGGGCCCTTGTTACATGAGGGCCCTGGGTACTCTGTTCCCTTTTCCCCCCCGGTCCGAGTCCGACCCCCCTGGTTATTGGCTTGGGGATAGGTAGACCCTCCAAAACATCCCGACTGACAATTTTTTTTTTTTTTTAAATACAGGCCGCGGGCAGGGTCTCCACAGATACAGAAACCACCACACATTTATAGTGGGCCATTTAAATGATGATTGAGAAAGATAAATTTTTTTATCAGTGTTTACATATTTTTTTATGAAAATCCATTACATATTGTACCTTTTTAATGTATCACTGTGATACAAATACAGTAGTATAGAACATTGATATACAATATATCTCTCTCTCTTTCCTCTGTGTCCTTCCTCCTGCAGCCCACCATAGATGCTGGTGAAGCTCTGGACTTTTTGTCTGAAGGCTTCACAACCTCCTCAACAGCTTCTGCTGTCCAGGCTCCACCTGCAAAGGTACATTGTAGATCTGTTACTGGTGACTGCAAACAAAATTGTAAATTGAAGAATAGTATAGCAAATGTTGTCTTTGGTGTTTTTTGTAGAAAGCCCCTGCAGTTCCTCCTGTGTCTGTGTGTCCGCCTGTTGTTGACAAAAAAGCTAAGATGGAGAAAGTCAAGGATGATTTCTCTCTGGAGGCTGGAATTACTTCTTCTACTGCCAAGGTACAGCAAGCTCATGCCTCCTTCCCTGCAAGCATCTCTTGGCTGGTCTTAATCATCCAAAACAAAACTTTGTCCATTGAGGATAAAAGTACATATGACTGACTGAATGTCCATCATATGGACTTTTAAGGAGCTTCAGATTACTTCAGATCTTGGCTCATTCTGATTTTTTTCAAAAGCATCAAAGTAAGCCAGGTGCAAACAGGAACTTGTGGCAATAAAGCAGGATGCAGATTTGCCCAAAACAAAAAGGCTTTATGAGTCTACTGCCGTTTTAGCTGCTCTGTGAGGCTGTGCTTTGGCACAGTGGCTCTTGGAGCAGAATGGTGACATCAGCATGCTCAAATGTTCACAATGACAATGATAACATGCTGGTGTTAAGCAGGGTATAAATTTTACCAGGCATGTTTACAATCCTAGTTTAGCATGTTAGAATGCTACCGTTTTCTATTTAGAAATAATCACAAAGTACGGCTGAGGGTGATAATAAGAGTAGTATTCAGTCAGGGATCAGCAGACATAAAGAGCCAAGTTGGTAGCACAACAGTTTAGATCAATGATCAATGATCCATGGCAGTTAACTAACTTCTGATGTAGGCCCTTATCCACTCCCAGTATAAATCTGGTCACAGATATAATTGTAAAATTTACAAATACAGCTACGGATAGCCATTAATGTAAAGTTTAATGTGCTCTCTGTTGTCTGGTGTAGAAAGTTGAGTCCTGTGCAATTCCCCCTGGGGCTGTGTGGCCTGCGCCTTCTGCTCCTGTCCCAGTAAAGAAAACTGCTCCTGGAAAGGACGCCACTGACAGCAAGATCAAGACTGGTCAGGTGAGATATGTCTTGTCACTCTTTAATGGGAGATACCTTTTATTTCAATAGTTAAACTGACAGACCAGTATAACACACTTCTTGTTCTCTCATCAGGATGGCTCTATGTCTCTGGATCCTTTCAGCGCTCTCAGTGACACATTGCCAGCAGACCAACCAAAACCTGAACTCCCCAAACTCAGACCTGAGGACATCGTCTCGGTAGGAGCACAAACACTCACGGGCACTGAGTTCACACAGCGTTTTGTTGCAGAAAGCCTCCTACTGTTGGCTTATTGGTAACATTTGTGTGTCAGCTCCTCACAGAAAGACTCAACAGGCAATATTATGTCCTCCTCTTTTCCTTTTTTAAAGGAGGACAAACACAAGAAGGAGAAGGGCGTGTTTGTAGGAGAAAGGGAGGACTCACTTCCTCCAAATTACAGGTTTAATAAAAAAGAACTAAAAGATCTGCCGACTTCTAAACCTGAAGTAAGACTGGGGAAAAAATCAATTCAATATTCTTAAGGGTGTTTGACTCTTAACAATGTTAAATAAATGCTAATTGCATTTTATTGATTTAATCTGTCAATCTCCCCTCCTGCAGCCCCCCATGGATACTGGTGAGGCTCTGGACCTTTTATCTGAAGGCTTCATGACCTCTTCCTCAGCTCCTGCTGTCCATGCTGCTCCAGCTAAGGTGCACTGTAGATTCAGTTCCTGTAGCAAAATTCTTTTGGGTTGCTTAGTCAGAAGACAATATCTCATGTTTGTACGTTAACTGAAGCTACAGCCAGTCGCCGATTGTATTAGCTTAGGATCAATAATGGAACCAGGGAAACAGCTTTCCTGGCTCTGTCCAAAAGTAAAACAAATCAGCCTACCAGCGACCAGATCACTGATTAACATGTTAGATTTAGTTTTTTTTTTGCCCATACAAAAACCGGTGTGTAAAAACTACACTTTGAGCCAGGCTAGATGATTCCTTCTGTTTCCAGTCTATGCTAAGCTAAGATAACGGTCTCCTCACAGAGGGAGAGTGGCATTGGTCTTCTTATCTAACTCTCAGCAAGAAGCCAAATAAGTGCATTACCTAACATTTCATTTTTAAGACTTTGTTTGAAACAGCATGTTGTGCTTTTTAAATTTTTCACTTTGTTGTAGCTGAAAGCTGTCTCTGTTTTTCAGACCAAAGTAGAGGATTTGTCAGCTCTGGATGTACTCTCTGCAGATTTTGTTGCACCAAAAAAAGCTTCTGGAGTTCAGGCGCATGCTCCTCCTTCTGCAAAGAAAGCCCCACAGGTAAAGCTTTGGCTTCTTTCTACTTAACTCACTTATTTTCTATGAATAGCTTAAGCTTACCATCAACACTATCACACTTCTTGTTCTCTCATCAGGATGGCTCTCAGTCTCTGGATGCTCTCAGTGCTCTCGGTGACACGTTGCCCGTAGACAAACCAAAACCTGAACTCCCCAAACTCAGACCTGAGGACATTGTCTCGGTATGACACACTCACACGCGCGCGCGCACGCACGCATAAACACACACACGAACACGAACTAACCATAATCCTAACCCCTAACCCTAACCCAAATTATATCAATTCCATTCTTTTGTTTATTTCCATGTGTGTGTTCCTTTTTGTTTATCCTCCTTTTCACAGGAGGACAAACACAAGAAGGAGAAGGGTGTGTTTGTAGGCGAGAGGGAGGACTCACTTCCTCCACAATACAGGTTTAATAAGGACAAACCCCAAAATCTGCCTGCTCCTAAACCTGAGGTGAGACTCGGACAAATTCATTTTATGGCTCTTGAATGCACGATATGTAATGAGTATCTCTAACTGTCTGTGAGAGAGAGATAAAGAGAGGGTTGAGAGAGCACAGCAGTTGTTGAGCGAGTTAGAGAATGAATGAAGAGAGGGAGTGCCCAAAAAAATCAAGTTGTTAAGAGGAATGGAAATATACCGGTTTAATAAGGATGAACTCAAAAATTGGCCTGCTCCTACAACTTAGGGGAGACAAATTACCGTATAAGTGATTTGTTAGAAAAGTTCCTTCTTCTCCACTGACTTTTTTTCTTTTCTGTTTTGAAAAAAAACCATTATGTGCACTGATAAGGCAAATATCTCAGCCATATTTAACCTTAAAACTGTGTCCCATGAATATATTATAATCAGAGGTCCTCATCATTTCCCATCACTTCATTCTCCCCTCCTCCTGCAGCCCACCATGGATACTGGTGAGGCTCTGGACCTTTTGTCTGAAGGCTTCATGACCTCTTCATCAGCTCCTGCTGTCCATGCTGCTGGCATCACCCCCTCAGCTCCTCCTGCAAAGGTACACTCTGGAACCAGCACTGTTGACTGCAGCTCTAAATAATAAAATATGATGCACATATACCTCTTTGCAACTAGACATTTAGAGTCCTACATTGTTTTTACACACTCTATTCTGTCACTCCCTCAGCCCTCTGCAGGCTTTGCTTTGAATGCCTCAGCGGCAGAATTTGTTTCCTCCACTGCTGCTTCGACGGTGAAGTCCGCTGCTTGTGTTCCCACAAAAACTGCTCAAGAGGTAAAGACCAGCTCAAGCCTTTTTTTGGACTCTCAAAAACCCTGAAGTTACATTAAAACCTTTTTGTCTGCATTTGTGCACTCAGCTGTCCGGGGGAGCAGACAATGCCATGGATGCTCTGTCAGACACCTTGAAGGATATCACACCCGCCCCTCAACCTGCACCACTTCCTGCCAAAGACATTGTCAAGGTAGCCAGCGTGCTTCAAGAGCATAGCCAGCACAGTAGAGAATATTTTCAATTTGTGATTTGATAAAAAGTTGCCAGTGACTTCAGCTGATTTGTATGTTTGTTTGCAGGAGAAAAAGGTTGTCGAAGAGAAGCTGATTAAGATGGGGGAGAGAGACGACTCGCTGCCACCAGAGTATCGGTCAACTGAGAAAGAACTTAAGGTATTACTCTCTCTGTTACTGTCGTCAGTTCTGCTGGGAGTTATTTGTTGGAAGTGCATAACATTTTTGTTTAGATTTGACGTATCTAACTTTGAATCTGGGGCAAAAATATTGTGTGAGGTTGTTGGTTTGAATGTTTACTGGGACATGCTTGTTAGTAGTAGTAATTCTACTGTGTGTCTAATGTTCATCAATTTAATTTTAAAGAAAACAGCAGAAGCACAGGCAAAAGCAGCTGCTGTACCCAAGAAGGTAAAAATGCACACACTTACAGATTATGACATTAGACAGACATGCACTGTTAAATGATACAGTATACAACATGCAGATGGTTTAAGTTCCTGTCTTTCCGCAGAAGGCTATGGATGAAAAAGCAGCCTTGGACGTGCTGTCCAGTGACTTCTCTAGTGCTCCCACCGTTCCCCCAGTCACATCCCCTGCTGGCACCATAAAGCTGGATCCTCCTGTCCTGGATTCAAGGCCCCTGAAGGTAGCACAGAAAAAAAAAAAACTGCAACACCTTTTGGCATGTTGTAGTGAGAAAAGTAACTGGTAACTAATATTGGTCACATTTCAATTAGGGAAAATTGGCATTTTGCGTGTAGCCTCGCTGGAATGGCTTCTTGGGAAACAATATTTTTTAGTTCCAGCTGTGCTGTTCCTTCTAGGACAGTAACATGTCTGCTGTGAACAAGGCCTATGATGGTGCTATGCAGTGCCTTTTTCTGTCATGTTTCAGTACTGCACTTCCCAGATATCACCTCAAACAAATGGATTTCTTTGGATTATCTTTAGATACAACCTTTACCAACATTGGGGCTTCAGAACAGCAATGCACATCAAATTAGCAATTGAAAGTGGCAAGCTGGACATTTACTATGTATGCTGAACTGTTTCAGATTGTGACTTAAAGCTATAGTGCATAGTTTCTGCCGCCCCCGTGAGGAATTCTAAGTAATGACAAAACTGTCAGAGCGTCCATATGACACAAGTCTTACGTGATCATGCACTGCCCCCAACCCCCCTATACATAGTTGCTAATAGCCAAGGAGGACACAGAGGATTAAAAAACATGATATACTCTTCAGAAGAGGTAATTATCTTCACTCAAATTTCTGCGCCGGAAAGGCACCGGAGGATACAATCTTCTGAACATAGCCACATTGAGAAATACCGAGAGAGTTGTGTGGGGCTGATAGTCTTAATTTGCTTCGTAGCAACACATTTGGCAGTGGCTTGGATGTAACGGACATTCATTAATATCAAAAAGTTACACTTTAAAGCTTAAAACAACTGTGTTCAGTGCATGAATGCATTTTGAACTAATCATGTTTAATATGTTTGTTTATCATTTATTTAGTTATTTGTGTATCTATTTATTTCCTTTCCTAGCAAATGACTGGTACTGTCCTGGACTCCCTGTCTGACACCCTGCTCCCAGATGCCCCAGAGTTCAAATCTAAGATGGACAAACCAAAGGTAAAAGAAAGATCCGAGTGAGATCGGGATGTAAGATTGTTCCATAAGATGAAATTACCAGTACACTAAAATTTGAAAGAAAATGAAAGAAAACCAATTGTTAATGTAGAGCTTGACATTTAATGGAAACAACTAACTATCTAACGGCAGTTTATAGGTACTGATGTTACACACTTTTAGTCACATTGTTACATGGCGCCCTTGGCAGGTTGTTTACTAGCATTTACTGTATCAGTGGTCACCTCCCCATGGAGCAACAAGCAGTTGTTGAGCCTAACCAAGGTGCCAACTTTGTTACAGGGCAAGAGCAAGTCAAAGTCAAAGTCTAAAGTAAGCAAACTGCCTGCTGCATGTAGACTTACAAAGAAATGCAGCTGAATATACACGATGCTGGCCAAAATAAATTGGTGCACTTGTAATTAAACCAAAAAAAAATCTCCATCGGTGGAGCCTGCACAAAGCTGCATGTGATGCTTTCTGCTGTCTCTGCTTTGGCTGATGTTAATTCCACAAAGTAGTTGCATTAAATTTATAGAATTATTGATGCAAAGACGCTGCTTCTTCTTTTCCTTGTATATATACAGCGTGTAGTATAGCTAAACTTTAACCTTGTACTTCAGAAACACCATGCAGAGGAGCCGTCTGCCGCTGACCAGCTATCAGATCAACTTAGCTCAGACGTTGTGCCAACATCTACAAAGAAGGGAGGCAAGAGCTAAACCACTTAAGGTTCGTTGCAATCTATTCTACAATTGTACCTGATCAAAGATTCTCAACATGATAAGAATAAACCTCTTTCCACTGACTGCTGAATGTGTCAAATGTTGCAGGTTGTCGGCAGAATTTGTCCTCCCGGCCACAGGGACGCATCAGTGAGGGAGCTGCTTTCTGGATAATGATTTTATTTTTCTAACTTGTCAAGAATGTATACTGGATGAAAGACAGACCTAGACATACCCATAAGACACACACACACACACACGCACGCACGCACGCACGCACGCACGCACACACACACACACACACACACACACACACACACCACACACACACACACACACACACACACACACACACACACATACACACACACACATACACATACACACACACACACACACACACACACACACACTCTGCATGCGGTGCCTTTTTTGTTTCACATGTATTTATGGAAGAGAAGGTATAGGTTTCAGTCATTGGAAAAAAAGAAAAGATTATAAAACAAAATGGAAAATGAAAGTGAGTGGTGAACGGGTGTAAAGTAAGGAGGGATACTTTGGGGAATGAGAGAAGATTAAGTCAAGTGAAAATCTTTACTTTTGTTGGTTGATGTGTTGAGCATGCTGAGGGAAGGAAGGCGTTCCTCGTCAGACTCCTGTATCTACATTAAAGCTGAAAGGTTTCCAATGAAACACTAATATCACAACAAACTGCTAATCTAAGCTCTGTGGTGTTGTGGCGTTGGTTGGACCAGTGGTGACCGTCAGCTTGTGTGGGAGCAGTAGGGCGTGGGTGTAGGATTGGGATGTTTGTGCAATTTGAATGTACACAGAAAAGCCAAGTTTTCTATCATGATGTGGTAAGATGCCATTAAGACACTAGTGGACAGCTTAGTTTGCTTATATTTTGGACAATACATAGTTTACATAATTAAATATGTGGAGGGTTCTCAGGAGGTATTCTGCTTAATTCTGTATCCATCCCTTGCAAATGCCTTTGACTTTCTGTAACAAAAATATGCTGGTGTCCAGAAGTGCACTTAGTGAACCAAGGTGGTTACAAGCTTTTAAAACTGCCCTTGTTTGTATACTGTAAAAACAAAAGAAGAAGAAAAAAAAGATTTTTTTGTTCTATATAAGACAACACTGTATAATTTACAAAGGGCTTTCAACTGTAAAGTTAAAAAGCAATGTACTGGCCCCCATTTTTTTTTTCATGTCAAAGGTGTTATGTGTGTGTATGTGAGTCAAACGATATGAGAGGTATTTTAGGATGTGGGAAGAGTAATTCAATAAAATAAGATCTATAAAGTGTAAATGGTTTAGTTGCTATCTGTCGAGTCTGATTTCTACAATTTTTACCGAACATGAACTGCCTTAATGTAAAGGAAAGCTAAATGATAATAATAATAATAATGATAATAATGTTTTCTTAAAGGTGCAAGGGAAGTGTGTGTGTATTAGAATGAACAGAAACTATTCTCCAAGCTTAATGTGTTTTCACTCTGCATACAGTTGTAGCAGCCCACTTCCTTTTTACTGGGGGGGGGGGGGGGGGGGGGGGGGGGGGGGGGGGCTTACAACAAAACAAATGTCTTTCGCTCAAACTTTATATTTCTGTGCCGAGACCCTGAATGACGATGGGTCATGCAAATGCTTGGGCTGGATGTGCGAAACAAAATTACATACATGTAAAATGAAACGTGAATAAAGACAAATACAATTAGTTGTTTATTGAGTGACAATATATTTTATTTTAGTTTTAAAATCTTTCAAGTTACAAAAACTCAGAAAGTGGGATATTTCTAAAATGCTGAACATCCAATTTTACAAAAGAAAAACAATTCCTCCTAACTTTGAAACCATAGACATTTGAATTACAAGACATTTTTGAAAAATTAAATAATATATCAAAAGCTTAACTAAATGAAATGTTTTAACATTTCAAGTTATCCAGCTAAAAATAAAATCAGAGCAATGTCTTCTTTTTTAAGTGGTTATTAAATATTTACAACCCTCCTGTTGTCCTTGGGTCAAATTAAACCCCCTTTAAAAATGTCTATTTCAGAAAGTATTGGTTTCTTTTTAACCAAATTACCAACAAAAATAGGATGGATTCCATGCAACACTCCATGCAAATACAATTGATCACTTTTATTGAATTTCAAGTGAAAATTGAAATGGTTTCAAATCCGTATCCTGACTAAACTCATCCACTCAACATACATTCCTCTGATTACTCAAAATAATTCATAATTTCAGATTTTTTAATTCAAATACTTATAAACCGTATAATTATATACATTTTTTTGTATTATGTTTAAAATAAATGTAAATCAGTGCTTACTTCATTTCATGTTATTTCATTAGAAGAGTTCAATCGTATTGTGATAGCGCCGCGTTATCAGCCGTAAAACAACAATGTTAAAACTATATATGCCGGCTAAGAGCTTTGAAGATGTTTTATAATTTGAAACCTTGAACCGTTTTAAACACTTCACAAAGAGCCTTTTTAAGTTGGCAGCAACATGTTCACCAGAAATGTAATTAAACTGAAAAAAGATGAAAAAAGATTTCTGCAACAAGCCTGTAATGTAATTGCCATTTAAAGCAGTGTCCATGAAATTACACCATTCGGATTAAACATGTCGATTGTCCACTTTTAGTTTTTCATGAGCTCCCGACCGTGGTCTATATGAGATAAAACAAGGTATTTAAAATTATTATTATCAATAATAATAATAATAATAAATCATGTATTTCATTGACTAAGTTCTGTTGTCAAAACGAAAGTACAAAAGAAACACAGGGCTGTAGCTACACTGAGGTTATGTACTCCATAATGTTTTAATAAAAAAATGTTATGACATGTGAGACTGGATTTTATAAATGGGTAAAGAATTTAGTATTTCTCCACCAAATATTCCTGGCAGTGTTGGAAATGCTTTAAAGCAGCATTCTGAAATAAAACACTTAATTTTACGGGCAAGTAAGTTCTTACAATTTCCCAGGAAGAATACTAAAAAGAACCACAAAGTTCAGACAGTAGTTTCAAGTAGTTTAGTTTGCTACATCCATGAAAAACTTGTGACTTTAAGAGTAATTTCCTTGAAAACGTTTCATTAAATTTTGGACTATTGACCTCAGTATTTCTAAAAGTTTGGCAACAGCCCTAGATTGAAAGACAATATTAGATTAAAAGAAAATAAATAAATAACTTACTTTCGGTTGTAATGGTGTGGGCATCTCCTGGTCCTTATGTCTACAAAAAACCAGTGTCATTAAACACGTTGCAAATCATTACACACACACACATCACAGCCAAATCATCCAAGTTTTAAATCAAGAAAAGCTGAAAAAAGACTGAATAATTCTGGGAAACACTTAAAATAAAAATAATTAATAATTTTCAGCTTCCCAAAGACATGAATTGACTGCAGATTAAACTTTGTGCAACAGTGTTTTAGATATCCGATGAACTTACGGTTGCAGTACACGGTGGTGATGATGAGGATTAGAAGAAGAAGGCCACAGCCGCCGGCCAATGGGCCCAGTATGATTGGAGTACAAAACATTTGAGGACTGGTTTCCCCTGTAAAGCATGTGCTCATTTACCACCAGCATCATACATATGAAGATGATAAGGGCTCACTACACACAGTTGTGATTGTGAACAATTACCTTGCTTGTTAATGTTGTTACAATCACATGGCGCAGCAGTTGTGCATGGATTTTGTTCGGTGGTGACAGCAGAGGCCCTTCCACTAGGTGTTTCCACTACTGCGACTTCAACTTTTTCTGAAGGGAGAAGAACGATGTGATAGAAAGTGATTCTGAAAAACATGCATCATATGATCATCATAAGACCAAATGTACGAAACAAAACTCACCTCCGACCAGTCGGGTTGCTACACCAAATTTCAGTTCATTGGCTTTGAGAGACGCACAGTTGTAAACGCCGCTGTCCCGAGATTTGCTGAAAGACTTCAATGTTAGGATATTTTGCTGAATCTTTGACTGACTGAAGGTAGAAGGAAAGGAGGCCGCGGGTGACTTTAGGAGACCATTGCTGCTGAAAGATGCAATGAATTCCATGCCAGACGTGTCCAGAACTCGAAACCAGACGACTATGCTGCCCACTTCCTGAGGAATACATGTGATTTCAACCTGCTCCCCTTCCTTTACAGTTCTGTCTTCACCAACTCCTGAAGTGATTCCTAAAAGATGTGATGAAATAGGATCAGTTATATCTTTCACCTCTCCGTTATTTAGGTAGGCAACCAAACAGCCAAAGACTAAGAAACAGAGCTGCTACACGAAAGTGAAGAATCTTCAAAATTCAGGTTAAGCTTACTTTGACAAAACACCAGAATCACCAGAATCTGACTCCACTTTTGGTCCATTTTAATGTTGCAAACGATAATAACTGCTAAATGCGTCTTTGTGGTGTTTGTTGGAGCCTGCTATGAGATAATTCAGTGAGATATCAAACCACGCCCCACCTGTAACCTTCTTCTCTGCTGTGTCAAATGGGATCATTGCAGCAGAGTGTTGCAGAGACCTCCTGCAAGCATGGTCGTGGTCTGCAAGATGTTTGAAGTGGAGCCCACCGATCTGCACTTCACCTTTGTGTCTGGTTTGAAGCATTGAACAGCACAACTTTATCCACCAGCTACTGACACATAAACGCAGCAGTACACAGTATGTAGGCTGAGAAGGATGCAGGTAGGAAGCGTAAAAAGAGTCAGTGTGGCAACCCACTTTACACAAACACAACTCAACACTGTTTCTGCACAAATCAAATGGTGAATTTTAGGAAGTGAAAATATCACGGTGTCTTTTTACGCAATTTAGGCCTGTTGAAGTGTCCTCGAGCTTCAGGGACTCACTGCTCTGTTGCTGACTTTGACCTCCCTCCGGTGTTTGATGGGACATGGAGGAGCTGTGAAGGGATTGATATTTTCCTTTTGAAGTCCAAAAAACCTTGATTTTTCTGGTGAAATTACGTCTTGTAGAGGCAGATAATGGATCTACACAGATTAAAAGTATGGTAAAGTATAGTGGCAGATTAAAATAATCAAATAAAATCTAAAAGGCAACTGCAAGCAATGTTACAGAAAAGTAATACCAGTAAAGGGATTTACACGGTAAACAATGCTATACATCCTAAACAATGTGCACTGATCTTTGTGGGAATTACTGCAATTGTTAGGTCTTTGTAAACTAGTGTGTAGACTAGAGTGTGGTCTAGACCTGTTCGTTCTGTAAAGTGTCTTGAGAAAACTCTTGTTATGATTTGATACTATAAATAAAATTGAATTGATCTGATATAATGACTGCAGAAAGACAATAGATGTGCTCTAAGGTCCCTGCCTGCTGCTGTGTGTGGTGTGGTTTCCTGGTTCAGAACACAAAAGGCAGAATAGTGTAGGACATCAAGAAATGGTCTACACTTAGGTAGCTTCAAGTGGTTTCTAACTTCACTTTGTAGATTTCATTTTGAACCTTTATTCATTTGGGATGTTATGTGTTTAAAGAGTCTAGTTATGCTGATTACATCCCTCTGTCTGGCGCATTGAAATAAATCTGTCAAATTGTAGCATCTACTTTAATATTTTTTTTTCTAAAAGTATGACAGTGGCATGCTAATCAAAAAAAGTTTCATCCATGTTGCACAGCTAACCACACCCGACACCCAGTGTAACGCAATGTAACGCAGTCCGAAATTAGTCTTGCTTTGCCAGACCCTCCTCTGCAGTGCTGTAAAATAGCCTCGGGAAGGAACATGTTTTGGTGGAACACGTGTAGGCCTACATTCAAAAGTTGTTTTAGTCGTGCAACAGAAAGCTCAGATTGGACAGAGAGTCTAGCTAGCTGTCTGGATTTACCCTGCAGAGATCTGAGGAGCAGTTAACCATAGTCCTCATAAATCCATCGGAGTTTAAAATTCCAACACAGAAAAAGTCTAAGTTAACGGACATCCGAGCGAAAAGAATGAAAATCAACGGATTCCAGTGGCAACGGAGCACAACGTCAACGCAGCGAGGTACATTTCAACCACTAGATGGCAGCACAATTAGGATTTATGGCTCTGTCATTGATTAAACAGTAAATCACTGAATCATGAGTCACAAAACTGCTGCTCTGCTCTGCAGGGCCTGAAACTTCAAAGTGTGTTGCATTACTGGCCACATCCCAACCAGTGATGTCATAGCAGAGTTTTAACTTTGACAGCTGAGGGATAAAAAAAAGCTAATGGAAAACAACTGCTGTGCAGAGAAGTGCAATAACTGGCCCTCAAAATATTTAAAATAAAATGCTTTTGGCATTGATTTTGATTTTGATTTGATTTCAGCTTTTTACCCATTCCACTTGCATTGTTTTGTGTGTGTATGTGTGTGTGTGTGTGTGTGTGTCATGGCAAAATGTGGTCCTGGAGACAAATACTGTAGCAGGAACCACATTTGTACCACAGAAAAGGATTTGAGTACTTTGCCAGTTGTGTTTGTATTTTCATATGCCTGCGGCCAGATTTTTTCACTGCAATACAGTACAGTTAATATAGTGCAAGAAAATCATTTACAAAGATCAAAATGAAAGCAGAGTTTGAAGATGCAAGAGCGCCAAAGTAGAAAACTATTTTTTTTTTGCATGCATGCATTTACCTTCTAAATGAAGGGACTACATTACAGGTTCAGGTAACTGGACATGTTGGACACCTGATGTTTTTGTGGCCCATGTAAAGCTGTATTGGACTGGTAAGTAAAAAGTTAGCATAACCAACAGGGATGTAAATAAAAACCAGTTTGTAAAATTGCATTTTTCTTCAACAACAACGTACATTCTACCCTTCTACCCTAGCAACAATTAAGCAGAACGCTATCTGTCACTTTATGTGAAAGTTTGTCTAACAGTGGAAGGGAAGTGAAACTCCCTTCAGATGAACTGAGAGCCCGTCCTATTTCCTGTTCAGTGATGGAAAGCAAATGCACCGATCTGGTAATGGTAAGTGGGCGATTTATCTGTTCCATGGGTGGGAGGAGAGAGACAGAGAGAAACCAACAGAGGGAGACTTAAAATGACAGAAAGAGAGAGCCAATATTGTGTCTCATTACCTGTACTATAGTGCATTTTCTTCACCTCGCCACACAATTTCTTCAAAATGCAGAGGCAGATTGACTAAACTTTGGTTTTTGTTATTCATCAATTATTTTGACATTCACTTCAACTGAAACCATGATGGAAACCAGGTTCAGGTGTCAGTAAGCAGGGGATTCTGTTGATGCTCTGTGTTATAGGGAAGACCCAGTCAAAGAGCTGTCAATTAGCCCACTTCACCTTTCCATTTCTCTGTTTCAGGTTTGAGTCACTCTCAAACACACCAGCATGGGCTTCCCTATCTTAGTCACACAGGGGGGTCTCCAACCTGAAACTGACATCTGTGTGTGTGTGCGTGTTTGTGTGTGTGTGTGTGTATGTGTGTGTGTGTGTGTGTGTGAGAGTGTGTGTAGTGGGTGACCGGGGAAAGCCAGTGAGAAAGACTTTACTTCTGTACAGTAGCATTGCCTAGATTGACATTCAAATACATTTAGTAGAGACTTCTTTACAATCTGAAAATAGCAATACCTTTAATACCAGTAAATCAACATCAATTCCTGGTGCTTGTTCACCTTTTCTTCATTACTTTTATTGACCTGTCACTGCTCTGTTGCTGTACTGGCGGTTCCTGGCATAATGGCATATGAAGTTATGAAAAGGAAACCAAGAGCAACAAGAGGACTAAGTAAAAATGGAGAGCTCGGAAATGGAGGAAGTTTGAACACATGCAGGTGCCTGTACACAAATACATGTTTGCTCATATCTTACTGTTAGGATTGTAGATGTGGATTTCTGGAAAGAATTTCCATGTGTATACTTACCTTTTGCTAAGAAGAAAATATGTCGAATTGGGATTTGGGAAAAGTTTAATGTGTTATGCTTGTTTTATTCAGAAGAAATAATTAACTGTTTCATCATACGTGAATATGCTGTGTGCAGGGTACTCATCTTGTTAAATTTGTGACTTTAATTGTTAAACGTGTGACAAATTAAACCTTTAAAATATATACGAAAGTTGATCTTATGAAGCACAAGCTGACATTGCATATGCACAATATGTTGTCTGCAGGCTTTCACCACACTGTATTTGTATTAATCAACATTGTTGCTGTGCATTCACATGTGCAGTTTGTGTCCTTGACATGCTGGTGTGTCTTGTTTCATTGTTTAACTGTGAAACTTGCATTTTACAGAACGTATCACTGATGTATCTGATACGTCTTTTATGTAATCTTTATATGTATATGTATATATATATATATATATATATATATATATATTACTCCACACACTCTCTGTTTATCTTTATTATCTGTATATATATTTTTCCATTGCAAGTACTTACTTTTTCAATATTATTTATGGTCACAGGTAAATATAATTTATATTATGGTTACCTACTTTTGCTATATTATTTAATTATATATTCAGTTTAATTTTAACGTCACTTAGACTGCAATATTGTTTTTTGTACTATGGCAACCGCACTTTACAATACCTTTATTTGACTTTATTTATTTGGAATTTGTTATGTCAAACTGTGTCTCACATGATGAATTCACAAGTATCTTTTGTTATATATAACTATACATTAAAATGAAAAATGCTTACAATAAATTGTATTTACATCTGATTATGCACAGTTAAACATCTGCCACATATTGTGCTCCTCTGTCTTTTATGGTACTGTTTCTCTGAGAGGAATTGACATGTGTTAAGCAAACAAAAATACCTTTAGAGAAAGTATTTGGTCTTCAGTTTAGGGTGTATTTTTGTTTAACATTTTAAACTTTTAAGGGATGTGATAAGCTTCTATTGATTTTCAGAGAGGACATTTGGTTGTTGCAGCAACACAGAGAAATAAATAAATACAGATAAATATAAAAAGTAACAAGCATTTAACATACATACAGCATGTTTTTCTCTAAGGATGTAACATGTTAACAAATGCTTTTATCTACTATAATATGTAAAAGTATTATTTAAATATATATACATATGTACATACTTACAAAATGAAGAACTACAAATAACGTAGTACCACACATGTGGAATATACTTATCAGAAGGCTGCAGGCTACAACACACACAAATGGTTTACAAAATATGTTGTGTACAGTTTACCGTCTCTGCATGTATATCATTTATACAGTCTTGTGTTATAATTACGCACACCGTCATTTCGGCTGTTTTCTGGCAACAGAAAATAAAGAAATAAATCACATGTATTAGACGTCCTACACATCCACTGCTGACGTTTGCATTCGTTCATGTTTCCTGGAACTGAAGAACACAAAAGAATTCTTTTCTGAAGCATCGACACAGAATGATTATCAAATACTATACATGCAGTTGTTAGTTCATTAGGGAAACCTGGCATAACTCAAATTGTATGATGAAACAAAATCCTACCATCATAAAAGTTGTAATATTCCATTCTCTTGAAACTGTTCAAATGTTGATTTACCTTTATCGTCTTTTTGGAGGCTGCATTTTGTGGTGCTGGTGCATCATATTGTGTTATACTGAGAGTGTAGCTTGTAACTGCTTGTTATCTTGGTGGTAAGACATGTAGTAAACAGTTTTACATGAAAATGAGTGTTGATGAAGCTTTTTTTGTTTGATTTTGTTCATTTAACTCAACCCATGTTGTATTTACAGGAATCCATTAAACGTGTTCCTTTACTGTCCTTATAATTGACTACAACAGTAACTTATGATTTAAAAATGAACAAAGAAACACACACACACATATACACACACACACACATACACAGTTAAAACCATGTACACTGTAATTTAACGCAGTTTGGTAATATCATTTTGTAATATTTTATTGTAGCTAATAAAACACACTGCAACAGCAGATGTCTTTTTCAGTTTTCAGTTTTATTTTTGAACAATACTCATTTGAAAAACTGTAAAGCTCTTTCTGTCTTTCTCTCTGTCTCACTGTGTCTCTGTCAATGCTTGTGGTTCGGTCTGTGGTATTTTTGTGGTCTTTTTGTTTCAGAGACTAGATGAAGAGCTCAAAGCTGAGCAAAGCGATAGCATCTCAGTGAACACGGTTCTGTCTCTTCTCTCCCTCCAGCACACAGGAAAGGGTCGCGCACACTCCCTGAGACCCGAACAACCACCAACTCAGTTGTTTCTTCACACTCCTTGAACGCACAGGTGTGCATGTGTGTTGCTTGTGTGCATATGTGTATGTGTGTGTGTGTGAGAGAGCGAGCAAGCAAGAGCGAAACAGCACACACTTTGCTATAAAAGGACTTTGTCACCTGTAATTTAGGATTATAACAATTAGGCATGTTGGCACATACTGGAGGCAGTTTAGCAGAAACTGAATGTGATGCAAGTTTACACATCAAAGGTAAAGGAAGAAACCAAACCCTGTCACTCACCTACTCAACTTCCGCCAAACACAATATTGACAATGGATGTACAACACCCACTTCCAAACCTCTTTCTCTTCTTTTCCATAGAACAGAAAATGTTTACACGTACGATGCAATATTGCAAGCATTTTGAAACGGGACTTGTTAGTTATCTGAGCACAAGTCAAAGCTGTCACTGGAGACACACAGAGCGTCTGACCCCGAGTTTCTACCTGGATCTTTGCTGCTCTTTCAAACGTGTCCCTGAGGAAAGATGTCAAAGCTTTACTAATCTGTGGTTAACTTTGCCTTTTGGCACTTATCTGGATGTAACAAGGTACTGAATTATTGTTACAAGAGAATTTGTTTATAATACAATAACTTTTATTGCCTATAAAAAGAAGCGTCACTACTTGATTGAAAATATACAATTTTATTGATTAAACAGAATTATGCTCACAGAAAACCCCCTTTACAGTGTAGTTCAAAACAAAACGCTTGACAATACTATGAATGACAAAAATACACCATAAATACCGAAAAAATAACTAAAAGCAAATAAACATATATTGTATTTCCATGTAGCTGTTTAGAGGTTTATGTGTTTTGTATATAAATAAACAAATTAGGTGTGGGCTTTGAGAAAAACATACTGAGCAGTTTGGTTTTGGTTTAATAATAATAATAATCTAAAACCCAAAGCTACAGATCATAGATCTGCTGAAATTAAAAAAACACCCGGTTAAATGATGATGTCATCTGCATATTGACAAATCAAAAAGTATTATAGATTGGAAGTTACAACACAGAGCTTATAAAAATTAAACGTGGTGAAGCTATTGAGCTGTTTTGTAATATATGTAACAAAATAAAGTAAATAGAAGAAGAAGAAGAAGAAGAAGAAGAAGAAGAAGAAGAAGAAGAAGAAGAAGAAGACATAATTTATTTATCTCTTGGGGGAAATTCAAATGTCTCACTTTTTATGCACATTACACACACCCAGGCCCGAAATATACACACATATGCAAACAGGAACTATACACATGCATTAAATGGAGCGATGTTAGAGTGACGGGGCTGCCCATGGACAGGCGCCCCGAGCCGTAAGGTGTTAGGGGTTTGGTGCCTTGCTCAACGGCACCTCAGCAGTGCCCAGGAGGCGAACTGGCACCTCTGCTTCAACCAGTTCACACTCCCTAACACTATTTTACATGGTGGCTGTTCTTGAAATATATAACTCTTCTCTGCCTGGTGCACATTTTGCTGTAAATAAAACTGACATCAGCACAAGGATGTTGTTAGCGGAGGAGATCTTCATGTTCTTCGTGCTCCTCTGGACGTTAGCTCAGGTGAAGCACTCCAGCTACTGCAATCACAGAGGCAAGTGTTAGTGGATGTGAGAGATTTTCAATATTCATACACTGCATAAACATTGGAAACCAACGCACCTTGAAAAGGTTTTGGTAAATGTTTTATACATAAATAAATACAATGACACACATTAGGTACGTACTTTGATTCAGATATGAGCTGTAGATGTAGAAGTGTGGGTCATCTATCGCCTCCTTCATGGTGAAAAACAAAAAAAAGAGATTAAAGTATTGGATGAAATGTAAAGAAATTATTATTTTTTCATTATACACAAAAAATAACTGATCTTTTCACCATTTGTAGTGATCTACTTACTTCACAAAGTGGTGCCGACATTTTTTGGGGAGCCCTGTGAGCAAAAATGTGTACAAACAAAAGAAAACACTCAAAAATACAACCAAATATACATATTTCTTCTAACTCTTACATTTCAAAGCTGTTCAACAACCATTTGGGAGCATAATGTGCTGTATTGACCAGGGACTACTCACGGCTGAAGTAGTACAGTGTGCAGATGAGAGCTAAAGCGATGGCCGCAATAAGTCCAACCAACGGCCACAGAACCAAGGAGCCACAGCCTAAAACAAACATATACACGGTTTTATGCATAACTTGTTGCATTGTAACCAGGTGATATAATCAATCATTAGACAGTTTCTTCTTTTAGTACAGTCGGTTGTATTTACATCATTGCAATCAAAAATGCTCATATATCAGACACATATGACGCCACATTTGTAAGCAGCAGAGCATCATACTAATTACGCACCACCACAAACGTGCATACATGTGTTATTTTTCCTTTAATGAAAAATCCTTAATAACTCACCCTGTGAAGAATTCTTCTTAGAGCAGCGACAGACTGACTTGACTGGTGGTTTGGGGTTTGTCTTAGGAGGTAATGTTGGAGGGGTCACTGTCAGATAAAGCCATAAAGACAAGTAATGACTAAACAGCAGTCAAGCAAGAGTGTAAAGACAGAGAATCAAGGAGAACCCAGTAATTTCTGACCTGTCCCCATTTTCCCATCATAAAAAACTATCCTGACAAGGATCTCATCAACAAATTCTTTCAACAAATACATGATGTATGCCGTTTGCCTGCATGTGACTCTCCAGTACAGGCCTATTAGGGCTGTGGACAGTTCAACTAAAATATATTCACATATTGATGAATAGACTCTACATGCGTATCTAAATAGCAATGATATATCTATTGTAACTATGTCATTTTTATTTTATCCATCATCTGGAAAGGCCTGTTACATGTGTACAACTCTTAACGAAAGCAACAACAGCAGATACTGTATTGAGTGCTATTGGGGTTCTTTAGAACGTCCACTGAGTCTATGTGGTTGTATAGGACAGTTGCACACAAGGTTTGCAAGACAAACTATAGGAAGCTCCAAGATTATGGTCGGAACTAATAAATCTGGAGAAAAAGGATAAACACATCCAGCCCAGTCTCATGGCAGTTCACAAAATGACCCCGTTCCCATTTTGTGGTGACCACCACGAAATAAACGAGAAAATCGTGTCCGTGTTGACAAACGAATAGATAAAATATATGTAAAATAACGTGACTATTTCACAAACTGCCGTGAGACCGCGTTGACACATCATAGAGTTATAGTATACAGGTAGTAGTGGAGAGTTATACTGTAAAACTTAAGAAAAGAGGGGGACGTGAGACAAACTTCCTTTGATGAACTCAACATGGTGCAGAGCGGCACATAATTATTTGTAGTCCCAATGTCATGGAGCAACAGATTCAAATGCTGAGGTTTGGTATAGATCTGCACTGAGCCTCCAAAATATGTAGTCCTCGCTTGCCACCTGAATTTAGACAGATGCACTGAAACTCTCACAGCAGCTTGATATTTCACTTTATATTTGATTACTGTAAATGAAGCGCTTGAGATTTCAGGATACAAACCTCCCGGTAGAAGAAGAGTCCCAGGCTTCCACATTTCTATGTTTTTCCTGCCCTTGAGAACACAAGAATAAATCCCTGTGTCCTCTTCTGTCACATTGATGATGCGTAGCGTAAATGACAGGGTCTTCGAGATGAATTTGAATCGTGTGCTGTCCACATTAGCCCCATATGTAGGACGTACAATGGTACATTTGCCTAGGAACTCTGATCTGCGGTGGTTGGAAATACTGCGGAACCAGTAGACAGAGTCACAGGACATGTTAGCGATGTTAGCGCAGTCACACACAATCTCCTCTGTGCTGAGGATCTTGGGATAGAGTCTGTTGACGGGTTCTTGCTGCAGGATATGGCTCGAACCTAGGAGTGGAAACAGAGGGATGTTTGAGATTTCAACAGGCACATGCTTGTACAACTCATAAAGTTAGGGCTCTAAAACACAACAACAAAGTCATGGCCAAACACCCAAACTCCCAAGAATTGTGTATTTTTTTCAGAAAAAGTTACTTTTTGGGATGTCTCAAGCCAACTTGTCCATTATTTGGTGTTTAGAAAGGTTTAAGGAAAAGCATTAGGCAACAGTGCATGTGCAGTCTATCCTACTTAACAAAATAAAAACGTATTGTAAAGTTAAAGCAGAGACAAGTACTTGGGCTACAAGCGAGTGAACAAACATAACTAGAAATACAGCGTAGAAACGCAACTATCACCAAAAGTGTTGCAAGAATGGAAATAAAGCCAAACTATGAAGAAACATATTTTAAACTCTGTGAAGGTGACATTTTGAAATTGCTAAATAGGAAGACTGATGTGGCATTTGATTTGTTTTCAGTCAGGTATGTAGGCAAATACCTGTTGCAATCACTAGTCTTATGAAATATCTGAAAGGTAACCAGCAATGCAAAAGCTTCCATTATTCGAAAGGTCATGGCTCCCTGTTACGTCTTTTGGATGATAATTTCGTTCTGCCCAACATGTATGGAATGCACAAATTGTGTGACGTTCAAGAACACGCCAAATTGATTTAATCTTTATCCAACAAGTTGCCCTATACAGTACAAATATGCAATCCATGGCAATGCCTTGATAGAGCTATATATATTAAAACAAAATAAATGTAAATAAAAAATGTTTAAACACCTAACGCAGAGCAAAAAAAAAGGTGGTGTATTGTTATCCTCATAATTTATCATCACTGAAACTTTAATCCAGATTGTACGCATTACATTGATGTTGCATAAGATCAAAAACTAATAGCAGTTATTGTTTAATTTTGATGTATGAAATTATATTAACTGGCAGTTTGAGCATTACAGTTCTAACAAATTAACATAAAAGCTACGGCATTGTACTTAGTCTGTTTAAACCTTCTGTGTCATCTGTTGGACTATTAAAAACAAAATTCCTCATTCAGCACGCACTATGGTTATGACTGCCTTTCATAAATGTAGACAGGATTTAAGTAAGAACATCAGACAGCTTCAGTTTGAGAGTGGACGACAACATATCCCTCGCTACAGGCCCCTGACTAAGTTATGATGTCGAGAACGCCTCAGAATGCTTGAGGCTTCCGAAACATCTGAGAAACTTAGTGGTCTTACCTGATGTCCACAGCAATACTGTCAACAGTGTCCATGCCAGTGGAATCATTTTGTCCGGTCCCAAGTGTGTGTACCAGCTGTGTAGCTTGACTAATTGCTGAGGGACGGTGCGGATCCTTTCTCTTCCTGCTATCTATCTGTCAGAGGTGATGGGAGGAACTGAGCTGACAGGGCCCTGAGTTGTCAAGGTAACACCCCAGTGTTACACACACAGAGCCTATCAGACAGGGCCGTACACCAGCCAAGGGACTAACACACACACACACACACACACACACACACACACACACACACACACACACACACCACACACACACACACACACACACACACACACGCACACACACACACACAACACCACACACAAATTGAAATTTGAAATGTGCATAAAACCTGACATAGCAATGCTAATCCTATGTCTTGACATTCTTGACTTGCTTAAAAACTACATACCATATATACCCAACAAGTTAAGTTTACCACTCAGAGATGCGGGTTGTTAAAAGAGAAAGACGCCGTTCAACAAACAGTGATCATGACAAACAGCTGAAATTGTGAGTTCCATCAGAGCTATGATACCACATATCAAGCAATAAAAAAAGTTGTTTATTCACAGAGCAGACGTTTGCAGTGCTGTGGCCTCTGCCCAGGTGCATGACCTAGAGCTCAGCAGAGTTCTACATATGCAGCTTCACAGCAGAGCACGGCGAAGGTACACCAATGTACCGCGCCTAGACTTCAGGTACTGGGAGCGAAGGATCAGTGAAACAAACCCTAATCCACAACTCTGTAAATTATTGTTAGGTATTCACTGGTGCATGTAAGTGTGTGTATGCAGCTTTATAGTTATTTCTTATCACTTGTTTAACTTTGCATAGTATGAAAATATGGGGTATAAAGTGTATCAAGACACAATTAAGAAAGCACTACAGCGTAACCCTGTTACATTTCTGTGTGACAAACTGATGCAAAGCATTTTGTCAAAACAAATCATTTGCAGTAATATTATTGCTTTTATTCTGTTAAAAGCAAAATTTGTTTCAATTCATTAAGGAAAAAAAAACTATTGACAAAAGTTCAATAGTGACATCTTTCATAGTGAATTATTCCAACAGACTGAACATATTTTTCAATTAGTTTAACAAACTGAATATGTTTAATATTTAATATGGCATTTTTCAGTTCAACTTGAATTCTAAAGAAACTGACCGAATTAATTTCTCCAGTTGACAATGAATGTCCCCAACTCATTTCTTTTTGTGTCGTAAAAGTAGCAAAACTGTGTTCATTCAGTCTTTAGTGATAACGCAGGGGTGACAGATGGATGTGTACAGTTAAGCATGCAAGCCAGTTCAATTTCATTCGCCCATTTACAGATATGAGACATGAAAAAAAGACTTTTAGAAACACCTGACTTTGGAATGAGTCTGTTAGGGCTGCAACTACAAATTACTTTGGGCATTGAGTAATTTGTCTAATAATCGATTAACCATGTCAGAAATCAGTGAAAGTGACCATTGCAATATCCAAGAGCCTAAGGTGACGTCTTCAAATTGTTGCCAAATATCAGTCTGATACAAAAAAGGCACTTCACTTACACGGATATAAAACAGAGAAAAGCAGCATTAATGGATTTTTTGCACAAGTGAGAATAAACTGATCAACAAAATTTGTCTTGATGAATTTTTCAACAACTGAAAAAATCGATTAATAAAGTAGATAGTGTAGCAATACATTTTTCAATAAGCAGTTTTATGTGGCTATTCCAAAGACTGAGGCTGACACTGTCTTTTCATCGACCCTGCACCATATGTGAACGATACTGCGATTTATGAACAGCAATGACTTACTGAGGTAGTGTCAAGGGAGGCAGTGAAGATTTTGTTGCAGTTGATATCTTACTTAAAAACCTAATTCTATGTTCTTTACTCCACATTAAAAGTAATATGTCCCATTTATTGGCATTTCATGAGGACTGACTGTCCAAATGTCTGATTAGCCTCAAACCTTCCTTAATAAAGAGGATTTTCAGGCATTGGATAGACAAAGTTGTTTTATTGTAAACCTAATTTGCGCTTAAGAGCGTTTTCTGTGGATTTTTTTGTGTGCATAAAAGGTTAGTGTGTAGAACGGTCTGGTGGGGGTCTTAAGGGAGAGGATGTGGGTACCATATAGCTCTACGGGGGTCGGAGACTCGAGCAAGACAGGGAACGAGACCGCAGGATTCTTTGAAAACAGGAGATCTCAGGGGGCTTCAGAGCTGCTCATCACACATCGCGGAGCTATCAAGTCTTTGTTGGTCTGAATGCTGCATGCATGTTTTTGAAATAACACTTTTTCAGCTTGAATTGTGTGACACTGTTCTCCTGTTCCAAAAAGCCACATATTGTGTACCATTCTGCTCTCAGGATCCTAATGCAGACAAATATCTGACCTACAGCAATAAACCACACAAATGCCAGACTTTAAAGTTAGTCCAGGTAGTGTAACACATCTTAAGCAAATAATGTCCCTTTAAACAAAACAAAAAAGACATGAAGGCCTATTTCAGCAGGTTTTTAGTCTGCTATCAGTCTATAGTGCTAACCTAAATCTTGAATCTCCTGGAAATCTAGTTTTTAACATAGCCAAACAAGCCCTCTGTCAATTCCTGAAACTGCCTTAGATAGAAACTTGCGCAGCACTTACTGATCAAGTTTTGCTATGTGGTCCAAAAAACAGTAAGCATAAGTATAAATAAAATCAAACAGAGGCTGGTCCAGCCTTGGCATATAGACTGTGAGACTACTTTAGACTCTTCAGGACCAACAGTATTTAGAAATATGTTCTAAATAAAAAGCTATATTTTGAGTGGATGCTTATGAGTCAAGAAGACAAATGGAAATAGGAATTAATTGCAACAACTTTACCTATTTTTTCAGTCACATTTAAGTACCGTAAGACTGCCTTTGTTCGATTCTTCACAGACAGCATCTGAACATACATTTTTTAGTTTGTAAAGAGCTGTCCTCATTTGAACATTTGCACCTGTCTGACCCCAAATACTTTGTGAGCTGGTTGGATGTGCAAATACATCCATAACACATGCACATGCAGACAATGCACTCTAGACTAGGGCAATGTCAACTCTCATTTTTTCAAAAATAGTTTTGATGTGAAACAGACAACTTATTATAATTTTATCATTTCATTATTTACAACATACAACCTGTCTAGCCTATCAGAGATGCACTCTGATAGGCTTCTTTCAGTGCGTGCCTCTGAGTGAAAGCAGACAGCTTTAAAAAAAAAAAAAAAAAAAAATTGACTAAGCTTCTAACATCAAATGGCTTTTATTTGCTTTACTGATACGCTGAATGAAGCTCAACAGTGCCAACCACAGGCTGCTAAAGGGATCACAATCTATCAAGTCCTTGCCAGAAGCACAAATACAGCAACATATTGATGTATTAAGATGTCAAGAGGACTTGATAATCTAAAAGATAAGTGAACAAATAAGACATTTTAAATATTACAGCCAACAGTCAATAAAGATGTGCAAATGAATTCAATCTAAGATATTAATAAGTGTCATAGTGAAAAATAAAGTTATTATAGTTGTGGATGTGTTTAAGAAACCCCTCCAAATTCAAACCATTCATTCCTTACAAATATAAGTTGGCTAAACATGGCTAGCCAGCTAGCACATCTATGGAGGACAACACTATGGGGCTGTCAGAGCAGATAGTAAAAACTTGTTTGTCAACTGCTATAAAGATTATTTTAACAGACAGTTTATGAGATTTTCAAAGTCATGCTCATGATAACTTAAATGTCTAAATGTCAGCAGTTCAACAGACCAAGTTTAACAGGGCCTTTTGAGTTTAGCAGCCCAGAATGGAGTCATCCCACAGCTTCTCCTCCTCTGTCCTAGTGTCTACTTTCTCCTTTGTTTTCTTCTTCTCTTTCCTGTATTTAGGTTTGGCTGGCTTGTCCTGTCCATCTTCCCCCTGCTCAACATTCATTACAGCCTGAATATGCACGTCACTCTCTTTTCTATTGCCCATTGAGTCTTCTGGCATTAAATTGTCCATCACCCTTTCCCCTCCATCCGCTGCAGAGTCCTCCTCCTGGGATTTCTTTTCTCGCCTTCTCCGCTCGCCGTGATTTCTTCGCTTTTTTCTCCTACTCTCTTGCTCTGACTCTCCAGATTCCTCTCTTCTCCTCTCGTCGGAGTCATTATCTCTTTCCCTCCTTCGTTGCTTCCTCCTCTTCTCCTCCTTGTCTGAGTCCTCATGTCTTGGCCTCCTGTCTCTTTCCCTCCTGGATCTTCTAATCCGTCTCTTTCCTCTGCGTCTATATTCACTGTCCTCACTGTCACTTGTGCTACTGCTATAGGAGGAGGAGTAAGATGATGATGAAGTAGTATGCGAGGAGGAGCTCGACTGCTTCCTGTGCCTCTTTCTCTTTGTGGGCCGACTAGTGAACAGTGGAGAGTCTGAGCCTGGGAGGACTGGGGGTGGGCAGTTGTAATCCCAGGCGCGGGACGGCCAGGCAGGGCCCTGATATGGAGGACACCACCCTTCAACTGTATAGTAACAACTGGGGCGGGGGTGAGGAGAAGGGTGAGAGGCGGGAGGGAGGTTGGGCATAGTTTTGTTCAGTTCTATGATATCCCCCTTGTTTAATGCTTCCTCTTCTTCCTCTTCATCATCCTCTTTTTGAGTGTCACCCAGAGGGAGGACTTGACTGGCCTTGGGGATGATTCCACGCACCTTCTGAACCTGAATGTAATCTGCCAGTTCGTCTGCAAATGTGTTGTAGTCTTTTTGTTGGGATTTGCACAGGTCAACAACCTTCTTCTCCCTAGTCAAGAACATGTAAACAGGAATTAGGTTGCTATGCTATTTGATTGGTGTAAGTATCAAAGAAGTCACTTAATAGAGCTTTAATTTTGCCAAAGATGTAGAAAAACAAGTTGAAGTACAGTGTAGCAGTGATTACATGGTAAGTGCAGTATAAATGAAGACACAACGGCAGTGGACAGTGTTTGTCAGGAAAATATTGATCTTACCTAATCTGGTGTTTGTTTCCATGCACATGGGCCTGGTACATCTCCACCGAATTAAATTGCACGCTACACATCTTACACATCAGGGAGTTGGCTGTAAACAACATAGAGGTGGGAAAGGACGTAAGACAACATCCATGATCAAATTTTATTATTTATGGCAGGTAGACAGCGCTACAGAACACACACTCTGATGGGTCACAGATGTACCAGAAAAGCTTGTGTTAGTGTATCCAGCCAGGTAAAGGGTAGCAGGAAATTTCTTTATATAGGCCTAATGGTATTCTAATTGTACTTTAGAAGTTATATGCTGTAGCTATGGCTGATACTGGGGCAGGGCCATCACAAAACAGAAGGAAATTAAACGAGGAATAACTAAAAGCTGAAAGTAAAAGAAGACGGGTGAAATCCAAGTCACACTCGGCCGTACTCTTTAACAGACGGAGAGACCATTACTGGATAGTAAATTATTCAAAACTGACCCCGAATTGGCCCTCAGGTATGTAATGTCTATGTCATTCTTAAAATAACATTAGATTGCAAAATGTGGTTGTACCTAATTAAATTACATCCCCCTTCAATTTAGAGCGGACGTTTTATTCCTTTTGGTCCTCGTTTGTGCTGGCCTATATATATTTTTTCCCTTGTCCCCCTGTATCTGTGTAAAGCTTCCGTTGGTTTCATGAAATGCGCTATATTAATCTCAGTTATTATTAGGTTGGTTGCTACAACAATCTGTTAATACTTTGGCTTGTGACACAGTAACAGCGATACCCGGTCTAACTCACGATACATCCAGGCTAAGTTACTGTCTGCAACACTTGGAATGCAACGATGCATCCGTAACATATTCTCTTACAGTAAATAAAGGATTTTCTGTCTGAGCAAAACCTTCATCGCAACTACATGACCTCCCCATAACGCTAACTCAGTTATATACAGTGGGTAATACAGGGCCGTAATTTTACTTGTCTCCGAGCATCTCAGATAGATTGAAGGACATTGACATATAGCCATTTACCACGCTTGGTAGCAGGACTCTTACGATATCATGAGATCAAGCGAGAATCATGGATCACGTATCACACAAAAATCCATCTTGAAAGGCTTCAAATAATGCGTTTGTTCTAGAACAGCAGCAGGCCGAACCAATCAGGGCCCAGCTAATGGCAGCCACAGGTGTAGTTGAAGTGTATGTGTGACAAGCTTGATGGTATTTTAAGACCCCAACGTCGACTTCCAGGTAGCGCTGCAACCATTGACTTCAAGGCTCCTCACCCTAACCATTGCCTAATTCTAGTGCTTTCCCGGCAGCGCCGCCTGGAAGCTGACATTGGGTATTTAAAACACCAAACACCGTGTGACAACAACTTTTCATTAAAATCAATAATTGGCGTTTGTGATAGACAGATGGTTCATCCAATCACCTGAACAGGTGACGCAAAGATAACGTTGTCGGTAGCCTAACTGTACTAACCTAACGGTTACAAACAGCCTCTGTAACAAACGACAAATGTGTTTTTAGCTGAGCTGGACCTGAGGATCTTTGGGTAAAACAGTTGGATGATTTTGTTTTGCCCTCATTGTTCTCTGTGGATCTTGTTGGAAATTATGTAATGTAGCGTTTTATGTGGAGTGTGCATTTGCGCCGGACTCCTGGGGTGTGATGCCCTTTGTATTACTGCTTTGCGGATAGCCAGGAGTGTGTGTTACCCTGTTGGACATCGTCGCTGAGCTCTTTGAGCAGCTCCTGTCTAGCCTGATTCCTCTGGTGTTTTCGTCCATTGTAGTGCTGTGAAGCCATTTGGGGATTGTTGAAGGAAGCAGCACACAGGGCACAGTACTTGTTAGGGTCCTTCAGATCAACCTCGTTGCTGGGGGTAGTTGTGGTGGCTGTTGGTTCCAGAAGATGCTCCATGGTACCTTTTGGGGCGGATTTCTGGTCAGCATCCTCAGGATCCCGAGTCAGACTTGGTAAAGTATGCACCTCTGTGTACCTGTCTATAACTGCAACAAGAAATCAACAATTTTAGTTAATTTGGGTTTGAGCTAACTTGAGCAGAGTTAAATCATACTGTCAACACAATTTACTTTTAATTTATAATTTATTAATTTATACTCTTTATGTAAACATGTAAATATTCAAATTCTGATCACTACAATACATGTCCATCACACAACCCACACTTGCCTGGGGGCTGAATGCCTTGTTTACGAAGATTTTTTGAATGGACTTTGCCTTCATAGTGTGATTTTGCCACCACGTGGGAACTAAACACCATGTTACACAGCTCACAGAAATGGTCCTTATCAGTAGTCATTGTCCGCTGCAAAAAACAGCCACAAGCCTTGTCAAAAGACAGATATATGCTTCCTGACAAAGTATGTAAACTGAAAACAAAACAATGAAAAGAGAACAATAAAGATGTCTTAGAAGATCCTTTAGATCTTCATTGTGCACTTCACTCTTATGTGAACATATTTTTTATAAAGGATATCACTAAAGCTACGGACCTTATTATGTTTACCATGAAATGCTTGCACCATTATGGTTTATGTTAATTCTTCTGTCATTGTTTAATGTTACAGATTCAAGAATACACCTACAAGTGAAGTGTAAAATGTCTAAATGAGAGCTTACCTGGGGTGCTGTGGACTCTTTGTTCATCTTTTCGCCTCTCTTGGCCTGCAGGTACACCTTGAGTCTCTGAGCGTGTTTTTTTCCCTGCAGTCGGGGATACAGGAGACATTATTACAAAGGCTCCAACCTCGTGAGGGCAATAAAACTGAACCGCAGTTCCATGACTAATGCCTGGAAAGTAGCAAACACCTCATAGTGGGACACCCGCTGAGACTCAAAGAGCAGCACAGCCTCACACACATGGCAGTAGTCATCGGTGAGGAGAGCCTTTAGTAGCTCCTCTTCACTCGTGGCTCCTGTGTGGCAGAAAATACTGTTACCGTTACAACTGAGCCAGAATAAAATGGAAGATTATTTGAACATGATAAACAACAGGCTATATAATAAACATATTATATTACAGTTATTTGTTCATTCAATGTTCACTTACCCAGTTCTATATAATGCTAACCTATATTAGATAGCATATGGTTAAACTACATAAAAATCAGACTGGTGCTCTTGTGCCTTATTTATTTTGATAAATATGAAGACAAATTACTTTTTGAAAAATTAAAGCTGCAGAAATAAATGCTAATTCCTACAATTTTCATTGTCTGAATGAGAAAGTGAGAAAGTTCTCATTCAACATTCAAAATCAGTTTCTTTTTGATGATGCATTTCTTTAAATAATTGTTCATTTCTTATACTGAAGTTGCATTGTTAAACTGTATGACAAGCTATATTAGCATATAGAGAGTTAAAAAGCAATCCTGATTGCGGGTGGATAACATGAATAGAGCAACGGCTTATACATTGTCCCATACTAGCAGCCTAAAATCATGTATTTCATCTGCTTTTATATTTTTAACTGTTTTTAACTGCTCTTTAATGTTTCATTTCATATAATGTACTGTAACTTTTATTCTCGTTTTTAATTTTGTTATCGTTTTAATCTAAAGCACTTTGAATTGCCCTGTTGCTGAAATGTGCTGTATGTGTGCATATGTGCTACAAATAAAGCTTCCTTGCCTTGCCTTTGTAGGCCAGGAATACTGCACATGACAACGGCAAGAAAGAGATGCACCCATCCCCTGAGACCATATTTATAGCAAGATGTTATGTATTGTATAACATTATATAATATATATATAACATATTTTTATCAAAAGGAGTATTTGGGACAGCAGTAAACTATGTCCTTCCATCAATACATTTCCAAAATTGCCATATAAATTGCTACTATTAGTCCAACTCAACACTTCCTCTCCTAGAGTACGATACAACAAAAACACACTTGTAGCACATTGCTAACATGTGAGACAATTGTGGTTTCATCCTTGACTGTATTAATTATACCTAATCAATGTCTGATATATACTTATTTTCCACTGCACTTCTGCATTTATGCAGCCTTCCCATGCAGGAAGAGGTCCGCCGCTTTGCCATGATCGCGTCAATAAAGTATATTGTACTCTGCTAATTTTCACTTGAAACTAGATGTGTAACATCTTGCAACAACACTATGGATGAGTATTATTCATAATTGCTCAACTGTATGGGGAAATAATTGGTAATGAGTCTGACTAGCTTTCCAAAACTATGCAGGGTGAATTTTCATGTTTAGATATTATATTAAAATGAAATCAATTACTATGAGTTGATATTTTAATGTAAAACTCAATTTGTTTACATGCTTGCTGCCAATTATTAATACCTTAAAACACCTTCATAATTTGTACGGTTCGACCTGATATGCTGTATTGAGCTAATCATAGGACATGACTGGTGGTGACTGAAAATTTGTAAATACAGCTGAAAAAATCTGTTGATTACTCAGTCATAAAAAATAAATGACCTTGTTATACTAATTTATTCAGTAAAACACTATTTTGTACTGTCACAAATGCAAGATGTGCCTGCTTTTGTTTTATATAATTGTACATTATATATTTGTTTCTGATACACATTTTCCCTGAATAAATCACTGACCAATTATCAAAAACTATTGTTATATTAATCAACACTGAAAATGACCATTGCAGCCCTATTTGCTGTTTACCTGAGGTTATGAAAATGGAATACTTTCAAAATATCTTGAGTCCAAATACTAGTGTGATGGCAGAATTGTAACTTTCTCCAATGTAATGCAGTACAATAATTATGCACTAACATACAGCATTTTCCTCTGTAGACTAGCTATGTAAAATATATCTATAGCTCAAATAAACAAAGTACTGCCATGGACACACTTTGATATATACCGTTAAAGCCCCAAATATTCATGTCTGCGGATACATTTCAAATACTGTACTTACCAAATGATAATCACAGTAGCAGTTATCAAGAGAACAGAGATTGTGGGTACTGTATCTTAACGTATGTGTACAATGTTTGAATAGGAGATTTTTCTATTCATACCCTTATAGTTTTAGTGTTCTACTGGTAAGCGAGACCACCAAGTGAGGGACAGACTGCCATTTTAACGTCAGAGTGAGATCCTTCAAACTCACCACCAACCTGAGAATATTATATATTTTTACTATATTCTACTACTTTTAGACAGTATATTTTGCCTATAGAGGTGTATTGCAGTCCATTGCTTTGACTAGTTCGAGTTAAGTGACCAGCTGTTGCCAAGAGAATCTCCAATTGAATGTCACTCATAATGGTATATCTAGTTATTGTGTGGCCTCCGCTACCAAAACATGCTTGCTGCTAGCTAACATTAACCACTGGTATGTGACTGGCATTAGTTTAAACCAAAAGGCTGCTTGGGTTGGGGCTGAGTTTGCACTAGCTAGTTCGCAAGACAATTAGCAACTGGACAACTATTCCCGGACCTCGGAAGACGAGCAACCTCTTGACTTTGTATGGTTTCACTTTTAGGGTGGTCTAAGGATTACGTGGGCGATAGCGTTTACGAGTCATGTACGCACGAACCGATTTAAAATATGGAGCCAAACTCTTAAGGTTACAGCTAACGTTATATAGTTGACATTAGCGCATTTAGCTAAGGAGCTAGCTAAATCAGCTCACTCGATTCTCGAGCTGCCTAGCCAGTTAGCTAAAAAGCTAACGTTGTCTCGGCATTAGAGGACACTATACGGCTGCATTTTCACGTTCTAGACAAAACTCACCTTTAACCTGGGTACTATCTATTTTAGTGTTTATTACTTTGTCAGCATCTGTGACAGAAGCCGCGTTAGGGGTACTAGTAGTGTTATTTTGAGCGTCTGACTCCGCAAGCAGCGGAGTACAGACACTTCTGCCGTCCATGTTTTGCCCTAGCGGTTTAGTTCTTGCGCAGTGACGTCACGTTTGTGTTGGCTCTGTGTTTGCTGTGAAGGAAAATTCTGCCTATAGCATGGATGAATTATAAATCTATGGATAATCTTCTTCTTGAAGTCACTGGGATAATCCTTAGAAAATATAATTTAAATGTCATACAAAATGACAATTTGCGAGACACAGCCTATAAAACCACTGGTACTGTGTATTTACAGTTTGTTTTATTTAATGTAGCCTACGGTATCACCATAAAAAAACAAATTGAAAAGTATCAAAATGTAGCCCATTTGATAAACAACAAATACTTTTACAATTTAAACTATAATAAACTGAGCTTTTAGTCAATAGGCCTTTTTTGTTCTATTCAAGTGTCCTGGTAAACCAAGACACTGAGCCAGCATTCACAATACCAGGATCCTGAAACTAAAACATCTAAAGGAAATTCATCCATCATAATTTATTTATTTTTTTGCTACTTCTATAACATCTAAGGTTCCTTTACTTTTTTTACTATACACATATATACAATCTTGGATAGAAAAAAATGAAAAAAGTTCATATCAAAATACATACTTTATTATGGGACATTACAATGTCGACATTTGTTTGCCACAGGGGAAATAAATGTATGCTGGAAAACAACTTAACTGAAAACATTACAAATAGAAGAGATCAGATGATCAACATAAAGTTGTTTCACATCAAGAAAAGGATGCTGAAGAAGAAGGTCACCAGGTAGAAAAGCAGTGTAGACTGGAAAGCTTTCACTTTCTTTTCTGGAGCTCTCTGGCTAAAGCATCCAACTGTGAAGAGTAATACATGGGAGTCAGATGCACTATGCTTAATACACTTAATAAATAGCTATAGGTCAACTTTTTGTGTGTCTGTGGGAATACACATTCTTGTAAAGACAAAACAGATCAAGATTCCCTGTACGGTAGAGTAGATAATCTGATTATATTATCTTGTTCCAAATGTGTATATGAAAAACACTGATCATGTGTTGATCAAAGAAATTATATTGACATGGATTTTATATTTGGTAAATAACACATAAGCTATTGATCAGCTAATTACTGCTGTACCATAACTGTTTAACATGCCCCTTTTGATTACAGTAGGACACTAGGCAGCTCAAATTAGTTTTATTTAAACAACCTGCATCCATGCAGCACTGAATAGTGTACCATTAGTTCACTTACAATTATGTTTCTCAGAATACTCCTCCTCTGGGGTCTCAAGTAGCTGCATTCTCCTGCCTCACACAGCTTGATCTCCTCTGAAATCTAAGAAACAGAGAGAGTGAGATCCGGAATATGAGAAAATAGTAAAGATGTACAGAATATCTTCAATCTTAATGGGAAATGTTCACTGATTGAGAAAACTGGCACACAAACACCGATCCTGACCTCTGACGTGCCAAAAGAGTCCAGCTCTCTCTTGCCTCCAGGGTACCAACCATGGGACCAGTGCTGGGCGTTGGACAGCTGAGCCCCCACACATAGCAGCAGCCCAAGCAGCAAAACCAGTCGAGACACACACATGGTATTCTCACCTGAAGGAAAAGATGGACACCCAATTGGCTCTGACTATAAGAGGCTATCATCTTTGATCCTTTGGTATTTAACTTAGAAAATCAAAATCAAATTGCAAAGCGTTTAAATACCATATTATATTGTCCATCATTCAAATTTGGAAAATAGCTTTTGTGTAGCATAAAGACTGAAGGGAAAAGGCACCCTTGATATAGTTTGTCCTGCAATAAAAACTCAACAGACTAGACCATACTGTAAATAGAGCAGAGGTGTCTGTCACCACAAAGCTCTAATTATTTTGCAACAATATTAAGACACTTCGGCTAAGATACAATAATGCTATGAGTTTTAACATTTAGACTGAATTATTTTCTTGCAAGTTTGCATTTTTGCTAAAAAAAAAACATTGTTACATGTGCTATTATTTAAGGGTCTTTAATCGTTTATTGCCTTAAATAGACAGTTTCCCCAATGTTATGCTGTTATAATTATAGATACGTGGAGTTCTTATGACAAATGTAAATCTGCTGAACTAAAATACTACTTCTTTACATATCAAATCTTCAGGTCTCCAACATTCAGTGTAATATGTATTCTAATATTTCCAATGTCTATTTCAGACAGAGTACAGTAAAACTATATAGAAGTGTAAGTAAGTGTCCTTACCTTAGTCTCACAACCTTATCGCTACAGGTGTCCGTCGACGTCCTGCCAGAAGCTCACTCTGCTTGCCCTTCAGTTGGTCAGTAGCTAAAGCTATCTCACAGTTTTACAAGTGTATTACTGTAGAGATTGTCTTCAAACACATCCTCCTCTTCAATATATGTACCCCTCCCAAAACACATTTCCATTATCATTCCCTAATTGCCCCGCCCATCACTGTCCCCTTTGGTCCCTCTGTTCCCAGTGGTGAAATGAACGGTCCCTGGGGACAAGAGGTCAAAAAGACATGGCCAATCCAAATTATCGCCTGCAAACAGCACTGACAGCCCCGGGATGCTCATCTGCTTACATTCATCACCCTAATCTATGTCCAAATACTTTCACTCTGGCTGAATAAGAGATTTAAGTCATTCAATTTGAAGAATAATGAGAAACGGGACCATTCATAATTTCTCAGATACATTAAAGCAAATACTTAAGAAACTAAAATATGGAAAATGTCTCAAAAGTGCTATTTAATGCATAGAGTAAAAGTAGAGGGCCACTTACAGATAACTTAAGAAACTGTTATCTGTAAGTTTATTAGCCTAGTTTCTGGCTTCTATAGTCTGGGCCCTGCCAACATTTATGTAAGTCCGATAGTATTTCACCGTATTGCTCAGCTCAAACCACAGTAGGTGCTTGTCAGAATGTAAAACTCATTACATTTTACAATTTCCTCTTTTTTGCACCTGTCTTGACCACTGTGACCCACCACATCCTCCCTTCAACCCTGTTGACCCTTCCGTGAGGGGCATCTGATGACACGGGAACAAACACAGTGGATTCCTGTCCAGCCCACTGATGAGGAAAGCTATTTTAGATGCAGAGCCAGTTCTTACTCAGGAAGTGGCTGACAGGGTGACATGTTGCTGTTGACTTGGTTTAACGGCCAGCTTGAGCGTTGTGACACAGGACTGTTTGGGGCCACTGATTGGTTGAAGCGAGATGACTCCAGGATGAGTCAGTGTTGAGACATGGCCACCTGTCAATGTGATGCAAGAGCAATTACCTTCAGAAGTCTGTGAATAAACCTTTACAAATGTTACATAGGTGGCCATGTTGTTATCGGCAATTTGTTTTCTTGCACATGAAAGTTTAATATCAGAGGTCTGACCATCCTGTCGCCTTGTATTTTGTCTTGAGAATTCACAGCATTAATTCAACCAAAATGTCTTCAAGCTTTTAACCAATAAACACACTGGTGTGAATCTCTTGCTGGTACGCATGTTGAATTAACCCTCTCTTGATGTCCTCCATACGGGCCTCTGCAGATTGAGCTTGACACTAAATAATGTATTAATGTGTAAAAGAAACCTGTGGATCAAAGTTTTCCTTATCCTCAATCCTTCCATCTTGAAGGAGTAGTCAGTGATTCACAATTGCACTTACGTTAAAAGTCACTTCACCTTAACGCTTAGGGACTCACAAGAGACAGAATAAAAAAAGAATTGTCCAAGTCAAAGCAGCAAATGCCAAATTGAACAATTGTAATCACATTGTTTAGGATTATACTGGATATCTTTTTATCCCTCTGTCTATAATTAGAAATATCACAGCAGTGTTGCTGAGTTGGTATACTACTTTTACAAAACCCCGCCCAACTAAATAATAACAGGTTCATTCAATAGGGTTATACCCTAATTTACATGTAACGTTTCCTAAAATGTACTCTGGGTAATTAATTGATCAGGGGTGAAGGGTTAAACACTTATTGAAAACCCATACATCTATTAGGTACAGGATTAGCAATTATTTTGTACTTCTGTACCATTGGTCTTCATTGTAGACTGAGCTGAAATGATCAGGTTGTCCTGAAGGTATATTATCTGAAAAGGTGTAATGTAACTGCACCTGTGTTAAACATTACATTTAAATACATAAGAAATACAAATTATAAAATGTCAAGCTCTTTATTAGGTTTGAACAGTATCTTGCTTAGAAAGGCCATTTGGCATTATATAATTATCACTGATTCTTGAGATTAGGGACAAAAGTACTTTTGAAATGGAAAACCAAAAAACTACACTACATTACTTTGAATTGGATACCTTCATAAACACCGGGTCTCATCTATCATACCATGAAAAGGAACAGGGTTTTTTTTTAGCCAATTTTCATAAAATTGACATTACTCACTTAGTAACTTGACATTTGTCAACTCCGTCGACACCTGACAATATGTTTTTTTGTGTGTTTGATCAACTGAACAACCCTGTAAAGTATTTAAGTGGTAGAAATGGTGTGTCTTATCAAGGTGAATTGATAAATTGCATGTATACACTTTAATATTATTTGACATGTTTTGGAATTTGCCATTTTAAATTACTTTGATTAGTTTACTCACTTTTTCATTTTTAATATTACAATCAGTAGTTTTGTGCACACCAAGACACTGATGCATGTAGATAAGTTGATGTTTTAAGTATGAACACACTCAGTTGAACAAAGAAACTCACATTTTTTTATAAAAATGAAAAACCTCCGTCTTACGGTGTGAGACACAACTGCGGTGTTGACACACAACTGACGGTGTTGACAAACTAATTGAGAATCAAATGATTAAAGATTTTTACCTAGTTTTGACATGGCAAAGGGAGAGAGTATCAAGGAAAGGTAAATCCAACTTTAAACAAGTATTATAGTATCTGGTGACAGGATATTTAAGGCACACATGAAAATGTGAAAATGTTCCTAATATCAAAAGAAAAGAGCAAATGTATCTGGAGGTCCTCTATTGGTCATCTATAAACTAAATCTAACTAATGATTTGCAAGAGGACACAATAAGCTGAGAACTAACTAAGAAAGTTATGTAATAGTGTTAATGTACAAATATTGAAGTATAACAGGATCTAGAACTCTCCCCATCTATTTCCTGACTCCTTCCAAAGGCTCACTGCAAAAATTAAAAGTGAAGAATTAAGACTCATAACGTCAGTGTTTCTGTAAAAGTAAACCGGTTGAAATGTCTGTTGAAATTGTAGCTATACTTTAACACATCGGTTGAGACAGGTAATTAATCTTATTTCTATAGGGTCTCAGGTAGGTACTGTAAGTTCTATGAGTTCTACTTCAATTTTTCTCAACAAGTAAGTAAATATATAGAGAGAATTTTATCTTTCATAACTGCCTTCAGTTTAGAGCCAAGCATTAGAAATGTATGTAATACTTTATCTAACCTGTGGGACATGGGCATTGGACAAGAGGTGTTGAACATGCCTACGCTCTATGAAGTCCATAACATCCGGGGCTATGGCATAGAGCTCCCTGGTCCGGCTTGCTTGGACGGGACAAGCTGTCCCTGTCAGTTTTAAAATGAAATCTTTCACTGGACAAAAACAGACATCCCTCCTCCCATGTTTTGGGTGAAAATTGGCAGTAGGAACACGAGGATGCATAAACTCAACTTTCACATCTTGGCGTTCTATATCTAGATCAATGGACTTTCCCAACCACCAGTGATCATCATACACCACTGCCAGCCAATCCCCTGTCTCAATACTGCTGATAGTCATGTCAACAATAGCACCCTCAGGACCTTTCAATGTCTTCTCTTCCATTTCATCTACCGAATCTTCCATTTCTTCAACCGAGTCCCCCACTTCTCCCAACTCGTCTTCCATCTCCTCCATCTACATGGCCAATGGCTCTTCCTGGCCCTTTTTTTTCCGCCATTCCTGCTTTCTTAGTTTGGGTTGCTCTTTTGTTAATTCTTAAACTTTTCTTCAATGCTTTATCTCCGTTGAATGTCTTTTCCTGGTTTTTCTCCTTTCCCTCTCAGCTGCAAGGGCACGCCTGCTTGAAGTAGGCTCCTCAACAGTCTGGTCCAGAGGACTTTCTGGTGGGGGGTCTATTTCATTTAGCCGTCTATTTGCATAGCTCTGGACCTTTTCTTTGCTTTCCTCCAATACTTTCTGGTTGCCTCTTTGCTCTTGGTCCTAATTCTCACTACTTGTTTTACCTTTTTGTTTTGGACCTGTCCTTCCATCTCTGTCTCTCCTTTTCTAACTGTTCTCTTCTGCTTTCTGAGTCACTGTTAATTCTTTCTCTCCTTTTCTCTGGTTACTCTGTTTCTTTTCTTTGCACACCGACCGTTTCTGTCTAGCCATGTCTGCCTACAGTACAAATAAAACAAATTTTAAAAGTTATTTGGCATTTAGATATATTAAGATATGTTAAGTCAATCAACATGTATACTTAGATAATATGATCATGTTATCTAGTTGTTCTACATAACTTAATAAGTATTTGGGGCGACTTTTCCACCTCCGTCAGCTTACATGTCAACACCGTCAGACAAAATATTGACAGAGTTGACGTCTGACGGAGTTGACAAAACAACAGTTTTTTTTTTTAAATTAATCATGTCTAGTAATGGTAGCCATTTTGATTTATTCACTTTCCAGCTGCACTAAACTAAACCAAAATACCAACATAGATTCTAAAATTCTGATTGAAATCACCCCTACGTTGAAGACAGTGTTGACACATAAAAGCTGTGACCACAGGGATTTCAACTAATTGGCTGAATATTTTAAAAAAATGTAAAATTACAAGACCATGTTTTGGATTGCGCATCCATTGACAGGAAGACGTCAAAGGGGGTCCTCAGGGTTAAAGCTGACCAAAATATGCCTGATTTATTTTAATTTGAAAAATTTCTGACGGAGTTGACGTGAATTGATGACAGATTTTGAAAGGCTGTGTTAAGTACAAAATAATGCAATGTTCACTTTAAGTATGTTGTGATATTTATTAAGCCATGCAATTAACCTCAAATCATATTTGTGCATTTTGTGCATTTTAAACCCTTTTTTTTGCAATTTGGTACTGTGACCTCTACTGAGGACGAGTTATTTGCATGGGCTTTCATAGTACAGTGCCGGTATTTTGTAAAATTACTATGAAATAATATAAATATAAAAAGCTAAGGGTCTACACATACATAAGTCTTTCATATTCAACTTTTAAAGCTTTTTTAAAACAAATGATTTATTGTTTTTTAAGGCAATGCAACATTTGATGGGGGACATGTTTTGCCTTATTTCAAGAATCAGTGTTATATATAATTTTATTATATATATAATTATATATACATATATTCAAATGTTGAATAACAAAACACTAGAAACAAACATTGGCAAATTAAAAAATAGGATTTGCTTAAGACAATTATACCAAATTAAAAATGAAACAATGGCCAAAACAAAACATCTCTAATACATTTCAAAATGGTCCCGATACAGTTCAATATACATATTTTTTATTTTAAAAAAGAAGGGGGGGAGGGGGGAGGAGAAAATATAATAAGCAAGGCAGCAGACAGGAATGAAATATAAATAACCTTACATATGTACAAAAGCGAGTGGGCCTTTGTCCTTGGACAAAGTAAAAAAGGAAAAGAAGGCGATAAGTGGACAGCAGTGAGTGGAGCTGGACAGGAGACATAAAGGACATTGGACTTTAGTCTTCTTCCAGTCCGACGCTCTAGAAATGGAGATGTATTTTAATTCTCCGGGTCATTCAAAACACTACACTGGCGAAAAACTCCAGGAATAAAGGCATATGAAACACAGGCAACTGTGTGGTTCCCTTAGTGATTTTGCATAAAATATGCAATAGTTTTTGTTGTGGGGGGGGAAATTTATAATTTTCTGTTGAACATTCGGGTACCCACAATTGATTACTTGTCATGGATACCAATTTTCAGTGATATGGAATTAAATTAAGCAATTTAATCAAGAATTTATTTAAAAAGTGACCTCAATGTTAGTTTGATTTGCACAATTAAGGAATTAACGGACATGCGTCTAGAGGGAATGTAAAAGGAAGGATGACTGACCCGCTCTTCGTTTTGGCCCTATTGATTTGTCATACAAAGAGGTGTATCAGTGGTCTGCAGGTGACAGTTGAGAAAATACGTGCGAGTAGGGAAAATGCGAAGGACAGCCTTCAGGATGACAGTGGTTGCAGCACATATTTTAATGTTTTAGTTTTTAAAAATCTACAAGTGAGCCACTTTTTTAAGTTCACCATAATAGCAAAATAGTGGGTGTCATGGGTTGGCACAGTGTCAAGTTTTGCTGTCAAATTGCAGTGAGACAGTCCCGATTCAAGCACACACTAAACCCATGTAATTTAGGCATAGACAGAATTGGCAAACAAAAAGCATCCCCTCCTCTGTTAACTAAAGACACAATAAGTGACAAAGTAAATAAATGAAAAACATAATGGCACCTAACAAATAGTTTGGACACTTGATGAATGGAATGAAAGAAGACCTGAAACAACAATGAAGATGCAAAAATAGCCAACAATTGCAGTGACTGGTCAATTAAAATACCTGCTACTTTAATACCCTACATGGGGCTTACAGAAGGCTTAACGCGGGGCTTTGAGACCTGAAAGAGGTAATATAGTTGCCATATTCTGATTTTTAGGCCATATTATCATCCTGACCTCATCAATCATTTGGTTCTGTATTTTAAGGGCTTTGCTTTTGGTGCAAATAGTGCATGTGTGTTCAAGAATTAACATTAACGCATTACGCTTCCTAAAAAAAATTTCAGCATGTAATTTTAATGACGTTGTCCACTATCAATAAATTAGGATTGATTGTGCTCCTCACGCAAGGAAAAGTAATTTAATAAGGGACTGTTGGTGTGATTTAGAATGTTGTGGGAAGCAATTATGTACAAGAATGGGGCTGTTATCCATTAAAATAAACATTGATATAGCTTGAAAAGTCTTAAATAAAAATTTTAATATCATGTCATTAAATTGTATTCAAATCCAGGCAAGGCTTGAAAACTGAATACTCTTCTGGTGGGGAGTAAAACCATTTAAATGTGAGTCAGCTTTGAAGATGAGATTTCAATTTGAAAATCAGTCATTTCCTAAACTGAACAAGATGACATGACTGACCTGAAGCCCTGCAGTTAACTGACATCATTTATCACAATTGAGTGCATAGCCTCAATGTAACCTCATCTGAACACCCCCCAACACACACTGTAATTCAAGTGTTTGTGTCCTCACAGGACAGCCATTAAATAAAGAAAAACGGAGCCAACATGGCATAGCACACCTCCATTATTTAAGTAACAATGTATTACTTCTTTGAGGAATATGTTAGAAACAGCATTCAAATTAAAAGAGACAATCTTCAGCATCAGTGTTCATGGTGGAAAACAAAAAGGGAATTGTTCTTTAAAAGTGATAGTACAGCGTAATGATGCAAGGCTGATATAAAAGACGTAAGAAATGAGAGTTAATTCAGGCAGACTCAAAGGACACCCCTAGAGAAAAGAAATGCTCAATACAATCTACAAGAAATACTGACGTGCGTCTGTAAACAAGAAAAAAAAAACATGCTGGGTATATAACACGTTGATTTCTATGATGCAATAATGGGGTTACTTGTGTTGTTGTGTTGCAGATATTGTAACAATACTGTAAATAAAATGACAATTATTTTAGATTTTAGATTCAACATAAAAGCTTGACCAGTTCTCTTTAATGTATGCTGTAAAAAAATGTGTATTTATTTCTACTTCAGTAACTTCCTGTTATAGTCCAACAGTGTGTTGGTTACAGATCCTTGAACAGTAAAATAGCGGTCTTGTACTGAATGTCTAAACATGGTTTCAGACTGCAGAGCTGCATTACCAAGGGAGACAAGGACTTTGGCACTCAGCAGATAGAAGACAGGGATGTCAAAACAGTCTTCTCTGCTAGCTTAAGCTCTAGTTCAAACAAAGACACACAAATTAATGGCTCCTGTATTTAAGTGTGTGTGCATGGGTGTGTGGGTGAGGGAAGAGAATAAGTGTGTGTGTGTGTGTGTGTGTGTGTGTGTGTGTCTGTGTGTGTGTGTGGAGGGGGTCAAGCTGAATCTATAAGCTACATCACAGATATTATGATATCCAATTGTGATTTTTGAAACCCTGAAACTTAAAGGGGATAGATTTTCAAGTGGCTCGATAGATGGAACTAAATATGTGTCAAGACTCTGCGTGTGTGTGTGTGTGTGTGTCTGTGTCTGTGTGAGTGCGCGTGTACTGTATGAATGTCTAGGAGTGAAAAAATGTCCAGATTTTGGCTGTAAATGTTCTGCTACAACACACGTTGCTACAGCATGGTTCTGGCCAAGCCAAAATGTTTTAAGTCTCTGTCCCTAAAAAGTAAAAAACAAAAATCCAAACATCATCGCCTCGACTCTGGATTTTTTTACATTAGCCTCCAAAGCGTTGGATTTATAGTCATATATATTTATATATTTATACCAATAAAATACATTACAGGTGCCACCCAAAAATGCAGCCAAACTCAAAACTGTGTCTGAAACCAAAGTAATAAGATGCAACACAGTTAAGTATATATACATGTGGGGGAATAGCAAATAGGGGTGAAGGGCTGTATTAACAAGACCAATATTACAAAATTTTCAAGAAGGCATCTGCGTTATTTTGTCTGTCCGACTGCGCTGCCCTGTCCTCCGGGCCGAGGCCTTGATTCCCTTTTCCTGCGGGCAGTTCATCCCATCCACAGATCAAGCTGTGATGAGTCTTTTCTTTTTTTAATCCATCAGATGGGAATATGCAGCTTTCTGCATGGTAATGTATGTGTGTGTGAGTGTGAGTGTGTGTGTGTGTGTGTGTGTGTTCTGGGGCGTGTATATGCTTGTGTGAAGTGTTTGCAGACATCCATCCATCCTTCCATGGCAGGTTCCTACTTGAAGTTGGCGTAGTCAGAAAAGGCATCTATATACTCCTGGACCACTTTGTAGCAAAACTCGTACTGCTCCTGAGGACGGGAAAGGGCACAGGAGAAACAGCTTTGTCAGTTGGAACTACTAACACTAATTTTCTGAAATCTGTCACATATCAATCACTGATCCCTTTAAGGCTTACAGTACAAACAGCAGTACAATCACACAGCTGTGACTGACTTTATATTTTTGATTTTTGATATTTTACATTGTTATCTTATATTCTCATATTTTTTGTGTCAACGCTGTAAAGGGATTGCTTTAATCTCGTTGCACAAGTACCGTGTACTTGTGTATAATGACAATAAAGGCATTCTATTCTATTCTATTCATTCTATTTTATTCTGTAGTTTAAAGTGCTCATATTATGCTCATTTTCAGGTTCATTGTTGTATTTAGAGGTTGTACCAGAAAAGGTTTGAGTGGGTTACACGTTGGGCTATTTTTAACTGAACTGGGACCAGTAACCCCCAATTCTTGCCAGGAACTGGTCTCAGCCAGAAAATAGTCCAGTTTTTTTTATAGAATAATCAAACGAGATATAACATGTTTGTTAGAGCCAGGATGGCACCCTCTTTCCAGCCTTTATGCTATGCTAAGCAAAGCTAAGCTAAGCAGCTACTGGATCCAGTCAGATATTTACCTTACAAACAGGAGAGTAGTATCAACCTTCTTACCTGACATCAACTTTCTACATTTATATGTTCCACAGTTTAAAAAAATATGTTTAATGACAAATCCTATTTTCAAACCTCTACCAAAACCTCACCAGTTACTCCTTGGCTAGAGCCCAATTTAAAATACCAATATTAATGGAAATACCCAAGTTGTTGAGATGCCCTGTGCTGAGAAATACCCTTACCCGTAAATAAATAAATCCTAAGCAGTAGTATTAAATCAAGCTTTGGTTTCGGGATTCAATCTGTTTGCAACTTATGCATTTTTTGAAAAGGGATCATCACAAATTCATTAACAAATGTAAGGAGAGCAAATGTCTCACTTTTTCAAAGGAGATTGACTAGTTTCTTATTGGGCCCTTATGATAAAAGAATAATCTAAAGTGTTTCCCTATTAGGGTTCAAAGGGCCACTCACCAGTGTCTGCACCATGTGTGGTCTCTGCAGTCTGAGGCTCTTGACTGTCTGGAAGACATCCAGGATGCCCTCTGCCTTCACCCGCTCTAGGACTGTACTCAACGCACAGAAAGTCCCCGTCCGACCAGCACCAGCACTACGCATGCACGCACACACAAGCATAAATATAAACATCAATATACATACCGCTGTAATTAGAGATGTTTCCGATTCCGATACCAGTATCGGAAATGCCTCCGATACTGCCGAAATGCTGGCATCGGTATCGGCGAGTACTGGAGTCCAGGCAACCGATCCGATACCACATAAACCATAAAAATAGAATCTATTTACTGGTTAGCTCCGTTAGCTCGGACACAGTTCTTCTTCGCCACTCTTGAAATAGTTGCGCTGCTGTTTTAGAGGGGCGAAGAAGAATTGATCGCCTAACGCCTCCTTAAAACAAGCTAGCATTAGCGCATCATGTCGGCAGGTTGGCTGTACTTTACCGTGGATGTTCCCACCGGTAAGACGGCAACATGCACATATGCAAGAAGCAATTTCAAGGGTGGCACGAGTTTTGCAAACTTCAACAGCAGCAACTTAATTAAACATTTGAAGACGCGTCACGCTAAAGAGCACAACGAATTTACGAAAGCTACGGGGGAAAAAGGACGAAGTGCAGCAGCAAACTCTGGAAACTGCCTTCCAGCGACGAGATACATTCCCCAAAACAGCCAAAAAGCAACAACGATAACCCCAAACAAAGTTTGGGAGTTTATTGTACTGGATCACCAACCCCTGTCTGTTGTCGAAAATTGGGATTCGCCGCTTAAACGGAGCATTAGAAGCCAAGGTACGGTTTGCCAGGTTGTAAATATATCTCCGAAACTGCGCTACCCAATTATACGAGACAGTTAGGGACACGTTTCGTGTAGGCTTGGGCAAGACGTGCATGCAGACAGCTTTACCACGGACATGTGGCGCTCCGACGTTCCCCCGTGTCTTTGCTGAGTTTAACGTCCCACTGGGTGGACAGAGAGTCTACATTTACCCCTCGAAGTGCGGAGCTGCACCCCACCGAGTTCCGAGGTCCCATACTGGCACATTAACCTGCCGAATCAATTGAGGGGGTTCTAGAAAAGTGGAAAATCCCAAGTCCAACGTTCATGTTTTACATTTTATACTGTTCTATTTAAAAATATATGGCTTCCATTTGCTGCTATTAATTGCACGTTTTAAAAAGTGTTAACCTGAGCAGGCCTTACCACAATGAAAATATATAACAGTCTTTTTTTTTTTTTTTTTTTTTTAACACACACTGGTACGGGTACTCGGTATCGGCCGATACCCACGCCACAAGTATCGGAATCGGTATCGGAAAAGTAAAAATGGTATCGGAACATCTCTAGCTGTAATAGGCAGAACATACATCAACATGCAACAGCATGTGCATGTGTAACATACACACAGAAGAAAGAAAGAAAAAAGAAAGAAAGAGCATAGCACTATTTCTGGCTGCAGTTCAAATGACCCAAGGAAGAAGAACAATTCTCCTGAGCGGTTTTCCTGTGATTTAAGAGCTGCGACAATGTCCCAGACACAAACTTGCCCACTTGATTGCCAGAAGCATCACCTTGTGCAACAATAACACACAAGATCAATATAATTATCTTATTATCACAGGCTTTGTTTCCTATTTTTTCTTGAACTGGAACATACAGGTAGAAACATCATCATCATTTACCTGCAGTGCACAGTTATGGGGTGATTGCCAGACTGCTGCTGTTGTTTCTGCACCGCGGCGATTATGTTGATCATGCCTTTACCGTCAGTGGGGATGCCCACTTCTGGCCAGCCATGGAAATGAAACTGACGCACCGCCCGAGCCTTGTTCTCCTGGAGAGATGGACAATGTCATAAAAGAAGAATTAGTTTAGAATTGCAATGATTGTTGTTGGTATATTGTCAGGGCTTCAAAAGGCACGATATTAATTGATAATATTTGTCATGCAGTGTGTTTGTATTGGGAGCATCTGTCTTTTGTTACCCTGTTGTTGGTGACTAGGAGGTCACGCACTGTGTAGCTCTCGCTCTCCTCCTCCCTTTTAATCTCGATGGAAATGTCCCCAAAGACCACCACTCCATCACTAGGCCAATACTGAGCACACTTTTCCTGCAGGACCCATAATGGTCAAATTACGAAGCTTAACAGCATGCTAAGATTCTGAACATTTCAAAGAAATCTAAAATGTTAATGTCATCTATATCTCTGGATAGTAATTATACAATTCTCCAGATGGCGAAACAGTAATAAACTATTAAAGAGAAAAACTAATTCAAACTACCGTAATCGTTAATTACATTTGCATGAGAAGGGAACTGACATCAAATCCATCATGTCTGCCGGAAATAACTGGATTCTAAACTTCCAGTGCTGGCAATTAAAGATGATTTCCTGGTAGGACTGATCAACTTCAGCAATTACTTTGGAGTAGCATTTAAAAACATCTGGATAACTTGGTCACTAATACTTTAGATCACATTTTATTAAATGTATGACATCATTAAGAAATGCTGGATATCCACTAAAGATCCAGACATTTTCCTCAGATTATTACCATGTTATACAAGACTGGTGGCGTCAAGTTAGAATTGAGTAGAGTATCCAATATCAATTTTCTATTTTAGCCAGTTATTGACCTGATATCTAATACTAGTGTTTGCATCCCCACACATCCACACACCTGCCCTCTCTCCTCCAGCTCAGTAAGCATGACAATGGAGCAGCTTCTCCACTCCCAGATCATCCTCCAGAAGTCCTCTATGGTGTGCTGCAGCGGGCCTTGGCTCGCCATGTAGGAGTCCTTCTGGCGGTAGCCCTGCGACCAGATGCAAGAAATGACAGGAAGTGATGTGCACAGGGAAAGGGCGGATGAAAGGAGGGAGAAAAGCAGACTTTAAACACCCAATCGATTGCTTGCATTAATGAAATGATCCACTCTTATCCAGTTGCTATCACACTCACATCAATGAAAGAGGCATTGACGTAGTCTGTGTTCTCCTCTCCTCGTTTGACTGGAATGATCACTCTGTTGAACTCATCTATTAGAAGCAAGAAGAAACATTAACTTTGACTGATAAAAAGCTTTTTAGAGTTGACTTAGGGACTATACATCTGCAATTCCATTATTCGCATCATGGTGCTCATCACCAATACAGTATAAACCCACAGCTGCATCACTCACATGGAATGATCTGCAGGACTCTGTTCTTCTTCATGTTGGCGGGCAGGTTCCCAGTTCTCATCTTGTCATTCTGAATCTTGATGGATGTCAGTTTCTAAAAAGAAGCAATCCCAACTTAAGCCTCAGAGCATTTGCAAAATAAATATGTCAGAAGAACTTCGGATACCAATTGTTCTCACCCTAAACAGTTTAGATGCAGAGGTATGATAAATGTCTCTTTGGGAAATTATAACAGGGAAACAGACCTTGAATTCAGCCTCCAGCCCACTGCAGCCAGCTCCAGGTGAGGGGGCGTATAGTTTGGCTAGGTGGGACTCCAGAGAAGTCACCTCCAGCTCTGTGTCTCCATACAGGTAGTGCTCTAACAACGCCTGGAAGATGAACACATACTGCATCTGTGGGACAGAGAGAAGGTGGTGAAGAGAAATTGGAAGACAAAAACAAACAAAAACTGAAAACACTGCATCATGGGAAAGACTGAATTCATGTGTGTCGACACTGGACTCACATCAGTCTGGACCATCTGACAGCGCTGGGCTCTGATCCTGGTGACAAAGCCAAACACGTCCACCTTCCTTTCAGTGTTCATCATGTCCAACATGGCATCAATTACAATGAAGGTACCTGTCCTCCCCACGCCCGCACTGACAGACAGAAATATGACAGGTTGTGAGTTGTATGTGGCATGCAAACAAAGACACACAACAAACTAGGCGTAAGTAAGAGTGTAAGCTTCTATCCACTTACCTACAATGGACCACAATGGCGCCGGCATACTGGGGGTTATAATTCTTGACTTTCTTGAGGAACTTGAGCATGCCAATAGGGGTGAAGGGCACCCCGAAGTCTGGCCAGCTGGTGAAGTGGAACTGGGTCACAAGCCTTTGAGGCTTCTTCCCAGACACATCTCCCACCTGAGATACAACCAGGTCATAGACCAAGCCACAACAAAATTGGTATTTTTAATCTGTAGCGCATGCCCTGATACTTGTTCAAAAGATGACTGTGGATAAAAACTATACCAGTGTTTCTTGTGTACGTGTGGAGGATGAACACAGAATTAAACATGTATATCCTGGTATCCAACAAAGAAGATATTACCTGTTGGATGCAGAACTTGCGGATTGTGTAGTCCACCAGAACCATTGTGTCCTCTACAGACACGCGGATGTTCCCGTATGTCCAACAGCCCTGGTCCGGCCAGTACTGGGCACACTTACACTAAAACACAGAGAGTCGAGCACACTCAGAACACGGTGTGCAATAACAGCCTCAATTTGTTTCAGTTATGGGAGAAAAAGGCTGAGAATATAACTGAGGTTATCCAAATGAACAATATTCTCACTATGTTGCATCTATGAGAGAAGGAGTACAAAGAGAGAGAGATACAGGTGAACTCGGGATTTGAAGACTCATCATGCTTGCCCTCACACAACAATTCACACAGGGGTTTAAAAACATCCCCAGTTTAAAGGTGTCCTGCCACACAAAACCGTTTCTCCTTGCTTTAAAAAAAAATAATATGTTAGGTCCATATGTGTTTGTGTTATGTTGTGAATCTGAAAATGAACTGATACCTCCTCTGTCAGCTCTAGCCACTAAAAAGAAATAAGTGGAGAAATCAGGCCAATTACAAAAGCTGGTCAGTCTGTCATCATGTTGCCTGAACTCATTACTATTCATGAGCGCCCAGTTGTGCTGGGTAAAGGATGCTGATAGCCTGTCAAGCAGCTTAGGTCTTTTTAGCTAGTTATTGAGAACTGGCCCAAATTGAGCTGAGTCTTCCTGCCGGCTTTCTATAACACATTAGAATGACTTGAAAGAAGGTTACCAAGACATTTTTTCCACAAAATGTTTGTCCATGGTAGAACTTTAGACATTAACACAAAGTAATGAATTACGTGTGGCATGGCACCTTCAACTAACTTTACAGATAAAAAAATACGTTGAAAATAAAGACCTGTTAAACATGAAACCAATGCGGAGGTTGAAGGTGATTTTGGTCCCTGCTGCTTTTAAAACAGGGTTAACCACTCTTTTACATCTCAACTGTGGATGTACAGTATATTCTATACTAAATGCATAAGTGTCCTTTGAAGCTGTTGTATATTCTTATAAGACACACAGTATAAACACAAGCATCATCATCGCTTCTGCTCCCCTACCTCTTTTCTCTCCTTCAGATTGGTCACCATGACAATGGTGACTGTGTTCTGCTCCCAGATCATCCGCCAGAAGTCATTTACCGTTTCCTCCTTGGGCCCTGAGAGGCCAAGACAGATACAGAAACTCAAAGGACAAGTAATAAGCTAATTATCAGGTAGCTAGTTTGGTAAATAAACTACTACGTCATTTTTTTGGCTGCCAATGAAAGCCTTTATCCTTACCTTGAGCTGCAATAAACTTATTTTTCTCTTGGTAACCCTGCAAAATAAAGAAGTCAAGAAGTGATATTAGGATGTAACACAATATATTTAGAGCAGAATAATGTTTTTTGTGGCAAAATGCTGCACTTATACAAACATTTATAAAGGAGGCGTTGACAAAGTCAGAGTCTGGGACTCCCTCCAGAGACGAGAGATGCACTCTGGAGTGATCATCTGAGAGAAAATGAAGAGAAGAAGGAGCACAATGAGAGAGAGCATTTTAATGACACATGGTACACTACAATGTTTTTATTCTTCCCACTGAAATATAACTCAGTAAATCACTTTTGTCTGTCTATGATTGTCGGCCGTTTGATCATAAACACGAGTGTACTGGTGATGTTTCTAGAAGCTCGAAATGGTATATAAAAACTCAGTTACACAGAGTGCTTCTTTATTAATGTCAGACAGTGTTGTGGTTCTATCGTCACTCACATGGCAGGATGTTGACATATCTGTTCTTTTCTTTATTCTCTTCTTTGGAAGCAGCGTCGCATGATGCCTGGATGGGGCAGACTGGCAGCGACTAAACACACGGAAAAAATACAATTAGATAACAGGGAGGTAAAGCAGACAGAAGCATTTCAGTCAAATCATGCTGTGTGACCCTGTACATCATTTCCTGTAGGCTTCATCTTTTTGCCGCTGTGTGTTTAATACAGATAACCACAAATGTATTTTTGTGCAAATGTGCTGCAGCATTAGACTGATCATCTGACAAATGCAATAATGGGAGCTCTTACAAGTTACATGTCTAATACCATCATGGAAGCTAATTATTTCAGCTGTTAATTATTGATATGAGCCAACTATAACTTACTATCTTTAAATCTTTATCTTCTTTTAGCTAACCATTTGTCCATAAGTTGTTTTGCCAACTTTTTCAACTTTGCTAGCTTGCCAACTAGTTTCCATGCACACTCAATTGCAAAACGTGGCCTTAAGGAGTTACAACTGTGTCAGGTTGGTGGGAGGTATGTAGCGTGCAGTCAGCCTACTGTAACTGGTGGCTTACTTACTACTGTGACTATAAGTGTACTAAAGATCAGCCTCACATTCATTTGTAATCTTTTTTTGGATGGTTATTTTTCTCCAAATACTTCCTAAAAACAAATATGTGGATATGATTTTTTTTAAATTAAATCAAGCTTTCAATTTGTTTTAAATTAGTTGCGCTTGTAATGATAAAAAGATTCCAGGATCATTCCACGTAGCCACTGGGGACTGAAATACGCCCTGGGCTACAGGTAACCCTGGTTGGGACTCACTTATTTTGGATACAAGGATATGGGTTAAAGGTGAATATTAGGACCAGTATGTTATCAGAGGTGTGTGTGTTTGAGTGTGCCATACATTAAACTCTTCCCTGAAGAGCTTGTTGTCATCGGCCATGCGACGGTTCATTTCTTCCTCGAGTTTGTCGACGGGAAGAGGCGGGTACTTCCTGTTTGTGCTGGGTGAACGGGCCAATAGTGGCACACTCTGAAGTTCTGTGCAGTTGAGCAGGAAGGGAGGTGCCAGGAGTGAGGAGAAGAGGGAAGGAATGGGAGGGGTGATACAGGTGGAAACAAAGACATGGGAGAAGAGGGTGAGAAAATGAGTTGCCTTACAACAAGTAACACTGACTTCACCATTTGGTGTCTTTTCTAAAGATGCCCACCAGATGGCGATGTGATTCAACACTGTGACATTGTGAGGGAGCTAACTGCAGCCCTGTTGGTTAGGTAATCACAATGAACAAAAGCTTTCTGCAAAATGTTATCTGTTAAGGAAGCAAGATCAATCAAGTCTTATCAGAAACAACTCAGAGTAACAAGTTTGGTCAAACCAGCTGTACGCATTTGATGATCGAAAGCAAAACAAATAAATTAACGCTCAGTGCGTATTCGGCCACATCTGTTGAGAAATCTAAAGACGATACAAACTAATGCATGTATAGCTGTTTTACCTGTATCCTCTGATCTACCATTGGTCAGTCTGAAGGAGTTGGAATGGCTTCCCGCCTGCTTGTACTTCTTAAACCTGCCAATCAACACAGATCAAAGTATATATTAATACACACAGTCTCTCTCACATGCATACGCACACACAAATAGACACACAGTCTCACAGCTGAATGCCAATCAGTCATTGCCATGGCAACAGGAGCACCATAGGCCTTCCCCACAGGTCTCTTACTTAGTGTGCCATGTGTAACAGTGACGGCACTTCACCAACCTGAGCATGTAGAGGATGATGATGATGAAGATGATAACCAGCAGGGAGGACAGGGCCACCATGACTGCTATGATTGGCATGTCATCAGACTGGTTGTTGTCTACATCAGAGACAGAAAGAAAGGGGAACATACATTGTTTTTACCATGCATTACATTTAAACAAAATAAACAAAATAAGCTTGGGGTGTGATTTGTTAATTGTAGTTTGTGGATATTCTATCTATCTATAAATTCATTTGTTATGTGCATATCTCTTGAATGGTTAGTAACTTGACAGGTGTCTTGCGACGGACAAGAGTAAGTGCAGTGCCAAGTTTGGGACCGCCTTTGACTCTTTTCCCTTTTCCTGCTTTCAACGTTAGCTACATGATTGCTGGATGTATCAAACTTACTTCCTTTCACTTTCCTGGAGCACAAGCTGAAAGGAACATTGCGATTGTTAAATAAAGGTGCTACGCTTTTTCAAATCTATTTTTTCGCTAAGAGGAAACCATTTGCCAACACTGATGTCAAACAAAAACCAGACACCGTATAGTAATAAGTTGCTTTGAGCTGTAGCCTACATTCACCACTTCTAAACAGAGGCAGAATATAAAGTAATCTCTGAGATTACTTCACAGCGCTGTGTGATGCGAGAAAATGTCAGAGCTAAACCGGGCAGACAACCACTTTTTATCAGACTCACCCCGGGTTAATTAAGTATACTGCTAACTAATAACATTACTGTTGCCAAAGTACCCCCGCGAATCAAATCGCCTACCTCACCAGTAATTGCCAAGCCACTAAACCAGTATGGTAATTTACACCTCTGCGGAAACATTAAATTTGTTAATGATCATACGACACAACACTGTCTCTCTCTTGCACGTATGCACGCGCACACACACACGCGCGCACGCACGCACAAACGCACGCACGCACGCATGCACGCACACATGGTTGACCAACACAGATAGGTGCTGATTAGCGCTCATAACGGGCCGGGTGTGTAGCGCACTGCCACCAGTCCATGACGCTAATGTCTGATTACTCTACATTTTCATTGTGAAATTTTGTGATTACATTCTAAATCAATCTCTCTCAGGTAAATCAGTAAGTCAGTAGTAGGGTATACAGGGGAGTTGCCTATGAAGTGGTTTGGGGTCCTTCTGTAAGTAATTTTGGGGTACAATTTTGTTTTGAAGAATTCGACAAGCAGCAATACCACAGTCATGCAATCGGCCCCTTCCAAACAGGCATATTCAAAATATATTCAACAGGCACTGCACTACTTTTACTAATGTCACACATATTTATCAAGAAATAATACAATATAAAACTTAACACTGAAGAATGATTCTACCAAAATTTGACATGTTGTATACGTTTTCTTTAATTTGTGCAAAAAACCAAAGTCAATGAAGGCAGTCAATCTATGCTGCCAAGAAAGAGTCTGGCGTATAACAACCCCAAAATCCACAAAAGAACAAGACATAACCTGTTAATTTGTGAGTTCTATAGGTGGCAGAGGAAGGCTAGCAGTGTGTCTCTATCTTATGCTATGCCAAGATAAGCAGTGGAAGCTTTCTATTTAATGTCCAGACATGAGTGATATATGCACATTACCGACTAATTAATTAATCTACTTATAATTTCAGCTACAATTGAATAGATGTCTAATGGCTGTTTAGAGGCCACAAAATACAGTTTTCATTTACAATAAGACAAAACAGATGGTTAAAATAAAATATGCTAAGGACATATAGTGACCTTTTTCCACTTTCAACACCAGCCTGCATCTTTCCTTTCCATAATGGTTACCCATGTTAATATTTCATTGGCCTTCCACAGCAACTGAACACAATTGGAGATGCAGGGAAAGTGCAACAGGCTGTCGTTTGGAGTGAGCTGATAAATCACAGTTTAACTAAAGGTGGACCTTATGCTTCTAGAACTGGTTTTACCCAAGATGTCAGCAAACACAACGTGGCGGTATAAAATACTCAAACATTTAGGAGGTTTGCTGTCAACTATAGGAATTATGTAGAGTGTAAATATTACATCCCATACTTTATGACATAAGACACAAAACATCATGCCACTGACTGGTGAAAAATCACTGAACACATGAACTTAAAGCATAACTCTCGCCAAAATGCAACCTAGAGTCTTTTTTTGAATGTACCCAAGTCAAACTTTTGTTTAAAAGCATAATTTGGACAAAAGCGCCACTTTAACATTTACCGTATTTTTATTTTCAGTCAAATGGCCTTTTGACTGGGAGTGCTAGGGGCACTTCTATGATAGAATCAAAATCACTATTTTTAAAACACTAAGAAGGCTCGACACAACATGAAACTTTGCTCCAAGTATCACCGGCGGCTCTACACATGAACTCGGCATTGAGAGTATTGTTTGTGTACACAGAGTTTACTAAAAAGAAAGATGTTTGGTTTTTCCGCTCGCCACTATCTTGCCAGTTAAAAAGTCTCTGTGTACACAAACAATGTTCATGTTTAACTCGAGATCATGTGTATCACCCCTGATGATACCTGATGAGCAACGTTTCATGTTGTGTTGAGCCTTCTTAGGGTTTTAAAAATAGTAATGTTGATAAAATCATAGTAGTGCCCCTAGCACTCCCAGTCAAAAGGCCATTTGACTGAAAACAATAATTCAGTAAATCATAAAGTGGCACTTACGTCCTAACTATGCTTTTAAACAAAAGTTTGACTTGGGTACATTCACAAAAAAACAACAACCTAGGTTGCATTTTCGCGAGAGTTACGCTTTAACAGTACAAATTAGATATTACATGGGCTAGGTTATCCATTCTTTGTGATGCCTCCTGTTGAATACAATAGCTAACCAATTTGTATATGTTTTCACCATGTGCATGAGTTGAAGGCAATCCATTTGTCTTCTTGGCGACCTTTCACTAACACAGTTAACACAAAAGACATGAGATTTGCCTAAACAACAACAGGACTTTGGTGTACAAAAAACAGGCTGCTATTTGTGGGCTGATGACAGGCCGATAAGACACATGAGGCCACAACAAAAGAAGAGATCTTTCTAGAAAGCTGCAGTGTGGTGATGACAATGCAATGACCAAATCAGCTGTTCCATTGGCCGAGTCAAAATTCAAGAAAGATCGTAACATTACAGACAAAATATGCTGCAAAGAATGTATAATTTTACTTCATGCTCCATATGCACTTTCTGGGGGAAGCAGTTTGGAATGCCGACCAGATATGTTGCATTTTCAGACAAAATTCCCAGGACTTTTCAGTGTTCACCCTCGGACAATGTGTACATTGAACAGAGCAGCAGCACAAAAGGCTGTGGGTATCATGTGGAACTGACACAGCCTTGACAGATCCAATGCCATCTAGAACGGCTCACAGCTCTCCACACAAGGTCCACAGACGGCCAGCGGGAGACAATAGAGCAATCACATGACACCTACGAACCCATGAAGTGATTATGTTATACAATGGACATACCAATTAGCATTACGTGCACATCTGTTGTGTTTATGTTGACCAGGAGTGAATAGTGGATGAACTTTTACAGCTTCCCTTTAGTTTCAAAACTGTTTTTAACATACCATCTATCTAAATCAATCAGTGACATTCCATAGTGATTTGAGTATATCCCTATCATCATGTAATATGAATGATTCATGTAAAAGAAAGGGGTGTTGATCATGTTACAAGAATTTTATTTGGATGGTCATTAAACAGAAAAAAGATTGAGTACTTAAGCTTTAAAGTATTGAAGTTAAGTGTAATGCTAAAAGTTAAACAGCATCCGATAAAATGAAGACAAGGCATATAAATCCTCCCTGAACACCGGTTGTTTTCATATTAAAATAACAGCTTTTAGCAGTGTTTGGGTCATCTAGTTTTCCGGTACTCTAAATCTTGTGGATGACTGATCAAATGCAGGTATGTCACGTCAGGATATTTCCAGCGCTGCTACAATGGAGTCTAAAAGCAGAAAAGTGTCCAACTATCTAAAATATTAAAGGTTGACTCTTGACCAGAAAGCTCACTTGCTCCCTCTTTCTAGCTGTTGCTACTGCTTTGCCAGCCTGCATAAATAACACACAGCTAGATGGAACAACAACAAAAAAACACTCTGACACTCTTAGGTGGTTCCAGAGTATACCATCAATCTGTGATGTTTATGTATTCTAATAAATGTATTCAAGTTTTGTTTTTTTGGTTGTATCCAAATTTCCTTAACCTTTTGTGTACTTGTACTTCAGTCAAGCCCTGTTCACATGTAGCAATAAAATGTGTCATGGAGGATCTGATGACAAGTGGCGGCTCTAAGTACATGCTTGAATACACCCAAAATGTTTTGAAAATTCAAACCCAATTTAGGAGGAACACATAAGCACACATAAGGACTGCAGTCATCTTATAGTGTGTGCAAAGTAGGAAAAACCTCCCGGACACAGTTGCATACAGTTGACCTGCCAGTGACAAACAACTTGGATAAGAACAACCACTACAGAACAGTCACTGAGTCTATTTTTTCAGTTTTAGCAGCACTTGAAGTTCTTGCCACAGCGAAATTCAAATGTAAGCAACAAAGAAAATTCCACAAATGACACAATCCACAAATACCTAGGTACAACAGACACAGGGTCTAAACAGTGCATTAGTGATTTTCCACACTTCTCTGAATGACTGAACAACTGCAGGGAATGTGAGAATGGTAACTTGTAGGTTTTATGCACGGATAAAGTGATAGCAAAACCCACGCCATGGCAGGTGGGTGTTTTTCCATTCAAGATAAAATGAGTCATCGCTTCTCTAATCACAAGTCAACATCTCGTTCTGTTGCTTTGTGGCATTCTGGACTATTGAGGCTCCCATTGGTAGTGTACCTGGCCTCTCTCTGTTTTCTATGATTTGTTCCAGTATGACAGCAGAAAGTTGCTGCCAAAATAAAGTAAGTTTACACACTAGCCCTTGCTTTTTGACTCTGGGATAGTGCTTCAAGGGTAATTACAACCCCCCCCCCCCCCAAAAGAAATAAAGAGAGATTATACATTCTTACACAAAATCAAGAAACACATGGTGCCCTGAATATACACACTCACCATGTGGGCTGGTGTCAGAGGTGAACCCCATCCCAGGTTCTGTGGTGGTCTCTGTCTCGACGTTGAATAAATCCTCATCAATATAATCTGTAGTCAAGGCGTCTGTGGGGGAGGCTGCGGTCTTGTTGTCAACCTCGGCTAGAGTAGGAGGAGGGGGAGGCTCGGTGCTTGGTAGTGCCTGGAGGGCATGAGTTGGAGCTGGAGGTGAGGGAGCAGGGACTGGTAACACCCGCCTGGTGGCATTGGGACCCGCTAGTTGTACATCCTCCTCACCAGCTGGGCTTGTGGTTGTTGTTGTTGTTATTGTCGTCACCGGGAAGACTGTGGTAGCGGGCGTTGTGGGTGGGCCTGTGGGTGCTTGTGTGCGTGCGACTGTGAAGTTGAGGGAGGGTGCTGCTGGGGGGTCTGTGGGTTTGACAGTGATATTTGGAGGACCTGGAAAGAAGAAGACAGCAAAGTATCATTTAATTTTTTCACTTTAAAGCTTCTGACCTAAAACGGCAAGTTAGTTAAAGTGCCCATATTATGAAAAAAATTACTTTTTCTGAGATTTGGGGTGTTATTTTGTGTCTCTGGTGCTTCCACACTTCCAAACTTGAAAAAACTATCCATGCAGTTTTGAGTGAGAAACAGGTTTCTGAATGTCCTCTGCTTTCTGTCTCCGGGCGAGCTTTTCCAAATCTGCACAGCTTTCTACGTCCCTAGCCAAGAGGAGGTGGCCAACATGCTCATGGCTAACGTCGCACATGCTAGCGCTAGCATGCTAGCGCGTTCTCAATGGCAAAACACTGCTACAACAATCACTAGTTCACCATAATCTACAAAAAAACTACTTACATGTCCCTGTTCTACCTGTTCTACCTGTTCTACAGGTATAAGTGCCCCTTGTTTAGAAGTCTCCCAGTTAATCCTGCCTTGTACTGACCAAAGTTGGAGAAAGAGTTATCTAGCTGATGTGATCTTACCTAGCTACTGCGCATGTGGGACTCCCAACAAAGATAGTATAGAAGTGAGCTGTCTCACTCTGTAGCTAAAACAGAGACCTAAACACACAGGGTTAAAAGAGGAACTGCAGCATTGTGTGGTACAACAAAAATATGTTTTTTGAAAATGAAACCATGTAAACCTATTCTGGTACAACCTCAAAATACAATTATGAACCTTAAAATGAGCATAATATGGGCGCTTTAAGCAATTTCACATAGGTGGACATGGTTCGTACTTGTGATGGGGACAAGATCCTGGGCTGAGGCCCCGAGGGCTAGACCGAGCAGCAGGAGCAGGGGACACACACCCATTCTGCCCTACATGGAGGATGCACAACAAAAGAGACAAGAGGGCATTAGTCAAAACAACCTCAAACCTCATTCAAATCAATAATAAAAGTTACTGAACCCAATGTTGTTGTTGTTTATATTTAGATCAAGAGAGTCAGGGTTTATGTGTTGAATAATCCACTATGTATTTTTGTAATCTTCTATCCTAATCCCACATGCTCATTTTTGGAAGGTAATGCTCTCATAACAGAAATGAAAATGAAATACTTGCATAATGCCATGTGTGTGTGCAAAATGTTGCTTACCTGAAGAAGCGAAGTTGGCATCAATCACTCATTCGCACAGCGTGGTCCTATAACACAAACAGAAGACAATTTTTCTTGTGCAACGACGACAAATCATTTGTGCAACGACACATCATTAATTTACTAAATCTTACTCCTTGCAAAAAGTTTTTTGCAAGATCAGTATAAAAATTGTAGGACAGCATTATTCTGAGACACGTAGACATACATATTTGGTCTATTCAGAGACACAGGTGTGAAGTTAGCACCTAACTCAAGTTTTTTTCCTAATTTTTATTGGGGCTTGACCATACCAAACCCCATCTACGGAAAACCTGTTCACTCCCTATTAAGCCCCATTGTACCGAATTTGGTTGCAGATCCACTGGGGGTGATCGCAGGTGTGTGCAAAACGAATGGGACTCTATGGAGTTGGACTGCTAAATTTGTCCCTTTCACCTGATTGCCGTTGAGAAATCTCAGATATGATTGTAGTTTTTGCAAGTTCAATGGGGATTTTAGGCCGAAAGTTGAATGAATGAGTACTCATGTCCTTTTCGATTTGTTAGAAGTTGAGGCGTTGTTGCACATAACACGCTAGCATTCTGCTAATGAATGCTGATTGGTCTCTACGACCAGAGATCCCGCTTCATGGCGTCCGAAGCGGAACCAGAATGTCAGAGTGAATAGTTCGGCGTGGCCTCTTTCTAGCACGTGTACTGACAGGGAGAGCCTAAACTGTTAATTAAAAATTAATAGACAAAAAATGATACCCTGAGAAAAGTGGATTTTGAGGGGTATAGCTCCATAGAACACCATTTATTCTGCACTCACCTGCGATCAACCCCATTGGAACTCTGGTGGAACTGCAAGCAGTTCATAAGCCGGAAGTATCAACAGAATGGAAGTTCTCCCATTATCAGAAATTCAGAGAAATTTGAAATGAGTTAAAAACTAACAAAACAGTCTTATTGTTACATACTTAACTTAATAATCTTCTATTTTTGCAACAGGGTTTCACCCTAAAAATGTGCTATGTGTGTTACATACACATACATATATTCATCACCGGGAACATGACCAAAACAGAATTAGTGTCACATTTAAATGCCTGCAGTAACTGTGAATCAGCACTCAGGCTACTCTTTACCCACAGATATGGGGATGAGCGAGTGGAGGCCAGAGGATAGACAAACTTGGAGAAAGCATGACAGCGGCTGGGTGGTCGTCCTGGCTGACAGTGAGTCTTTTGTATAATCCCGGAGGCCAACAACACTGTTGTCTCCCTGACTGAACTGTTATAATCCTTGGACCTAATCCTATGGTCCTGACCCTGGAATAATCCAGACCGTCTGCCACTGTTTGCAGAGATACTTCAGCACTGCACCGAGCCAAACACTGCAGTGCTACCACACACAAACTGATACTTTACATCTGGGATTATTGCATCAGTGGGCAGAGGATAAATTGGTCGCTAAAAGCTCCAATAGTGCCTGTTACCAAACTCGTGGTGTTTTAAACTAAACTCCTTCGTTTGTAGTACTTACACTCGGATTTTAGCAGAGCGCTGTTCGGCTTTGACTTCAGCCTGAAGTTATGTTGTCAATGAGAATGGTATTAACCAACAAATCTAATTGTTACTATCCCTCTTTCTCTCCGTCACCCATCCATGCATCCCTTTAGTCAGCAAATGTCTTCTTCCTAAAAACAATTCATGCATTGAGAAAATGGACAATGGATAAATCTAGGAAGTACTTTTGTATACACACTACAGGGATTTTGGAAAAGTTACTGTAACACTTTACTTGAAGGTATCTACACGTGAGTAACACAACACTCATGAAAACACGACACTGTCATGACACATGAACCCTAATCCTAACTTGTCATGACATAACCAAAAGAGACTTACTAAAAGAAGTCGTTCATAAACGTTCATGACTTGTTTATGTTTATGACACGTTCATGACAGTGTCATGTCACTATTATGTAGATACCTTCAAGTAAAATGTAACCAAAGTTTCTTTTGGCACATTATGTAAAGACAAATGAGAGCAGGATGTGCTTTTGTTCTCTACATCGACAAGTTTCTATATTTGACAGGAAGGTCTTGGATCACAAGTGTCTCTCTGTACCTTACTGATTGAATTAGATTGTCATTAAGGCTGCAAATAATTATTTTCATGATCAATCTGGAGATTATTTTGTTAATGGACTGCTGAGTCGCTGATATAAAATGTCAGAAAATGGTGTAAATGTCCACTACAGCTTTTCAGAGCCTGAGGTGATGTCTTCAAATGTCTGATTTTGTCCAACCAACAAAATTTAGTTTACAATATTCAATGACTAATGAAGACAAGTGAGAAGCTGGAAATGGAGAACGTAGGCATTTCTTTTTAAAGATAATTAAGTAAAAAATGAGAACTAAAAGTGTTGCCTATTACTTTTCTGTCAACAAAACTAATAGATTAATCAAATAATTGTTTTAGCTCTATTATGTCTTAATCACCTCCATAGACAGAAGAAAAACAGCCTTTACATACCCTTGGCATTTTTCACAGTTAATGAGATGCAGGTAGGTACATTGTTATCCTGGCCAAATACCATTTTAAATTTATATAATATATATTTAAATTCTGCCAGTGAGTAACAGGTGTGGTCAAAAAAGCAGAAAATACTTTTGTTGATCTGTATCTTTCTACACTGATAGTTTGTCCAGGTTTCTATTAGGTCATAAAGTGCATGTTGCTTTGTTTCTTTTCAGTCATGTCATACAATACAGACAAAAGACAAGCCCTGCGTGAATTTACATTATAAGGCATCTGGCATTTGGTTAAATTTGTGAGATACTGAGTTATGTTCACATCCACAAGCTTTTTTGGGGTAAGCTTCTCTTAAAGCTGCAGTAGGGAGATCTGAGAAAACGTGGACTTAGCCTAAAAATTTGAACGAGCACACCTTACAGGTCCCTCCCCCTTGCTCTCTGCTGCGCTACAGCCCCCCCTCCACAGCTCCTCCCCCACAGCGGGGCCTGCCGTGAACGCGCAGGCTAGTAAGCAGGGCCACCGATGCTTTCCACATCCTCATGGACAATACAGGGGATTTACTCTGAGTAGGGTATAGCTTATATAAAAAAATTGCTTATTTAAAATATTTCTATTAAAAGTTTTGTAAATATTTTCAATGAAAGGGTTTAAAATGATTTTTTATGTAATCGCTCATTTGTGACAACAAAAGTAGCACTTTACACAATACATTACTGAATTACCTTTTGGATCTAAACTTTCAGTAGGAATGATGATCAGTGAGGAAGCTCAATAAGCCAAGGAATAACATCTTAGAAATATGTCTTTGGTTTTATTTTGCATATGGGTAAAATAAATCAGCTTTTTCAGAAAAGTACTCCTGCACAAGGAAATACTGAACATTTTGATTTGGACTGAAGACGATTCCTTCACGTGCCTCTGTGTCCGGGGCCATGTCTGACCTGTTGAAGGAGCACAAAGAATTTGTGTCAGACATTTGATTTACAAATTACATCCTGAGGGGGAAGATAAACATGTTTAAAAATAATCAAAAGTAGAAGTCTGCATTGCCAAACTTCGACAGGGACAGCGCACAATTAAAGTAGTTTAACCATAGCTACATTTGTTGTGATTGACAAAAAAACATTTTGGCTTACTAATTGTAGGTATCGAAACAATATTGCTTATACGGAGGGTGAAGGAGTTAGCAAGTAAAGTTAATCTTCACCTGCTACAACATTCCTGCTGTGCCACAAGCTAACAAGCTAACTGTTAGACTTAGCAACAAGCTACAGAGTAAACTGAGATTTGCGCTATCACCAGTGTACTGAAAGTGTACTGTAACCATCGATATCTTAGTTGTGTAGTTCTTAAAAAATGAATAAATCAAGCAGGATACTTACATGTCAAGCAGAAATGTGGCTAACGCTAGCTCTGAATCCGTGTTGAATCCTTCTAGGAGGCGTAGCTCCCTCCACCTCTGAAAAGCCGCTTCGATGTTGACCCTCGCTTTATTTCGGGCTCGGTTTAATTCTTAAGCTCGCTTTTGTCATCGGTCTTCTTCTGTTTGCCAGTCTTTGTTTTCTGAGCAGGTGTCACTCGAGAAATTGTCAGTTTTCCTGAAAAGTTATTTCTCCGCGATTAGCACAACTGCAGCACACTGGCAATCTTGAGCTTGAACACGGCACGCGCTGTGCGGGGAGGGGTATGAGCGGCGCGTACACGAGAGTGATTGACACTGCTAAGACAGTCCTCCTTGCTCTGATTGGCTGTTTCTGACCGGGAGCGGTGTATTTCTGCTAGTGGCAGTAAGAGGACAGAGAGGAGCCACAGGAGCTTGATTTTTTCACAGATTATCTGTCTCATATCTACTGTCAGGACATAGTGACAGTTTTAACAAATATGTAAAAAATACATTTTTACAAAAGTTACCTACTGAAGCTTTAATGAAGCATGACTCATTGTTTTCTGCGTGCCATCCTGGGAGACTGGATGACGTGTCATTGTGTAGGTGTAAGTGATTTAAGCCGGTCCTGTTTCTAACCTCCACTTCACAAATGCTGCAGGACAGCCCGAGAGGTTTTTATCTAAAGACTGTAAACCTGAGAGTGCAACCCCCTAGAAATGCATTTGGAAGTGTTTTGGCCTCCTGAGAAGAAGCAGTCTTCTTGTGCGTGTATGTGTGTGTAAATGCATGCATTATATTTTTTAACAGACTCGTGTGTTGGCAGACGATATTATTAATTTAAGAGGTTCTGGGCAAGTGCTTCTATTTGTGACATTTTTAGGTTTTGTGTCGTCAGTGCTCTCCATTAAAAAGACACTCTGGACGATGGGTTGGTGTAAGTCACACTCAAATCATGGATGATGCAGCTGACATAGCTATGAAACTTTTTCCAATATTTTGGTTGCTGGTGTAATAACATTAACATACAGGGTAATACCATTTAAGTGAAACCCTCTTCTTTATACTGCTCTAATATTGATCCTTCAATGGCTAATACCCATTTTATTGCTAACATGTTGCGACTGAGCAGCCTTCTTTTAAAATGAAACTCTTTTATTGATTTGATCTCAAGTTTCATAAACATATTTAATTGATAAAGCCCTTTACATCTTTAATCTGCTTTCTTTTAATCCTGCCTCTCACTATTCCCTACAGAGGAAACATGTAAATTAAGGGTGTGCAAAAAATATCAAAATAATAAATATCAATTCGCATTTGTACCTCAATTCAAGCTCTACAGATTCAAAATGGAATAGAATTCCAAAAATCGATTCATATCGATTGATATTTTCTGAATTGTGCACCTCTAATGTAATTGCCCATCTAGTGGTGAATGAATGTTCCCAAAAAGGTGGTCATGCCGCGCTCACGCTCTGACTTTGGGCATTTGTTGTGCAACCATTTGAATATCTTTTGACAAGGAAGAGCACATAGATCAAGCCATTGGGATAAGCTGCAAACTGCCAAGAATCGATAGTTTGAGTGGAGGGAATAAGAAAAACAACACAAAAATGTAAACTTTCTTCATTTTTGATGGAAATCAAACATGACTGGTTTTTCCGTTTTCCATCATCTCTTTTCCCCCCTTAGTTTTATTATACGCTAAGCTTACCTGCAGTATCAGAAGAATCACCTGTACTAGCTTGAATGACACTGGGATGTTAAATCTTAATACCGATTGAGTAACAACCAAAATCTGCCCGTAGCATTATGAGTATGAAAACATTTTCAAAGTATCCAAAGTTGGCACTGAATGCTTGGGCAGATTCTTTGGCTTGTTTGCCTTTTCTATAATCAGATATTTCCTTATCTGCATAGGGGAATTTCTGAACTTTGGAGTGTATTTTATCCAGACAAAGATTGTTATTTAATACTGATGCCTGCAGTAGATTGGCATATTTCCTTAATTAAAGAAAGCTGTGTTTATTATTAAAGTTTTTAGTGATGTACCCTTACAGATTCGACCTGTTGACAGGCAAATAAGATGAAACTACAACTAAGCACATACTACACTCATTGATTCATTGATGGGAAAATCTGGCTTCACATACCATTTCCCATTTGGACTTCTTCATATTGAGATTATTAAATAAATATGCCAATTCGGAAAACACTTATTTGAATGTTATTAGTTTCATAGTGTATTTGACTAGTATAATGACTTTAAGATCCGACCACACTTTATGGCTAAATTATGCATAAATGTCAGTAACTCCAAAGGGATACATTTTTTCTCTGCACTATAATAAACTTTACAATCTTCATTATGTTGTGTGCCAAAGTCACTACCGTTGAGCAGAACTTGATGGAAGTAGTGAGCCCAACAAACTAATAACGACAGCTGATTCTCTGCCTTGCGGCCTACTGCAAGCCTCGTGGCAGTGCAATCACACAGTTGTGAAAGAGCTGGGCTGTTCCCATGCCATTTCATTCACACAGTGAAAGGAACCCTTATAGGTAGAATATAAAGGAAGTCCAATTATATCTCCATGACAATCAAAGGCCAAGACGTAAGATCAATGCAAGGTAGTCACTTATTATGGAGAGTTCCCATTCAAGTCTGTGGATTTAACTAATGCTTTTGTTTTTACCTATGGCCCTGAAGTAAAAAGTATCTTTCCCAACTGCACGGCAGTGTTCATTTTGTCACCTATTTTAAATTTAGTCTTAGTCTTGTGCCAAATGTCCTTGTTAGTTTTAGTCAAATTTAGTCATTCACATGTTTTTTGGTTAGTCAAGTTTTAGTTGACTAAAAGTCTCGTCATTTTAGTCAAAGAGATCGCAGGTATCTTAGTCAAGTTTTTTTCAAACCATTTTAGTTTTTTTTTTTTTTTTTTTTAGATAAATTATTTCTGAGATTATTTATTAATTAATAATGGGCCGTGGCACATCACTATGCGCTGTAGTGGCTTCTGCAGCAGGCGGAACCGGGATTCCTCCCTCCCCGCCCGGACCACATCGCTACCTGGATGTGTGACGGCTAGATGAAAAAAGGAGACCCGCCGAATCTCTAGATGAGTCGCAGCTGAGTGGCGCCTGATTGAACAGCGGCGCTCCAACCGGGCACTGAACTAGTTCTATCCCATGATGAAACAGTAGAGACGATTGTAGACAAAAATGAATAGAGATTTTATTGTAGTTTTTCATTTTATGAAAAACATTTTAGTCTCGTTTTTTCGTCAACAATAAAGCATGTTAATTTAGTCTTAGTCAACGTTTTTGGACATTGGTGCGGTCTCGTCATGTCTCGTCTTCATCATGGAAAAAAAGGTCGTTGACGAACATATTTAGTCTTGTCTGATTAACACTACGGCACGGACATGAATTAATGAATACCTCAAGATAAAGATAGATTTTACTAAAGGAATCTCTCTGGGGAAGAAAATACTCTATCCTGAGACTAGAATCCTGAATGGTTCCAGCTGTTTTCTTAGTTTAAGTGTTGTCTGATCTTGATTTCGCAGAATCCCAATGTGGCCAACTACTACCACTACACATCTATGGTTGGATTTATTCATAAAAATCAACTAATCGTATAAATAATTCAAAAAGGATACCCTAGGCAAATTGGTGAGCTGGAAAACCAACAGACACAAAACCCACAAGGCTTGCTGACTTGACACCAGCAGTGGCGGCCAAGAGGACGTCACCATTCATGCAGAGAAATATTTCCCTCTGGCTTTCTACAAGGCATCCTGCTTCTTTAGCTGCTGCAGCGCTAGATAATGCTTGTCTGTCTGTCTCCATTCATGGCATATTAATACTGTTTCTATGTCTTAAGGGGTGGGGGACCAGGGCAACAGGAATACTGTGAATGCTTCTCTTCACGGGAGACTGAAGTAGGCCTAACCCAGGACCGCTAGGACTGTTGCTCTGAAACAGACCACAGATTATATGTCCCCAGTGCCACACACAACAGCCACAATCCTCTGGACTTCCCTTTCTGAGGGATAGTACTCCCTGCTGGTGTGGTTTGTGTTCCTGTTGGCTTCATTCAAGAGCTGGTGAGTTGATGAAAAGACGTAGCGAAGCTGAGGATTAGTGTTCTGGTTAATAACACAGGCAAGAGTGACCGCTGTTTCTGTCATTAAGCCTGTAATGATGATTTGGTTCCATCAGGCTGCAAGGATCAAGAAAACTCACTTGTTTCAATGAGTGAATGTGGTGAGTCAGTGAACTTCTGCTCTGTGTCTGCTTCGTTGTGGGGTTTCTCACAGAGCATGCCAGGGGCCTCTCAAGCTTTCCCACATCGGACACAGAGGATGTAGAGGCGCAAAGCATGGCTTCCCCACAGAACCCACTGTGACCTCGAAGCGTGGTGTGGGGCCAAACTGCCAGCTTAGGGCCACAAAGAAACCTCACTCACTATCCCCATAAATACCAAGATAGATTTCTACGTCTAGCATGCAGCTATGGCTGGGCATCAAACCTTACATTTTGGTACGGACCAAAACATATCCGTAGCACCAAGTGCCAAAAAACGTTCAAGCCCTGAAAGTTGGCATCAAATGCCTGGTCGAATTCCTAGTCTTGTCCAGTAATTCTTTGATAAAATAGCTTTCTAATTTGACAAATGTAATCCTGCAGAGCTGCTAGTTTTAAGACCCCATATTAGAAGTTTGATTTATTTCACTAATGAAAAAGAATTTAAAAAAGTAACTTTGTACCAACACTTAGGTACAATATTTGCACTAATATCCAGTGGAAAAATGTGTTATTCTTTTCCTTAAGTAATAATAGCTATACTACACTGTAGATAAACTCTTACAAGTAAGGTTTGAAAATTACTTAAGTAAAAGGTACAGAGTATTATTAGCTAAATGCATTGCAAGTACAAAAAGTAAACATACTAAATATAGGATAAATTAACCATGTGAGTGTTTCCTACTATATATTAGAGCTGGGCAATATAACGATATTGTCACATGAGAATAGATATTGTGTTAGATTTTGGATATGGTAATATCCTAATATGGTTTAAGTGTTGCATTACAGTAAAGTTATGTAATTTTCTGAACTTACCAGACTGTTGTAACTGTTCTATTATTTGCCTTTACCCCCTTAGTCATTATATCCACATTACTGATGATTATTTATCTAAAACCTCATTGTGTAAATATTTTGTGAAAGCACAGATAGCCAACACTACAATATTGTATCAATAGAGGTATTTGGTAAAGAATATAGCGATATTTGATTTTCTCCATATCGCCCAGCCCTACTATATATACTATATTACTGAATTATTATAACTGATTTAATTATGTGTAAGTAGCAGTCATTGTTGGCTATGGTTCATCTAATACATAACAATGCCTCACATGATAAGCTCTAAAGATGCTTATATATAATCCCCTAAATTAAGTATTTTACACCTGACAAATAATATGGTGGAGTAAAAGGTACAGTATTTACTTCTGAAATGTAGTATACTATAAGTATAAAGTGGCATTAAATAAAACTTACTGTTGAGGAAATGTTCTTTAATACATTCCACCACTGGTAATATCAAAACATGTTAAATGATATTCAGCTCTATGTGCAGCAGGAAAACAGACTAGATACTGCCTAATTTCCCTACCACACTTTCTGTCTTTGTTTTGGTAATTTAGGTTCTGTAACAATGGGAAACCAAAGTGAAGGTTCTCATATCTGAAGGGACCATCCTGCTCCACTAGTTCCCTCCTCTTCCTCTGAAAAATAAAAAGTCCATATAAGATGAAGAGACAATAATCTAAGACTTAACTTCACAGCAGTGTCATGACAGTGCTTCTCCAAAATCCCTGTTCCTCCACGCCCATCTTTATTAAGTGGTGCATTCATAGCAAGCACGTTCTTTGAACCTTTTTTCACAGCAGGGCAAAAAGGTCTGTCGGCTCGAAGGCTGATGCCAATGCAAATCTAAATATTTATAACTCTGGTGCTCAACTGGTTTTGAATCCAACCTAAAGTTGACCTCAACAATGAAGGCATTGTTTAAGAAAAACAAATCAAAGTTTTTCTCTGGGAGGAAAAGACAATAATATGATGTGATTGAATATGTAATTTTGCTCATAATTTCAATGAGAAAATACAGATGTTAAGCACACAAAACAGTTAATGGTGGACACATTAACATGACTATATCTGTAACCAAGACATATGTATAGCAATCAAAGAATGCATGTACCTATGGTGAGTATAGAGGAAAAGACTAGTGTAATCATGTATGTGTATATGTGTTAACATACTGTTTTGTCCAAACTCACATCCCCTTCGCCCACAACTCCCATATTTAGTGCCATTTTTCCACCTTATGGTGACAAAAAAACAGTGCCTCAAATAAACTCGGATGAAGAAATAAGGAAGTAGAAGCCTAGATTTTAACCAACCTGGATCACACGAGAGCATTCACGATCACAAGAAACTCACACATCTAAAAATACTTCTTGAATACAAAGTCCCGCCTAGTCTTTGAAGTCCACTGAAAAGACATAAAGTATTATGAATATCCATCACAGTTGTGGTCAACGAGAAACATCAATAATCCCACATCAGGAGGATGTACAACAAAGATTTACAAAATAATTTACATGTTCCTCTGCATCTACAGAAGGAGAGAACAAAGTTGGATGACTCTGGGTGGAGTCTTCCCAATCAGTCAGACATTTGACTTATGAATGGATGGTTATCAACCAGTTCAATTTTCTGTATTGTGAAATAAATGTCATTCCAGCCAAATGACATGAAGCTGAAATCAGGCTCCATAATGCTCCATAATCCTCTAAATGCAGTTGTGTTTATCCTGTTCAAGGCAGAATTACAGTACAGTAAAATATGCAGGTCTGGCCCACAGGTGGAAACAAAAATATATCTCCTGCCCCACCCAAAGAGCCAAAGCATAATATTGTGCCAGCACCCTAAAATTGTGGAATTTCACACTGAGGGGGGGGGGGGGATTTGAAAAATCCCACAAATTGAAACTTCAAGCAAAGTTCCACAAAGCAATTTTAAGCTATAGGCCTACTTTATTCTTATTTTTAGAAACTAGGCCAATCATGAAAAGTGTGGTGTGAGGATCACTCATGCTCCTCTGCTAAAAACCTTTTCAGGTTCCAAGACGGAAACAACTCCTTTTTCTTGAAATAGGTTGGAGATGATATGGACCGAGCAAGCAAGATGATAACGGCTCTGCCTTCTTTTCTTACACAGTCCGACTTTCCTAAGGGTCTCCTGGGGTTACAACCACAGCATTATGGGAAACATGTCCAGGCCTGACATACAGAGGTCAAGGTAGGCACATGCAGCTTAGGTTTTGCACTTGGATGCGCCTAACATGACATGGGGACCTGGGTTAATTGGAAAGCTTGTTGTTGAAAGGCACAGAGATTGTGGTATGGTGGATGTGTGCTGCAGCTCAGTAAATCGGTCCAGACGTGATGAGTCAAGCTCCAGGGAGACATTGCAAAGGCTTTGTCAGATATGTCAAGCCATGCTCTGCCATGCCTCCTAAGCCTGGATGATGCTTCTCTTTGCTCCAACTTTTAGGCATTCAAACATTTTTACCTGGTCAAATGTTCTTGTAGTTGACGTTTGGCTCAAATGAAGCAGCAACTGTTGTATTCATTCATATTCTTTACCTAATAGTCCCCATTTCCAAAGCCAAAGTAAGTTAAGCAATAATCCTGTTAATAATAATAATGATAACAATGTTCTGATGAGCTAAGAAATCATAACCTACAGTCCACCCTAACTCCATAAACAGCCCGTAACACCCACATTATTGAAATGGTATGCTCGGTTACACCTTACATTCAGAAAGAGAGAAGAACATTTATCATTACAAAAAAAAAACTTTGGGAGAGGTCGTAAAGAGGAATGCACACTTCAGAGACTCCATGTCCAGAGTGCAGAAGAAACACAGAACAAGCCTTCGTTGTGATTTGACACAGGCCTACATGTTAATGTTAGGGCGACCTAATTCCTGTGTGGGTCGCGTGAAGACCCCCCCCCCCCCCCCCCTCTGCTCCTACACCAAGCCAGCTCCCCACCCTCTCGGAACGTGTAATAACAAAGCGTTGATAAATAAAGTGTACTTTCCAGTGAGGCAGGACCGACCCTGGACCTCCTTTGTTCCACTGCCAGCACAACAAACCGAGTTACAACCTCTGACTTCGAAAATGTTGTCGCACTCATCGTTAAGCCCCCTTTTCTCGAGAGCCCCCTTCGCCAAAAATGCCCTCCCTGCCTCCGAGCTACTTCTGAAATGTTCAAGCGTTTTACAAAGAGATGTACAACTATTAAACACAGCCATACTCTTTGCATAAGCCTCCATAAACTCCGCTGTGATACAGATAGGCATATCATGCATCCTGTTAAGACTGCATGTGGGGGGGACAAAGTGTTTGTTTGTGGGTGACAAAATTTTACAGCGAGAGGAAACATGCTGGTACAGCGACATTGTAACAAGTGTGATTCGGGCTTAGCGCAACAAAACAAGAAAACTCACCACAACTCCTGTAGCGCCCAGAGGAAACCCGAAAGAAGGGGAGGGGGGACTTAAAGCCAAGTAGGAATTTTTCCTCTCTTTCTCTTCCACGTTTTTAACCCCGGCCCCTGTCTCCACTCCCCAGGAACCGAGAGTGTGAGCGGGGTGGGGGGACCAGGGTGATAGCAGAGGAGGGAAGCACGATATGGGACACACAGTCAACACTTCGCAGTCAGTTTATCTGCCAAATCCAGGCAAGGACGACATCCCCCCAAAAAACCTAGATTCGCCGTAATTTAGCTTCCCTTTAGAATGTACTTTCTTGGCCTTCCTAGATGTTAAATCCCACGGTGTATCCGTTGTATCCGGGCGCGTCGGCCGACTATTCTAGTCCGCCATGTTGTGTGTCTGACTGTCTGCATAGGAAGAATGGGAAGCGAACAGCAAATTCCCAGGCCAGGCCCCGTCTCTTTCCACTCTGTTCCTCCATAACCCGCAGCGACACCTGCTGGCAGAGCTGGAGCTTACACGGTTTACAGTGCCATGCAGTCATTGCAACGAGCTGGGGCAGTGCTTCCCACAGTGAGGGGAACTCCAAGCGGTCCTTGAAGGGCCCCTGACTGAGTTTGCTTCAGTAAGTGTTTATCAACCCATCAACTAATAAAGAACCTCGCAGATGAGCTGGCGTTGTTTTGTCTGCTTTCTGTAGGCATATAGGCCTACGCTCGTAGCCTATTTCTTTTAATTTAGGCCACGGGCTACAATCATCAACCTGCAGAATGTGCAAATGAAAAAGAGCTTTTTGCTGAATCTGATACATTAAGGCCACATTTGCATTGACGTTAATATGTGTGCTCCTTGTTAAATGTTTTGAAGGTGGTTTGTGGTCCATGAGTAGCCTACTGTGTTCATAAATAAAGTGATTTTGAGAATATATTGCAAACAGACCATTACCATGATCAAAACATATATGCTTGACTCAAAAGAAGAAAAAATGATTAAAAACAGCAGGTCCAGGAATGAAACCACAGAAACTTAAACATGTAGAAAAAGGTTATCAGAAAACATCAATAAATAATATTGTTAAAGTATAAGAAATATTAAGCTTTACACTTTTGCATTTTTAAACCAAGGGATTGGAGTTTGAAGGAAAGGTATTAAACCTTTGTTTTTTGAACATTTTAATTATTTAACAATATTTTTATGGATGTTAGGCAGTTATATTTTTGACTTGTCTGATCAAATTTTAATATTTTTTTTCAGTGTTGAAGCTCTATACCATACAGGAAAAGGCCTAGTGCCTTAAAGGTCAAAATAAATAATGTGTTAAGGTGATGTTTTTAATGGTAACATTCTACTACCATCTGTTAGAAATGATGTTAGTCAGTGGTAAATGTTTCTGCGAATATAAATCTTTGGGTAAATATTTTAGTCTTTTATTATAGTAAACTTAGTAAATACCTTTGGATCTGGACCTTTTCAATTTCCTGAAGCAATTTTTAAGTGGAGTAAGGACCCCCTCGAAAACGAGATGTCACATCTCAAGGGATTATTCCTACTAAAGAATTTCTTAATAAGTGATGAAAATAATCATTAGCTGCAGTCCAAAACTATAAGCTCTGTGCACTACCGTGACAGACCAATGCAAACATTGTGGATTTGTTCAGTTTGTTCTTTTTCTTCATGGTTCTTTGTCATGGTTCTGGGGATGTGGATCATATACCAGCATGCACAAAGTAACTGTTTTGTTAATAGATTCTGCAGTCCACCTGTATTGCATATATTTGGACAAAAAGGACTTGCAAGGTTCCGCATGCTGAAATGATGCATTCTGAATGAGCCACCAGCAGCGATTAGAACACTAAATACTACCTCAGTCTTCTAATAACATTCACACAAGGATTTAGCACACAAATGTTATATCTTATTTATTATTCATATCTCATAAATCAAGTAACAATAAAGTTGAAACTTTAAGTTAATAAATAATATCAAAGTATACATTGACTGTGATTAGGTTTAATGTTTAGACATAAAACCATTAAGTAGAAATTACAGGATCTTGCCAGAGAAAAGAATACAAAAGGTTGGTATTGCCCAGAGTACCAGCATGGAAACATGTTTTGTGTGCCAATTATAAGACTTTGCATGTCAAAGCCAATTTTTTTCTCTCCTTATTCAACCCAGTTGTTTGTTTTTTAATTATAGCTGCACATTAACCAGCATCAGTGTATATGTTGAAAAAATTGTGAAACCTGTTGCTGGAATACACTGTTTGTGTACAATCAGTCAGAAGATCTGTTAAACAGGATGTAAATAACAAAAAGTGTGTGCGTCTCAGCAGCTGACAGATAATACAATGCAAATACAACACTTAGACTGCCAGGTTAGCAATGACAGCCTGGGTGAACTCGTCGCTTGTAGCATAGCCCCCCAGGTCTCCGGTGCGCACCTGTTGCAAACATAAGGACAGCTTGTTACTATATGCACAGCTGCAGCAACACATGTCCACACAGTATCATGGCCCGCATGTTAGAGAGCCTTTAAAAACTGCACTCACAGAATAAAAAAAAAAAAGAAAAAAAAAGTGTGATCAGCTAGAGGTGTACTTTTAAAGAAAAGAAAAAATCAGCAGTGTCATTTCCTCAGCTATGTCCTCTTCTTTATTTTCTCACATTAATCTTTAGCATTACCTGAGGCTGAGAACTAAAATATTAATCATATAAGGTGCATCTATACACCGGATACAGTAGTAATGTCCAACATAGGTTTAGTCTTATCTTATTAGATATTGAACCATAAAAACATAATTTTGTCCAACAGTGACTATTAAGAGAAGACAGAATATTAGTTATTCAAAATGACATCACACTTTTGAGAAGTTGCAGGTATGAAATCTCCATAACATATTCATTAGGGAAAACTACACCATAATTAGGGAAACTAAATCTCATAAACAGAAAATAAAATAAAGGACATGAGGCAGTTTTTACTAGTTGTGGCACATTCTCCTGTTTAGATTGAACCACAAGGTCAAAACAAGAGTTCCTATCTAACGGACTAATTGTGAAGTCTTAAATTGTAGCACTGTAAGAAAAAAAAAGAAAAAAAAGACTAATGTAAGTAGACGGAACGGTGTTTTAAACTCTTTCAGCATTGGTGACATGTAAAGTTCTGTGGAAACAATCAGCACCATCTTATACAAAACTTGTTTTAGGCATCCTTGGAAATGATATATAAATATATAAAACGTATGACTTTACCCATTGAATTCATTTGTTTCTTAAAAACTAAGATAAACCGCAGTATACCAAATCCTAATCATCCAGTGTAAATGCTGTGCACTGCTCAACTCAATGAATAGAGGACAGGCTTTATGGAAAATGTGACGATCATAAAGGCAGAGTTTCTGTAGCTATTAAACTGTAAAATAAATGATTATACCATTTCTAATTTGGACACCTGCCAGTTTTTATTTCAACTCAGACAATGGAGTAATACCTGAAAGTATTGTATATTTTAGTTTTTCTTGATGTTAAAATATCATCTGTATTAATAATCTCCAGCAACAAACCTGAATTTTGCATTAGGTTTGTTTGCCTTTGCCATACGGTAACTCACTGTAAAAGAACTCCGCTAGCTTTACAGCCCTGCAATGGCAGAACAAAGTTTTATTGAAAACATTGACACATTTGTAGGTTGGAAATGTTAAGGTATTATTTAATCATGATGTAGCAGTGATACCATACTGTATATTGATTTACAATGTGCAAATTAGATAAAAGTGAGGTAAATTGATGCTGAAATGTAAGACAAAAGCAGATTAGCCAATATAAACTGGTTGCTTTAAAGACTGTGGGCCCTATTTTGCACCCGGCGCAGCGCAAAGCCAGACACAAGCGTTTTTTCCATTTTAAGACCGATACAATTTACGGTCCTGCGTCCCTTTGAGCCCATGGGCGTGCTGGTCTTTAGGGAGGTGTGTTCAGGTGTGTTCAATTCTTGGCGTATTGAGGAGCCATTGACCAACAAGAACCTGGTTAATGACGCAGCATTTCATTGTTATTTTAACAGCAAATTAGTAAAATGCGCATAGGCTTATGCACAGAGAGCGCTGACACAAAAGATTACAAATAAAAACATGATGGTGCAATAATAATAGCAATGCACCAAGGTACAAATGCGCCTGGCAGTTAAAGGCCCACTATGTAATATATTTACTGTAATAAATCACAAAATGACCCCAACGCATCATCAGATATTAAGGAAACATGCTAAGTTGAAAAACTATTGTTTCTGACAACAATGCTAGTGCCAGTATTTTCTCCTTTTGTAATTCCCGTTCCGTGACGGAATGTCCGTGTGTTGTTATCGACTGCCCAGTTTGACAGCCAGGCCGGGTTACCAGATAGACCTGTAGAAACGTAAACCCAGCATGCTACAACTGTAATGTTAGTACAGCCATGAAAGCAGCAAACAAACGGGATCAACGGAGATAGATTCTACCCAACCTAAAAAAAACATGTTTCTAACAGTTGCGTGACCAGAGACGTAACAAACCCCGAATAAATATTGGAGATGTATTTGAAAGTTTGAGACACTTTAGAGCACCAAAATACGCTGAGTTGGCTAATTTCCTTTTGAACAGGTAAGCATTAGCTTCAGGCTAATTTATCAAGGCTACTAAGAATGGGCATTTTATGTCCTTTCAACATTTGCGTACTCACATTGAATTATATAGCTATAATACCTGAGTTGTTTACTTACTCACAAAAACAATTGAGACACAGCCAGTAAAGTGATGCCGACTGGTCCTGGCTTACGCCACCATGCTAACCTTGCTAACGTTATCGTTAAAATAGCCCCCTGTATGTGTGATAGCATGAAGGTAGTCCGTATGGCCAACATGGTACAAGCACAAATACATCAAAATAAGCGGACACAAAAGTCCCCCAGAATGAGTAAAAAGAGATGGACAGTTACTATTAGGAAAGATATATAGATGTTATGATGTAAATCCATGAGAGGAAGACTCATGAACTGCACATAATTTAGTAAATGACAACACAAGGCACCATTGATTCCACCAGATCTTTTAGCAAATCTGGTATAAACCATATATATTATGATGCAACTGATGGTGTTTGTCAAAACTGTGTATCACAACTGTCATTTGGCAATTAGAGGTGAGGTGAGTCTTAACATGCGTCCAGTTCATGTTAAGAACAATGTCCAGATTCAAGGAAACGTCAGTGAGGAGTGCGACGACACATCTTAGTTAACAGGTCGGTGACGCAGGTTTTCCACAACAGCACGTACAAAGTCGCCAGTGGTAGAGTACCCGCCAAGGTCTCGTGTCCGTACCTGGGACGTGCACACAGATACACACAAACACACACACACAGGGTAATGGGGTACAAGGAGAGGAGGGAATTAAAGGAAAGGTAAAAGGGAGAGGAAGGGCACTTCAAACAACATGCAGGCAAATTATGCTTTCCAATGACAGGCTTTCCTTGAAAATTATATTTTCAGACAGTTGTTTCAGATATAATGCTAGGCCAACAAAAAACTGCTTTTGCAGCTGAAATGGGCTAAAACTAAACTTGTGGATTATTTGATTAGAATGATAAAAAAATAACAGTGTTTTCTAAAGCCCAAGATGACGTCCTCAAACATGTCCACAATTCAAACATGTGCAGTTCACTATCATGGAGTAAATAAACTAGAAAATATTCACATTTAAGAAATTGTAATCAAAGAATTTTTAACCTTTTTTTCTCAGAAAAAAATTACTTTTTATGCTTTTAAGATATTTATGATCAACTGACTATCGAAACAGTGTGATTAATATAATAATAATAATAATAATAATTGTTTAATCAATTGATCTTTCAAGCTCCAGAGCTGAATGGACCTTGCATTTTATCTGAGGGACTAAGGTCAACTTCATGCTAGCGTTTGTATCAGTGTATGTTAGTGTCGACATGGAGCAGGTGCAAAAGGCAGTTAAGTTGTCCTGGTTACAAATGCATATTCCTATAAGAAAGACAATTCATTGAGGAAGAGAAATGCAAGAGAAGAGGAAAGATGCATAGGCATACATACAGTCTCAAAAACAGAAATTAAAGGCTCTCTAACACAGTGGTTCTCACACTTTAAAATAATAAATAATAATAATAATAAATAATAATAATAATAATAATACACCCCCTTTGATATATGTTTTCATACAATTACACCTTGACGAGCCCAAAAAAAATGTTGGTAGAAAAACAATTCCTGTCTATGAAGTGGCACAATACAGCGCTGTGCCATCAGTGTCTTGGGGGAATCACAGGAACTGTTGGGTTTTGTAAATTATAGATTTGGATTTAGACCTACTCTATCTGTAAAGTGCCCTGCGATAACTCAATAGGATTTGATACTATAAATAAAATTTAATTTACTAAACGGTGTTTTAACTGAAAAACCCTTAAAAAATGTCCCATGGCATGAAAATTTCACTTTGAGGATTTCCAACATTAATATGCATTCCCCAGCAGCTAGAAATGGTGATAGGTGTAAACCGAGCCCGGGTATCCTGCTCTGCCTTTGAGAAAATGAAAGCTCAGATGGGCCAATCTGGAATCTTGCTCCTTATGAGGTCATAAGGAGCAAGGTTACCCCCCCCCCTGTCTCTGCTTTGCCTGCCCAGAGAATTTGGCCCACCCATGAGGGAGAGACATCATGGCTTTCAAACGAGCAAAGTGGCAGTTGGTCAAGACCCCCAGCCTGTACCTTCTCCCCCCCTTCCCCTTTTTAGATGTGGTATTAGGGACCACTAAGGCCTATATAAAAGCACCCAAAGAGCAAAAAATTGACTCTTTAATGGCTTCATTTCAAATGCTAAGAATCACTAAATCCATTCATTATAGATTATAATTATTTTAGGAATTATGCATAACTGATACTTTTTCAATAAACATCATTTTGAAAAGGTACATATGAGATTACTGTTTGTTAACCACAAAACTAATAAGCAACATATTAATTCATAAAAACAAGCTGACATGAGTAGGGTATACACATTATGCTGGCTCCATATTTCACATTGTCACATTGCTTACAACCGATTTTATTTGTATTAATAGAAAACATTCCCTCTTGAGTGTTAATAGTGTTATTGCCATGGCAGGCATCTCCACATTCACAGCTTGAATGCACCAGTGTGCATACAGTGGGTAGAACTAACAAGTAACAGACACACACATCCTTACCTTTCCCTGTTTGACGACCCTCTTGACAGCATCTGACACCATCTGGGAGTGATATTCCAGACTGCAACACAATACAGTGACAAATAAGAGGTGGCTTGGACTTTCTTGTACACTTGTCAAAATTCAGACAAATACACTTACTGTGGTTTTCTAAGGCTTTAGGAGTGTGGTGGGGCAGGACAGAGGATTAAGACGTATTGTACAGTGTTTTGGTGCACTTTTTACAGCAAGACCTAAGAGTCTTAAACTCACTTGAGGTGCCTGAGCATGTTAGCAGCACTCAGCAGCATGGCTGTGGGGTTGGCAATGTTCCTTCCTACAGCTTGTGCAAAGGGATGGCGTGCACCCTGGAAAAAAAAAGAAAAAAAAGAATGACACTGTTACAGTCCTATTAGTCCTCTCCATCACCAAGTACAGTACCAGAGAAGAAGACAAGCAACAAGTTTAATTAATAGTATTGAGTATTTTCTATTGTGTGCATCATTAATATTTTCTGCTAGAAAAATTCTCATTCAGAGTATAAAAGGAAAAAAACATAAAAATAGGAATCAGAAGGAAACCAGAGAATGCCTGGCTGAATAACTAAATAAAAGTGGAAACTTACTGTCTCAAACACAGCATACTCTGCACTGTAGCTTTCCCCAGGAACAACTCCTGCTCCTCCAACCAGCCCTGCTGCCAGGTTATCAATGATGTTACCGTACAGGTTGGGCATCACCAGCACGTCAAACTGGTAAGGGTTCTGGACCAGCTAAAGCAAAGTAACAGACAATAAGAAGTTTGAACAAGAAATGGAAAAGTGACACTTTGATCTAATCAGCAAATTATTTTATAATAAAGTTAGGGGAAAGAATTGTGTGGCAGTATGTACCTGCATGCAACAGTTATCAATGATTATGGTCTCATATTTGATTTTGGGGTACAGTTGGGCAATCTCTGCACAGCTCTGCAGAAAAAGGCCATCACCTAATTTCCTGTAATAAGACGAGTGTTACTGTGACTACAAAGCAAAACAAAACCCAAATTAACACAGTTTTAAGAATTAATAAAGAATATGATTACAAAAAAAAAATCAAAGATTTATAAAAAAGCAAAGAGGGAGCTTTGCCCTATCCTTACATGATGTTGGCCTTGTGAACAGCTGTAACCTTGCTTCGTCCCTTCTTGGTGGCGTAATCGAAAGCAAACTTGGCAATGCGCCGTGACTTATCTCTGGTGATGATCTTCAAACATTCGATCACACCCGTCACACTCTAGAAAGAAGAGGGTATTTACATTTTAATAAACCCATTCCTATTTAAGCCTTGACTAACAGTACAAGAGAATAAAAACACATTACACCCTACGTACAGCAGACCCATTTTTCAGTTTTATGTCATGTCTGTTGGACCAGATTCACTTAAATTTTAATGAACAAAGCCGTTTACACTAACAGCTCGTAATTCACACATTATGTTTATATGTATTACTGCAAACTGTCTTTTTAGACATGAAGTCCATTATGTGGCCAGTGAAGACAAGGTGTACATGGTTACACTGCAAACAAACTTTTATATTAAAGTCTACAGGACAAAGTATACAAGACAGTTAAAGAATCAATGCAGTAAAGTAGCAATGCATGTTTAGGTCTCCGATGAGGGAGAAGTAGTTCAAAAAGTAAAAACTGAAATAACAACGCAGACAGACACACAAACACACCTTTGTGTTGATACCTATTTAATGTTGGCCAAATCTCTGGGTGCTGAAGGGATATCTCCCTCTTGAAAAACAAAAAAATCCTTTTCATGTGGGTTAACAAACCCTGGTTTATCTGACTACAGTGAGGAGGAGTGTTGTTTACCTCGTGCTCCAGGGAGCTGTACTCCCCCTCGGTCTGTTCGCGGATGATGACCAGGTCCAGGTTGTTGTGGCGAGTGCTGTAGCCGGGTAGGCTATTCACATGAACCACATTAGCAAACAGGTCCAGTTTACGCCTGGGCAATGGATAGGGAGGTACACGTTTATTTTTTTATTAAAAAATCAAAGACATACAAAGTATACACATTAAAATGCACAACTTGTTTTACCTCAGTCTCATCTCGTACGAAGCCAGCTCCCCTTTAAATTCCATGGGTGTGTGAATCTTTCCTGAATAACCAAGCACATGACAAACATAAATGTTTGGTTCACTGCCGCCTTTTAAAGAACTCATCTTTTGTTGTTAATAAATGGTGGTGAACTATGACTGGAGACAAAATAACAAGTAGAGCTACCTTTCATTGCCACTTTGTTGGTCTTCATTGAGGTTAACACTTGCTCCAGTTTCTCATCACTGGCCATGTTCTGTACCTCGCTCAGGTGAAACTCCTCAAATTCTACTGGGACATCTCCCGCCTGGCGACAAAGACAAAACAGCTAACTTTATTATTTTATAAAGATATGCCATCAACATATATAAAGGCTGAATATGTGGGCAAGACTCAGACAAAAATTAAATATATTACGAGATGGGGAAAATCCTTTTAGTATGGATGTTTGTGAGAAAAAAAGATCCTCTCTTTTTGTTTATTTTCTTCTACTCATAGTTATAGTGTTCTAGCCTGACAAGCCAGAACCACACCAACACGTTGGGTCTGGGAACTCACCACTGGCAAGGCTAAATCCAAGGGGCGGGAAAAAAGGTTGTTTTTCAAAGTCCCTCTGCACGCAATAGGATAGTGCTACAACCAACCACAGCAACGCTAATTGATAGATTCAACTTTTTCACACATCTTCTTTTTTTTGGAATGACTTCAGTGCTTAACTCCAAGTCTTCCAGAGTCGCGGCGAAAGCCAATCCGAAAGACTGCTTTTTGCCAGCAGCCATCTATGTTTTCAAGTAGCAGGGAATTTACGCAGAACCGTCGCAACTCTGCGGTCATTACGTGAAGCCCGCCCACCGACTCTATACACAATATGATTGGCTTGACCAGAATTTGGATTTTCCAGCTCGCAAGCCATCGGAGAGTGGCTAGACTGACCCTAGATTTAGTAGTTCCCCACATTATTTCTAAAAAGACAAAAGGGTAGTGATCATTCCATTTCCATCATTGTAAAATGTACCTTGAACACTTCCTTGACAGCAGTCATCAGCTCAGGTCCCACTCCATCCCCTGGCACCATTGTGACCTTGAAGGTAGCATCAGCACGGGCGGGTGGGGCTTCTGGGCCACACAAAGCAGCAGACACACTCAATGGTCGAGAGGCCAAGTGCTGCCACTGCGGGCCGCTCAGGCCCTGAGGATAGGAAAGAAGACACAACATGACAACAAGCACAACATGGTATCCCAAGAAACAATATCAATTTGCCTACTGGCCTATGTAGTTGTAGCTATAATGACAATGACCAACTTAATTTGTGAACCATTAAAACAAAGCAGTGTCTGACCACTTGTCACAGTTTGCATATGCCTATGAGATGTAAACAATTCCCAGGATTTCCCCATCTTCCTACTCAATTTTAGGAGAAAAAAAAGTAGCGAATTAGAGAAAAAACTTACAAAAATAAACATATTTTGGGTAGAGTTGAAATGATTAGACGATTAGTATTATATAAGAAATGTTGCTTTATGGCAATACTGGATTTTTTAAGGATTTTTGCATCTATGTCAGATATCAAATTGGCTGGATAAACCAAAACAGACATTCCTGTCAAGTTATTTATCCTAAAGTTGATTGATTTTCCAGAAAATGATCCTATATATATATATATATATATATATATATATATATATATATATATATATATATATACAGTGTCTTGAGAAAGTTTACACATCCTGGCTAAAGTTGATAAAAAGAAGAATAAAAAACACCTTTTGGAAATTGATCTTAAGGCCGTATGTAAAAAAGTTTTAGGAAAATCCAACCTTGTCAAGGACACCAATTTTCATTGTGAATAAATAATGTATTTTAAATAAATAAATGTTCTTTCTTAAAATACAGGGAGCATACGTATATACACCCTTATGATAAATTCCCAGAGAGATTTTTATTTTTATTTGTTGTTACTTTGTTACTTCGTGGATCCAGGGTACTATGCATCCTGATAAAGTTCCCTTGGCCTTTGGAATTAAAATAACCCCATATCATCACATACCCTTCACTATACATAGAGATTGGCATGGGAAACTTTCTATAGGATCTCTCAATGCAAATCAAACCAGCTATTAAGCTAACTGAAAAAAAAACATGCCAATCTAGGTATGGTGAAGGGTATGTGACGATATGAGGTTAGTTTAATTCCTAAGGCCAAGGGGGCTTTATCAGGATGCATAGTATCCTGCATCCATGAAATAACTGGCCTTTAAAAATAAAAATGTCCCTGGCTCTATAGGAATTTAACATAGGGGTGTGTGTACTTATGCCCCCTGTATTTTAAGGAAGAACATGTATTTATGTACAATACATTATTCATTCACAAAGAAAATTGGTGTCCTTAAAAGGTTGGAATTTCCCCAAAATTTTGAAATTTCCAATATATATTTTTTTTATTCCTCTTTTTAATCAATTTTAGCTTGAGTGTGTAAACTTTCTCAAGCCACTGTAGATCTAAGCAACTGCAAGTTATCAAACAACAAGCGTTATCGTTATGTTAAGTAAAGAGGCAACCCGACTTATCTGGTCTGCTCTCTGTCTAATGACAGTTAGCCAGTGGTTAGCCCTAGTGCTGTTGTCTGTGTGTGTGTGTGTGTGTGTGTGTGTGTGTGTGTGTGTGTTGTGTGTGTGTGTGTGTGTGTGTGTGTGTGTGTGTGTGTGTGTACTAACTAATGGTTCACTAAGGACAAGGAGGTTACCATGTCAGTTAGCCAACGTTACTTTGACGTTAGCTAGCGCACTTTTATTTCAATTAACCCGAGATACAGTTCTGAACTATATGGCCATTAACCTGTTCGACGAGTACGTACTAACGGCTAAGATTTATTTTCTTGATGACCAACTTTTGGAACCACAAATCACAACTAGTTAGTTACCACTTTCTACCTGAAGCTTTTTTGAATCAACACAGGCTCGTGTTTAGCGACAATACACGAATGACACCAGCCGGTAAGACTCTTAAGATAAAATGGTGCTTGAGTTTAACACATACAACTTTAACTCCTGCAACTCCTTCCCCACCGACCTATGGTTAAAATTAGCTTGTACACCATCTACGCACTCACCTTGACCAATGTTACCAAGCTTCCTCTCAGGGTGGCCGCCATTGTTACAGATGCAGCGACTCTGAGCTTCTTCTTCTGTGGTGCAGTAGTGGTAAACCACCTGTTCTTCTTCTATTGTAGGCTTTTACGGCATCCCATATCTTACTGCCTCCTACTGGTATAACGTTTGAGGAAATAAACTCTTTAAATATGTCGGATGGCGCCACATAGGGTTCCCTTGGTGTGTTGGTGAACATTGTTTTGTCTTGTTTTTATTATATATTCATTCATATTCATGTTTATTATGTGTATGTTTATGTAACCTGTGCACCAACCACCAAGGCAAATTCCTTTTAGACGTTACTTAGCATTGGCAATAAATCCTTGCCTGATTTCTGATATTCAGTTTGTGTTAGAATGTAAAGGGTTAAATGCGTTAATCGCCAAAGAAAGACCTACATGTGAATGGAATTACATTTGTGCCCTTAAATTCAAACACAACTTCTTAAATAGACCAAACAAACAAGTCAAACAAAAATCACTAAGGATACAAAATGTCATGCCAAAAGTCAAACTTAGCCTGTAGCCTAATTTGCAAATGATTTGTGTAAACTATAGTTTTTTTATTTGTTTGTATGTCCTTTTATTCACCTTTGCAAGCCCAGGCTCCTTCCCAAGTCTTTTATTTGATATCTCTTTGATATTTTTGTTTACATGTGAAGTGCATTACAAATAAAATTCAATTCAATTCAATTTCAATTCAATTTTATTTATAGTATCAATTCATAACAAGAGTTATCTCAAGACACTTTACAGATAGACCACACTCCAGAATTTAAATAAAATGTATTATTTATTATTATTTATTATTATCTCCTCGCTTGAACCGGAAGTCGTTCTGGCCCTCCTTCGTGAAGGCTGTCTCAAAGCTCATTCCAGCCTTGAGGAGCGAGGATTGAGGAGGAATCTCTTAGGAGATGTGAATTGTTCCCGGAAAGCGTGCAGCTGAAAACTGTTGCTAAGTCCGCCAGCTGAGAAATTAACTTGACGCTTCAGAAGAAAGGACGTCTCTTCCCTTCAAAAACACATTTCTTCGCGTTTCTCACATGGTTCCTTGGTGGGACGGGCTAAGACACAAAGAAGGAAGCAAGTTAAAGTAACGTGGATGCAATTTAAGGACCGTACCCCCCGACTCTTGCTCTTCCATTGAGCTCAGTGCTGGACATGCGGTGTTGCCAACTTGGCAACTTTCTAGATTTAGCGATTTGTTCTTCAAAACAGTGACACATTTAGAGACTTTAGACCATCAGGGAAAAAGCAAGAAATATTAAAGCTTTAGTGCCTAACTCTTTCATAATAATGAACGTCCGTAACATTCAAGCCCATTAAAACTTTCTCTGTATTTCTCAGTGTGGCTTGGTTTAGAAATTGGTGTCGTCTGGCGACTTCCATGCGCAGAAACTCAAGTCAAGATAAACTATCTCTTCTGAAAAGTCCATGTGTTTTTAATCTTCAGTGTCCTCCTTGGCTACTAGCAACTGTGTGGAGGAGGGTAGGTGGTGAAGCACAATCACGAAAGGTTTGTGTGGATGTGGATGCACCGACAAAATTGTTGTCATTACTTAGAATTCCTCATGGGGAAGACAGAAACTACACACTTAGGCTTTAATGGATTTCCATGCTCCTCAGAGTAAATCACAGTCCACGGCTCTTCTGCCAACAGCACGGGTCTCTTTCTCCCTCTACTCTTGCGCCATGCATCAGGCAGTCTGTCGACACAGCCACTAAGCTTTTTGCAAATAACACACACAGACGTCACTAATATGCAAATGAACGTATGACATAATATTGACTTTTACCAACTTTTGGAGCTTATGCTAGCTCATTTAATTGGAAAATAAACACTGTCGCCAGGGATCTTATTGCTCTGCGAATGGATGAAGACGCCCCGGGTTGTGGGAGGGCTGTTGGCGTGGCATAAATCCTGTTTGATCAAACAAGATAATACAGGGCATCACTTGTTGAAGAGGAGCAAAGGAACTTTGGATAGGATTTTGAGGTTTACATTTAAGAGTGCATAGTCTATAGCTATTGTAAAGCACAAGATCTTTCTCTTTTTTAAGAATTAGAGAAATAGTGGCCCTCGCAAGGATGTCCGGTAGGCAGTGATGTAAAAGAGCCTCATTGTACATATCTTTTACGTCTGGCGCAAGAAGACCAAAGAGTATATGCAGTGAAGCCGTCTGGACCGGGCAACTTACTGATTTGCAATCATTTGATGGCTTTTTGAACCTAAGCAACAGTTATGAGTCCAGCTTTTAGTTATCTTTAACATTTTGTATTGTTGTAACACTATACTTGCTGCTGCCATGGCCCCCACCCTCTGAAATGGGTCCATCCAAAATAAGTTAGGGGATTCCCAATCCTATTCCAGGCAAGTGATGCTCTGCTGACACACAGGATGACATCAGATTTTAAAATCACTATTATGCAAATGTAGATCAGCAGGCTACCCTCTAAAATTTAAATAGTCCTCCTTTACCTTACTGGGCATGCATATGGTTATTCATGCTAGCATAATTTTTGGGGCAAAGCTAGGCATTTAACAATATGTGTACAATTTGACCTGAGCCAGGACTCTCAGGCAGTCCCTCCTCTTTATACAAATTAGGCCTCTTAAATATTTTGATTCCTCTCATACATTAACTGTTTCAGTCGCACCAGTCACTTTTTCTGCTATAATGAGAGTATTTCTCCATCCATCCATCCATCCATCTATCCATTCATCTTCATCCGCTTATCCGGTATCGGGTCGCGGAGGCAGTAGCTCCAGCATGAGAGTATTTCTATAATCCATAATGAACCCTAGAAAAAACTGTGATCTCCTGTATGATAACAATATGTTAAACCCATTTTAATGTTGTAGCTTTATTTCCTCATCCAAATAAAGAAAGTTGTCAGAAATCTATCTATCCATTAGGGGTGTGCAAAAAAATCAATTTGGATTTGAATCGCAATTAACGCTCTAGCGATTCAAAATCAATTCATAGAATTCCAAAAACCGATTCATATTTAAAAAAAAAATTCAATTTTGAATTTGAATTTTGTCAGTATGTCTACTGCAATCACATGATAGATAGATAGATAGATAGATAGATAGATAGATAGATAGATAGATAGATAGATAGATAGATAGATAGATAGAGATATACTTTATTGATCCCCAGTAGCTGACATCACACACAACATAGCATAACAGGATGTTGAAATAACAAATAACAAACAAATCCACATGAATATTATGGATGTGGATAGACATATACATACATACATACAAACAGACATACATAAATACATCCATCCATACATACATACATACATAGCCTACATACTGTACATACATACATAGTTTTTTTAATAGAGAATTGATACTGAATCCAATCGAGAACCTAAAATCGGAATCGTGACATTTTCTGAATTGTACACCCCTACTATCTATCTATCTATCTATCTATCTATCTATCTATCTATCTATCTATCTATCTATCTATCTATCTATCTATCTATCTATCTATCTATCTATCTATCTATCTATCTATCTATCTATCTATCTATCTATCTATATATGTGTAAATGAGTCTTTGAGGATTTGCAAAATGTTGTTATGGAAACACAACCCGGGATTAACCTATGAAATTTTTTGCTGTAATTGCCTTGAAGCCTGAAAGACTTTATTTAGGGATTTACGCACCCTGCAACGCCGTGCACGGCTAGTGGCTGACAGCCGCAGCGTAGTTTCTGAGTTTACTATATATGGGCAAAGACAAGCAGAAGGAGAGCTGCACTCGCTTCCGTGTTTGTGTGATCAGGGAGTGCACAGCCGGAGGAGCTTAACAGTTTCATTCATTTGTAAAGAGTAACGTTAAGAAAGTGACCAGCAGGGAAAATGTCGCTTGAACTGAGTAAGTCTGTTTATTTTTAATGGCCACGACGGAGAGAAAATGCAATGAAACTCTTATGTTTGGCGACATTATTCAGCAGCTCGAGCGAGTCAGACAGGTAACGTTAGTCCGTAGCTAGCTAGCTAGCTAGCCTCGCCCATAGCTGCATGGTTTTGATACTTCGTTTTGCATACTAAACACAAAATCTCGACGCGATGATTCAGTCACGTTTCATATACACCTGTGAGTGATACGCACGGGTTTGTTGTGAATATGCTGTCTGCCAAAATGTAGCTCATTACAGACTGCTCATTTAATTTAGCGTTAGCAAACGTAAGTTAAGCTAAAATCAGTCATAGGAAATAGTTGTGCTCACATCGCGTTGTTATGACATGTCCAGACAGAGGCTGGCTTATAGACAGGAACTGCTGTTTGGGAAGTAGCTAGCTCACAGAAACATGGTGTGTGCCTGCTGAATAAGCATGAAATAGAGTTTTGGCTGCCATTTTTATTTCGAGCTGGTGGAGATGAAACCGAATAATGCTCTATCAGAAAACAGACTTTAGAACCAATGTGGAAACCACCTCATTACAGCTTTGTTGTTAGTGTAAGATCTAATGGGCTTCAGTTACTACTCCCATTCTTCATGGATGGTTTTTGTTGGGGAATTTATGTATATAAAACTTCACCAAGAAAATTATAAAAGTGATTATGGAAGTTTTATTTTAATGTTAAAAGCGAATAACCCAAACATTAACGTTACATCTACAAAATAAAACTGCATCAACCATTCAGTTATCAGTAACAGTCCTGGAAACCTTGCCACAAAATGCCAGAGATGAGGCAAAGTTTAAGGAAATTTTGATAGATGTTTTTTTTTAACACAAGATAGCATTTGTGTACAGTATTTACTTAAATGCTACCACCATTGTATTTCTTTTGGTAAAAAATAAAGTTCTTATTGACCCAGATCTGTAAGGTCAGCAGACATATCAACACATCAAGTCCTCCACATGATTGATGAACTAAGTGATGCTGATTAACTTTGTATACTTGTATCCTATCTTAAAAATATTAGTGCAGGCAGTGCAAGAATTCATGTAGCCCCAGATGTACAATGTACTACTATCTGTCAATCCCTTATTAAATAGTTCAGTTTTATTTTATTTTTTTTCAGTGTATGCTCATTTATTTATTATTTTTTTAATGCATTCCATTATCTGCCTGCCTGTCATGTCTACTTTTTTTTTTTATTTTTTTTTTTAGAACATGTATTCGCCAGTCTCCCACAGATGGAGAGGGGAGTTGCAAAAGTGATTGGTGGGGATCCCAAAGGCAACAACTTCCTGTATACCAATGGGAAGTGTGTCATCATCAGGAACATTGAAGTAATGTTCATCATTGTAAAAGCCATAAGTAACAAGTGTTGAATGTTAATTATTTATGCCAATCTGGGTCTTGTTATGGCCATTATTGGTTTACTCTCTGATTACATTATTTATTTGGTAGGACAGTTTAAGACATGTAATTGGAGAGATATGGGGTAGGATATTAGGTTTAACTTAGCAATTAAGATTGTGTGTGATCACTAGCATTTCTTCATCAGAGTTGTCAAGCTGAGATGCTGTGTCACTTTAAATCTCCTCAAGTCAAGTAATGATTAAAGCAGAAGAAACATTGGCCAAACCTTGAAAATAAGGTCTAGGTTAACAAATTTAAACAGAATTTTTCATTTGACTAATTTAGGAGGGAACTGCCTAATGTGCCATTTGACAGTTGTAGACCTGCTGATGGCTCACATTTCCTGTCTCTTACAGAATCCGGCTATAGCAGACATTTACACCGAACATGCCCATGCAGTTACTGTTGCCAAGTATGCCCCCAGTGGATACTACATTGCATCTGGAGGTAAACTGTGCGTGTGTGTGTGGTTGGTTACCACAGTAATGGTAATGCTACAATAAAATAATTGTTTTTAAATCTCTTTTTTTAGATGCATCAGGAAAGATCCGTATCTGGGACACCACCCAGAAGGAGCACATTCTAAAGTACGAGTACACCCCTATTTCAGGCAAGATCAAGGACATTGCATGGACTGAGGATAGCAAGAGGATTGCTGTTGTTGGGGATGGACGAGAGAAGTGAGTATGAGAGGTTTTCATACATGTTTAAGAAATGAAAGGAGTTATTACCTCATTAAACTCCGACCTGCATGATCAGCTCTCATGAGAAGCTTCTTCACTGTACACAAGTCCATTGTTTTCTTTAAATACTTTTAGGTTTAACATTACAAGTTGGTGTTTTGGATTGAATTGTATCATAATTATTATTGATTGTCTTGCTTGATGTCATATTGTAGAAACTATAATTATTTTGCAGTGAATGCTATTTACTGTGCATCCCTGTTAAGCATTAAAGACACCTTCAGTCCTCCAGCACACTGCTTGCCTTACCAAATATGTTGGGCTGCTGTCATCAATACACCATTTAAAATTAAAAAAAGATAATCAAATTTTTTACATACATACACATCCTGGGAGACTTATAGACTTTTTTTATTCCTCTCTCTCAAACCTTACTAAAACCCAAAATGATGCATGTTTATCTCTTGCTGTAGGTTTGGAGCTGTGTTCCTGTGGGACTCTGGCTCCTCAGTGGGGGAAGTTTCTGGCCACGCCAAATTAATCAACAGTGTGGACATAAGGCAGAAACGCCCTTACCGCCTTGCCACTGCCAGTGATGACACCTGTGGGTCCTTCTTCGAGGGGCCTCCCTTCAAGTTCAAGTTCACATTAAGAGTGAGTTGCATAGATAACGTTTGCTTCTTTTTTCAGTCCCAGTAGGCCTTTGTGCAGCTTTTGGAAAGGGGCATTTGGGTTTTAAACAACTTACTTGGAGCCAAGCTTATTTTGCTTGACCTATCAGATTAACCAAAGGCTAAAAGCCCTCTTCGACTTGCAATCTCATTAGTAACAAAATATTGGCTTTCAACAAATGCAGACATAGTAGTAGATCAAGGAATTTGTCTGTGACTTTGAACCAGCTGTCTTATTTGTAATGCCTGTTGGTCATCTCAAGTCTGTCACACCCTGGTGGTTTTTGACAGTGTTGCCTTGTTTGTCTGTTACGTAACCCACTTCCCCCGTCATTTCTTGGAGAATGTGTGAGCCACATTCTAAAAGCAGACCTTACCTCCTAGAACACTTTTGATCACGAAATGTTGTCCTCTACTTAAAAATCCTTGTGGTCTGTTTTCAGATTTCAGTCTGCAGTTGGTTTTCCTCATACAAGGATAGTACATTATTTAATGCTGACCACAGTCGGCAATAAATACAGTCCAGTGTAGAATTAATTTAAAATCCTGGTCCCTACTTTTAGTGCCCTGCACGGTCAAGTTTCTCCATACATCTCTGACTTGATACAGCTTCATACTCCTACCTGTAGTCTGAGGGCAGGGCATTAGGTCAGAGGCTATTAGTGGTTCCCCACACTCATTTTAAAACTAGAGGGGACCGATCATTCCAAACCGTGGCTCATTGGCTGTGGAATGACTTGCCTCCCTCTCTACGTTGTGTAAATTCTGTTAAATCTTTTGAAAAGCAATTAAAGACTTAAAGCCTGCTTCAAGGCTTTTAGTTTTTTTTTTTTTTTTTTTTTATAGTTGGTTGTTTTGACTTTTTGTATTTTTAAATATTGTATTACATTTTATTGTGTGTCTGTCAGAACGACAAATGTGTTTATTTGTTTGACTTATGTGAGATGTTGTAAAGTATGTCATGCCTTATACGATTATGGCTTGAAAGTCAAACACTTTGCCGAATAAAATACAAATATGGAGTGTATTTTAATGTGCACAATATTTCTTAATGGATATTTTTCTTCTATTTTTCCCTTCTGTCTTCCCGGTGACTGCTAAAGGATCACAGCCAGTTTGTCAACTGTGTTCGTTTCTCTCCAGATGGAAGTCGGTTTGTCACAGCTGGCGCTGATGGCCAGGTGAGTTATCAGTGTGGCCATGTGACCGTATGAACATTTTTAAAGTAAGATTACCTTACTTAAATAATTTAATAAAAGTAACGTTACTATGTCTACAGAAATAATACAAATATAATCTATCTCAACCCGAGTGGCAGGTTTTTAAAGAAAGAATCACAAACTGTAGTTGTGTACAAAAAATCTTAAAAATCGTCTTCTTAATGAGTAATTTTTTTCTTCCACAGATATTTGTCTATGATGGAACAAATGGTGAGCGTGTTTGCTCACTGGGTGGAGAGAAGGCTCACAAAGGAGGAGTATATGCTGTAAGTGTTTTGTTTTTTTTTAATCTTGGAAAAAAACACTACATTGTTGGATGGTTTTGTTTATTATAGCTATAATAAGAGTTGGCATACAGTGTGTGGACACAAAGTGCTTCTTTCTTTTCAAATTAAGAATTGTGTTCTGAAAGTGACTCCCCCTGTCCTCAAGTAACTGTTTCTTTGTCTAGATAATGTTGGTGTTTCTATCATTGAGTCAACATTGATGGTGAACTTGAACAGTCTTTAAACACAACATGCATATTAATATCGTAACTTTTTCTTTCAATGCCCCCGTGCTTTAAATGCTCCAGGTCAGCTGGAGCCCTGACAGTTCCCAAATGATCTCTGCCTCAGGGGACAAAACGGTGAAACTCTGGGATGTTGGTGCAGGTACGGCTGTCACCACCTTCAACTTGGGCTCTGATGTGACAGACCAGCAGCTCGGCTGCCTGTGGCAGAAAGACCACCTCCTCACCATCTCCTTGTCGGGATACATCAACTACCTGGACAAGAACAACCCTGGCCGGCCTATACGCACCATCAAGGTCAGACTCTTTACCAGAGGCATGTACTATGAATCAAGATCAACATGCCCTGGATTTATTTCAGTTACCGGTCGTCAACAACTGCTGTCTGGCATAAGCTGTGTCGTGACGGTGGCTAACAACTAGTTCGATCTGTCTAGGGTTTCCCAATCCAGTGATGTGCGCCTTCACATAAAAGAGGCAGTGTTTTCACAGCATCAACAATTGCAAACCTCTACCAGAGCCGCATATTTTAAATAAGAAGAGCAAACTTTAATTATACATAATTATGAAGAACACGGACACTGTTTTAAAGGTAAAACAGTTGCTGCTTCCTAAAACCGGAAGGAAAGCTGGCAAAAAATTAACCAATGCTGTAAATGCGTTAACCACAATGCTTATCAATATCACTTCCCCATTAGTCAAACACAAGATTTGACCATAATTACATTGTTGCTTTATCCTTTTGAGTTGCAACCCTGGCAGTGATAAGTGATCTGAGAGCAAAAAACGAAACAAAAACTTAATTCAAACTGATGTGTGCATTGGTAACACACAGCTCAAGAAGCCAACAAAATGCCTACGCAATTCCCTCCGCTGAAAATCTATATCTTTCATAAAGATACCCATCAGGGAATGTTAACTGGGTTGTCCGTCTCTAAATATCTTAATTTTTATGAGTCTGTCTGTGTGTGTGGCTCCACCCCGTATCTTAGAACGGTGATGCCGTTATCAGTCGAGTATTGATTGGTCATTAGGGGGTTGAGCTCTAATCTCCAACATAACCGACCAGGTTATGTGTTCCGCATAAATTACCACGGCAATTTAACCCGGTAACAAGTGATCCACCGTCGTTATTCACAAAACCCTGGGCTGAACCTGAAGTCTCCTCGTTAACGCCATATCTTGCTTTGTAGTACAGGCCTGTGGATGAATAGTTAGATGATAATAAAACCTAGTGGGGAAAAACATTTGAAAAATGTCTGCTTATAATCTTGTTGCTGAAAACATGTTAATATTGAAGATAAATAACTAGAATTTTGCAAACATGTATTGGGATTTGTGAAAAGATTAATATACAACATACATACATACATACATACATACATCCACACACACACACAATTGTTTTTTTTTTTCTTCAACTTTCAGTCCCTCAAAATTTCAGCATGTGGTGGACTGACTCACAAGACTAGATTTGATGTATTAAAGTGTTTTATGTATGACAGTAAATGCCTGTCACTGTATATTGAAGTTACCACAGACGCATCCAAAATAGTCATGTGGTCTGCCAGATCTCCTGAGTGCAGTATCCAACATGGGTGGGGGGGGGGGTGTAATATTCTACATTAACTGTTGTATGTGCCCTTTACAAGTATATCTGAGTAAGTATATCTGTACTTGCTCATCCTACAGGGTCACAGCAAATCCATCCAGTGTCTGACAGTTCACAAAAAGGACGGACGACCATACATCTACTCAGGGAGTCACGATGACACATTAATATCCTTTCATTGATTTAAAAAAAAAAAAAAAAAAAAAAAAGTGCCTCATTATTGTATGTAGATTAGCGTTTGATAATTTTGAACTGCTCTAGCAGATGTAAATTGTTAATCTTTTATCTTGGTGGCTTCACTTCTGCACTGCCAATTTCCTGCAATGTAAAGTATCTAAGTCTACACTTGAGATTTTTTTTGTCCCCTTAACAAATGCCTCACATTACTGGGATGCAGAAACCGGAGTGAATGACTGCTTCTCGGGGAAGGGCCACAGCAACCAGGTGAGCAAGATGGTGACCGACGAAGCCAACGAGCTGGTGACATGCAGCATGGATGATACAGTGCGCTACACCAACATCAACAAGAAGGAGTACAGGTAGGGGTCATTACTTGTTGTGCAGATCACAGCTATGATATGAACTTAGTGGGGATTGTGTTGATAAGCTGCATTTTGTCTAGTAATGATAATGGAAGTAAATCTTGGCAGGGCAGTGGTCTTGGAGGAAACCTAGAATTGAATTGAGCTTTATTATGTCTGTTGGTAATGGGTGGATGTGCCTACTGTGTCAGTTTGTAATTATACGCTTTTTATGTTTTCTTTAAATGGTCAAGGGGTGCCAGCCAGGTCTCATCTAAGATGGTCTTAGTCCAGGGTTATATCTGTATTTTGTATGTAGGATATAGATCAAACTACACAAGCGTGCACACATAAAAATGTACACACTAAATGTACAAAAAGAAACTCAACAAAACACAAACACACTTCAAGATTAAAATTAAATGTTCATATATTTAACACAAAATACCAGAATAAAGAGTCCACAAAATCTTTTTTTTTATTGACTATCAGTTTGTCTCAATGCAATCTTTTAGTCCAACCATGCATGCAACAGAAATTAAAGACCCTTAATGTAAAGTAAGAATGGCCACACTTAAAGACTTCAGTCAGTCCGGGGTTTAGTGGGAGTAATGGGTGGAAGGCCGATGGCAGTGAGCAGCTGAGAGGTGGAAGTGCTGTGATCCAGAGTTTTCAGGTAGGCTGATTATTAAGGAGCCATCGGTTGCGATTTAGACAAATGGGATTAAGATGACCTTTACTTTAACTGCCGCGCAACTGAGCTGTAGCTCTACCGAACGTGTGTACTGCTTGTTGTCCATCTCGTTCTACTCAATCCTGATACAAGGAAGGACTCTCCCACTGTCGTGAAGAAATCCGTCGTGAAGAAATCCGTCTTGAAGGGGCGGTTGCGCTGCACTAGAACAGCTGATGCACACTGGAGATATCTTCCAAGTTGTCACACTACGCTTGGTCATCTGTTCCTTAATATTGTTATGGGTTGGACAACTGTATATTAATCACAATACCAAGAAAAATATATCAAAGTGGAATGTAGGTCCATTATAGGGCTGGACAATATATCGTCTCAGGATGAGACTTGACATCGTCTTAGATTTTGGATATTGTGATATGACAAATGTTGTCTTTTTCTGGTTTTTAAAGGCTGCATTACAGTAAAATGATGTACTTTTTTTTTAAACTTACCAGACTGTATGTAATGTAACTGTTCAAGTTGTTCTATTTGCCTTTACCCACTTAGACATTATGTCCACATTACTGATGATTATTCATCTAAAAGCTAAGAGTGAAGATATTTTGTTGAAGCACAAATTGTCAACCCTAGAATATCGCTGCAATATTGATATCAAGGTATTTGGTCAATATCATGATATCTGCTTTTCTCCCCCTATTGGCCAGCCTTGGTCTATTATTATATATATATATATATATATAATAATATATATAGAATATATATATATATATATTTATATATATATTTATTATTTTTTTATTATAATTTTTTTTTTTTTTTTAGTCTTGGATGTCATTGGAATATCTCTTATTTTTTTTCTTTTTTTTAAATTTTTTTTTCTCCTGTACCTTAAACTTAATACTGGCTTTCAAGATTCAATTTTAGAGTCCTAAATTTTACAATGGTTTTCAGTGCCTCTGATGTGGTGAAGATGGATTTCCAGCCTAAAAGTGTTTCCGTAGCAGCAGGAGGGCTGTCCCTGGCTGTGTGCATTGGGCAGGTAAAGTCTTTTGCCTTGCTTGGATCAATGTCTCCCCTATGAACACATTTGTGCATTTTCAAGGTTTTACATCACCTACCTGATATTTTAACCCTCTAAAGTTTTGGTGTGTGAAAATGTTGTCTAATATTGGTGGTGTTACTCCTCATGTCTTGCATCTTCTAGATTGTCTTGCTGAAAGATAAGAAAAAAGTCTTCACTTTGGAAAATCTTGACTATGAACCCGAGGTTGGAGCTATCCACCCTGGGGGCACCACTGCTGTTGTGGGCGGAGCAGTAAGTGAAAATTTTGATCTTGCCGAACATGAGATCAGGCCACTCTTTTTGAGAAAATGCTTCTTGAGTTTAGGAGGAAACATATCAGCATGTCTCAGTGTGTAGCCATTACAGTAAATGAAACACCTTTCATCACACTCTGGTGACATTTAGCTTTGAGGTAAATATCTTTTTTTTATTTTTATTTTATTTTTTTTCTCTCTCCTTAGGATGGGAAAATCCGTCTGTACTCCATTCAGGGCAACACTCTGAAGGACCAGGGTAAAACTATCGAGGCTAAAGGAGCGATCACAGACATGGCCTACTCTAATAATGGAGCCTATCTGGCTGCCATAGATGATAAAAAAGTTGCCACAACTTTTACTGTGGCTGACGGCTACTCGGTAAACATTTGTCTGTTCAATGTATATTTTGTGGATTGCTTAATACCCAATTCCTATAGCAGTTCTATATAAATTTATAGACATTGTCTCTTTAAAAAAAAAAAAGATTTCTTATTTATTTTATTTTATTTTTTTTACCAGGTGAAAGATGAGTTTTACGGACACCATGCCAGAACTGTGACTTTGGCTTGGTCGCCTGATAATGAGCACTTTGCAACAAGTGGGATGGACATGATGGTGTTTATCTGGACAGTTGGTGATCCAGACAACAGGATTAAGCTTGCAGGTAGGCCATACATGTGCATTAACTTATGCCTGGCATGCACGCAAGTATACACAGATGGGGAAGTTTGTTTGAGCCATTTACATCCATGTTGCTACAATATCCAGACATGCACAATAAAAGGCAACAGGACATTTTGAGCTGAGAGAAATCATGCATTTGGTGCATGTAGCTTGGCTTAAAGGAACAGCCAATGTGGTTTATCCTTGACTCCTTGAGCAGTTACCTTGTCAGAAATAAAACCGAAAAGCAACCAGTGTATGTTTACAGTGCTGCCAAACAAGCTCATGTGTTGATAAATGAGTATTATTAAAATGATACCTTGATTTAGTGTCATGCTGTGCAAGAGGCTTTCCACACACCAGCAAGGCACAGTGAAGTTGGTGACTTTACTGTGTAGTTGGTGGCATGCGGTCTGTAGCAGCAGCAGTAGGAAACGTTCAGTTTGTTTTAGCAGTAACTTTAAACAACCTGTAAGAGATTAAAATTTTATTGTATGGACATTAGCCTTGCTGTTTCCTGTTAAAACACTAGGTTTACATGCACGTATCATTTCCTACAAAGCCAGCATTGGAATAGTTGACGCTGCCATTAATGATGAAAATAATGTAGAGGTAATTATAGAATGTAGATGCATAAAATGGTAATGCATTTTATTTATGTATTAAAATGCTGACCATAAATGACAGGGTTTGATTTTATAAAAATCAAGACTTGAAGACATGACACAGTATGTATCGATTGTTGAATAAGTGTTTTTTTTGTAATGATAAATTTAATACTTTTCTCTGCCAAAGACTTTTTTTGTAACAAGATTGTTTGATGCTTTGATTTCTGCAGACACTCACCGGTTGCACCATGTTAGTGGCCTGGCCTGGGTCAATGAGCACACTCTAGTCACCACCTCCCATGATGCCAGCATCAAGCAGTGGACTGTTAAATACTGAGCTGCAAGCAGACAAACATCCACATCTCCAGGGACAAGGACTACTGTAGAATTCAATCTTTCCTTCTTCTTTCATTTTTTTTTAACTGTGTTTTCACTATCTATACGGTGTTCTATACTGTCTGTTAACATCTGAATTGTAAATGGATATGGCTGGGGAAAGCTCCTATAAAAATAATACAAGACACGTCTCTTTCATGCGGATAACCTCAACTTACAGAGACAAATATATGATGTAACCATGAGTTCTTTCACATCTCTTTGAGCTTGATGGATCTATAGTAATTGTAAGATCAACATTCCATAGATAAAAGCTTCCACTCAGTTTAAACCAAAATCCTTGTCTGGCTCAATGCATCATAACTTAATGGATAAACTAAAAGCAAGTTTAATTTTCTTTTTTTTGTTTTTAAATCAACAAAATCATGTTTGAAAGAAATTAAACCTTTTTTGGTTACATTCCTGAAATGAGAATTAACTGCAGTTGTCTGTCACTTTTAATTTTCAAGGTTTTAAGGGGCTAGGTGTTCTGCTTTGTCTTAGGTTTCATTCTTTTTATGTTTCACAACTCTTCTTGTTGGACTGGGGAGCAATAATGGGAATTGAAAGAACAGTATGTATACAATCATGATGCTGTCTATTTAGTTGAAAATCCCATGTTGATGCTGTGTTTTTGTTTGGGCCCACTATGCTTGTCGCACTTATTTGTTTCCCCATGTCTTTATGCATCTGCTTCCAGGGTGGAAGTAATTCGTGAATAATAATAAAACTTTTTATGCATTTTCCCTTTCATGCACACTCTTTCTACTTGTCAAACACATTTAAGTGCAGGCTGTATAGTGGGAATCTTCATCACCATTACATGGTATTCAGACACACACACACACGTTACCAGTAGGGGTCCCTCTTAGTGGGACATAGACTAGAGGAGCAGAGAAAGCTCCTTCCGGATTTTTCCCTTTTGCATCTTGAATAAATTAGCCATCTTAAATTTACCCCCGGGCCCCCCGGTTCCGGGTTTCCCGGGCCCCCCCCGGGCCGGATTGTCCACCCTTCTGCTCATTTTTTTTAAATGGTGAAAACCCAAAAGTGTGGAAAGTTTCGTTTAATCAAACCTGCCCTGGGAAACTTTACGAAAATTAGGGTTCCCAATTTTAAATTTGGCAAATGGTCGGCCCAAAACTTTCATTTTTAAATTTTCCCCTTTGGTTTAAAAAAAGGGGTTTTTGGGTTCCCCCTTAATGGGGGGCCTAGTTTTTTTTTTTTTTTTGGGGTTTAAAACCCCTCCAATTTGAAAACCCCCCCCGGTTCCTTAATAAGAATTAAAATATGTGTATTTTAATTTTTCCCAAAGGGGAAAAAAAAAAAAATTTTGTTCCTTAAAATTTTTTTTTTTTTTCTCCTTGCCCCGGAAAAAAAAGAAATTGTTTTACATATATTTTCCCCTTTTTAAAAGTCATTACTTTTTTTTCTAGTTGTTGTCCCTTTCTGATTGTTCTGTATGAACATTAATTGTACAAAGAATTAGATAAAAAGCTTATAGAGATTTGTGCATGGTTGTAAAACATGTTCTCGCGTTGTGACTAAGGGTTTGAAATTAAGCCTAAAGTCCGTAGGGTCCATTCCCGAGGAACATTGGTTCCCTCCGCTCACTTTGAGGCAAAGAGATGTTTTTAAACCACCACACATTCAGTAGGGTCCGCTATGTTGGGCTTTTTTTCTCCGTTTGATAATAGCCATATTTCCCTTTTTCCATATTCTTCCCCTCCTCGTATTTTCCATTAGAAGATGTGCTCATTGGGTGAAACATTTGGCGCATGCGTCTTCTCATCTCTGCCTCAGTAAATCTGTGATCGATAACGTGTCTATTTGAGAAAAGCCGTAAAACGTGCACTTTATCCTGGCTATCTACCCCTGGCTTGACAAGCTCCACCTGTTTATCTTGGCTCGGCAAACGTGCAACCGATTAAAGCCGCGATGAGCAGGTCACACTAAGTCAAGCTGCGCTTTTTCACTTATCCTGGATATCTTTATTCTACTTTCGTGGCAACATGCCCCTGGTCATGTGTTGCACATGTAAACATCATATCCTGGTTTATAATATTTTTTATAGTATAGGTTTTTAATTATGTCTCTTTGTTACTGTCCTGAATAGAATCAGAGAAGAGAAAGGTCCATGGCCTTGCTAACCATTGTAATTAAGCTTTACGTAAGCCTAATAAAGTTAGTAGGTCTACCTCACCTACCAGGGCCATAGCTCTGTATTTAATTTCCTTGTCTGAGAAGACAGTGAAACTAGTGCTAAATAGTGCTGCTTTGCAAATAGACCTTTCATTAGGGTCTACTTTTTACTTCTAACCTCAGGCTTTAATGTTTATATGCCAATCTTCAATTTACAACACTATTCATTTATAACCATTCTCTACAAAACTACTTTGACTTACCTTCATTTAGACACAGAGTAGAACACAAGAAAGCAAACATAAATAATATTTATCACCAGCCATTTCTTTCTTTTATCTTTAGAGAATTCTGTAACATGCAAGTGGCCAAACGGAGTGTATTCTCAAGTCCAGTTTCTTTCCAGTCCTGCTGCTCCAGGGAGGAGGAGGGAAATAGGGGGCCATATTTCTCTCACAATATTTATGCAAGCAGTTTGCTCCTAAAAAACAGATAAGAGTTAACTGAGGAGCCATTCTTCACCCTCAACCGCCACAGGTTAGTTGGGTCAAACAACGATGTGCCTATTGGCTGACAGCACAGCGTATATATAACACTTTAATGCTTCTGTTAGATTCTAACAGTTAGAAGAAGCGGTAGATAATTTAACAAATTGCTTGATTCCGTCACCATCATTTGTGTTGGAATGGAAAAACTTGGCTGGGTTTGTCAGAGCAATCTGTAAGGAAATATAAAAAGGTAAGTGGATCACACACACACACTCATGCAGTTCAGGTTGTGAGAGTAGCATAGTATACTGTGTTAAGTTTAGATGTAGTCATACTATGGGATGAATTATGTGTCACTAATGTTAGTTCATGAAAATAAACCCTGTTTCAGCCTGACCACCATGCATTTTGGAGTTAATCTCAAAAGGTTTAACTCTAAAAGTTAAAATGTATTTAAGATAAATAACAAAAGAGCATGTAAACATTTAAAGGGTTTCAATTGATGTTTACATGAAAATGACCCAAACTACATATTGGTCTACAGGGACTTCACACACAACAGTGATGCATTACATTGGGAACGTCTCCATTAATTAATTGTTGGTTTTTCAAAACGTGGAGGATTTATTCAAAATATAAATACACAGTTTGGACAAGTTGTAATATTAAGTTATTTATTAACTTCACCGTGCAGAACACACGGTACAGTGTAGATGATTGACTGATCAGAAATGACGGTGGCCTCTTTTAGCATCACTCTACACTGTGCCTCCAACCACTTTTGGTTCATGTCCAGCCACAGTAAATTAAGTTAGCCAGCTAGTTCTCATGTGATAAATGATGTTTTTTTCATTATGTGCCTGCAGTTACTTTGGTTGTGGAATCTGCAAGAATAGCCTGATTTTGGACGCCGAAAGTCTTGAGAGTGGCTTGTAAGTTTTCTTTTTCTAATTGATTTCTTACAGAGTGAATGATTCTTTGTTGTAAGAAGTACATTTAACACCTATGATCTTTTAATTGTTCCCCTCCTTCACAATAACTGGTGTGTACAGAAATAGCTCTTTGAAGGTGACACAGTGGAAGAGTCAATGTTTAACACAACTGCTGACATCAGTTTTAAGGACCATGCACCACAGCTGAAAAAAAAATGATGTCTGAGATTTAACAAATCAAGGACATGAGCTATGGAAAGAACTTTGCACTGTTGACAGAATCAAGTGTATATTGCCTTTAATTGCTAACTTATTTAGGACAATAAACCATGCATAGATAATATATTATTTAATATCTGTAGCAGTGCCCAATTGAACAGAGAGACACACCTTAGCTGGAATTATGTAGTCCGGAGTGGACTCTTCTGCAAACATGAGTAACGCAAGATTTTAGAAAATGTGCTGTGTAAAAATGTGGCAAACATGATCTTATATTGCTAAAAGTTGTTAAAAGTGAATGGGTTAAATTGAAATGTAAATTTCAGAAAAAAACAAAACGATTTTAGTTACCTCAACTATACTTTCAATAGTTTGACACTCTGCCCATGGATTCCTTTCTCACTGCAAGGTCTATCTACACCCTGGGGAACCTAATACAATATGTCGGTTACCTAGACTCCAGGGCTGCGAAAAGATCTCCCAGAGGGAGTGTTCAATTTACAAGCCTGAGTTTCATTACTTGGCCCTGTCCTTTTTTTTCCATGGCAGTTCCTGACCTAAACCTTGTACACTTTGAGTTGCTCAATCCTCCAGCCATGCACTGCAGCTATCAAACCATTAAACTATTATGTGTTTTGATTCCGTTAATGGTACAGGAGGTGCTCTTTCATGCAGTTTCCACATAGCAGAAATGTGGCTCACATGTTTGTAATATAGACAGCTGCCAGCCAGTAAATTCAATAACATAATTAATGTGAAGCCAAGGGAGAATAAAGTAGCCATTGATCAGTGAAAAAGCTGCATGAGGAGAGGGATTTTTTAGCGGATTGAAGACCAAGTTCTTGCGCTACACATTATAGTGTGTGTGCAAAAGCTCCACCAGTATTAGGAATGCTGCAAGGAATGCTCCAGTACAATGGTCATACACGGGAAGGGCACTGTCCATTGTTCTAGAAATTGTAACGGTAGGAGAAACTGACATTTACTTCCAATACAGTATCTGTACGTTTGGATTTAAAATTTTGACCAATGATGTATCTATACACTTCTCAAGGTAAGTACCAGGATTCATTTACTATTAAGAATCAATAAGGCCCCTGATCTAACTATTGTCCTCATGTCTGGCTGCAGTGTTTACTTAGAAAGCGAGGAAGAAGGGCTCAATGTCACTGAACTTGTCACTTAACATTGTTTGGCATTTTAGTTTTGGAAATAATTACTTAATACACTTTTGATTATCAGGCAAGACCCTGTTTAAAGCAAATGCCAATGTTTGCTTTGGTTGTAAGAGTTTTGAAACAGTAACTCAACAGCACTGTCCATTTTGCACATACAGAGCAGCAGTTGTAATGATTGTAGGGAGAATTTCAATATTTCTATAATCTTTCAAAGTTAAATGACCTCGGATGTTTTGAGAAAGAGTTTAGGAAAGAAGGGTCTTCTGCCCAGCCTATGGAGACACATGGCATAAGAATAATGATTTCAACTTCCTGCATGTCGGCCACATCTGACCTGTGACCTACACTTAGATGGGCCGCATTTCCTTTGCTCTGTTTATAAGGGGTTTAATTCTTTCAATTTGCCAGTCAAACAGGTGCCACGCCGTTATATTTTGCTCTGTGATGTTGTGCAGTAAATGCAAGAAAATAGTTTAGTTTTAATAGTTTATTTGAACATAAAAAAAACAACAACATTAAAATAAAAGATTTATATACATGCATTCCTGCATACATATATAATTAAAATGACATAAATAAGGTCATGTACTTTTTAGCACAGTCTTCCAATATTGAAAGTCATTAAAACGCAAAAAAAATTTTCCATGTTCAAAAGGAGTGGGAAAGAAGTTGTAAACAACTTATCAAGTCCAAACCCCCTTTTTTTAAATTTTTACCCTTTGGAAATTTTTATTCTTCAGTTATTTAAACATTTTTTTTTACAATCTGACACAGTGCTTTAAATACACAACATTTAAAAACCCCTCTTTTTTTTAATATTTAAATATATTAAATAAAAACCCTTCCCAGCATATAAATGCCAAAAAACCATACAGTCTACTAAAACCACACTTCAAGCCCTTTTTTCGTATCCCTTTAATTATTCACTTTAAAAACTCTTAAAAATTACCCTTGTTATAGATGTTTTCCCAACCCTTCACTGCAGTTTTCCCCCAAAAAGAACCCCTTTAGTTGAAAATGCAGTGATTTTTAAAGATTCGTTTTTTAAATAGGTTTTGTTTTTTATAAAAATTTCCCTCTTAAAGGATTTTTGCTCCTTTTTTGGAACCCCCCTTTTGGCCCCGGTTTGAAGTGATGATTTTTTATTTTGAAAATTTTTTGTGCAGTTTTAAAGGGTAAAAACAATATTCTAAATTTTATTTGGTTTTTTTAAATTTAAAAAACAGGGGTTTAGGTTTGGTTTTAATAAGGGGTTTTTATTTAAAATTCAAAGGGGGCTCTTTTTTGAAGAATAAATATGGGTTCAGTGTTGGTTTTGTAAGTGTTTCCCCATATCTCCAAACAATAAGTAATGTATGGAAGTATAAAGGCAATACAGAAATTAATGAGCGTGGTTTAAAAAAAATTGGTTTAACAGTATAGAATTGTTTAATTTTTTTTAACCTTTAAATTTAAGCGTATTGGGGTTTCCAAACAAAATTTTTTTCGTCGATTATACCCCAGAAATTTAATTTCTTTTCCTCTTTCAATTTCAATATCATTTCTCATAATTTTTTTTTGAAAGGTTTGGGTTTTTACGATTTCCAAAAATTAAAATTTAGTTTTACTTTAAGTTTGTGTTTTTTTATTAGCATAAACCCGCTCTTCACTTTTTTTTTTCCTTTTTGCTAAAACCCCAAGAGTTTTTCCCAAAATTTTTTCCCCAAAACCCGATTAAATTGTATCATCCCCCCAAATAAAATGGTTGTCAGTTTTTTTGGGACCCCTCCCTTATATTTATATAAAGTTTTTAAAAAACAATGGCCCCCAAAACTGACCCCTGGGGGAAACCCCCCCATGTTTTTTTTTTCTTTTATTTATGGTTTTGCAATTCCCCAAAAATGTTTTCTGTTTTTGAAATAGCTATTTTAAACCCTTTAAAAGCAGTCCCCCCCAATTTCCCTATTTGCGTAATTTATGATCAGAAAGTGGGTTTCTGTATCAAATGCCTTCTTAAAAATCCAAGAAATCCCCCGCATATTTTTTGTTCTTTGCTGTTTTTATTTTTTACAAAATTGTTTTAATTTCATGTAAATTTCCTATTAGCCCTGAAAAACCCTATTTCTGACACGAAAAATTTATGTTTAGTAAAGAAGCTACAATCCCTTTTTGAAAATATTTTTTCTAAATTTTTTTAGAAATTGGGGAGAGCAGGGGAAAAAAGGGCTGGTTTTATATTTTATGGTTTTTTTCCCGCCTTGTATATTGGGGACACCTTTTCCCTTTTCTTTTATCTGGGAAAAACTCCAGGTTTTTGAGATTTTATTTAAAAACATGCGTAGGGTTTGGCCAAAAAAGCCAATATACCCTTTTTACCCTGAACCCTGTCAATACCATTCCCTTTGGGGGACTTTTTATCTTAAATTTTTTAACGATCCCAAATTTTTTCATTTAGGCCCTTTAAAAAACCACAGATTCATTAAATTTACATTTTTCTTTAACACATCATTCATATTGTCAGTCTTTGCAAACTCTTCAGCTAAACCTGGACCTACTCCAACAAAATAATCATTAATTCATTTGAAGCTAAGTTCATATCCTTAACCTCTATATTGTTTTTTGTGCAGGAAATAGTTAGTGGTCTACTTTTGTGCCTTTATTATCTTGATAATTTCATTCAGTACCTTCCAGTGTTTCTTATATTACTTCTTTGTCCTCTAGTAATTTATCATAATATTCTTTTTATTGCTTCTCATGATTCTGGTCAGTTTGTTTTTGTATACCTTGTATTATTTCTGCATCTTTTGTCCTCTTCTTTAAAAACTCTCTATATAATACATTTTTCTTTTTACATGCATTTAATATTCCGTTATTAATAGATGAGGTGTTATTGGTCAGCCATGAAAGATATCAGTCAATAAATAGTTGGTGTACAGTTCACTAATGTGAGCATTGTATCTGATGTAATTAAATGCATAAAGTTGAACCTCATCCAGACTGCTGGGTTAGGTTAATTTAAATAAAGTAGATCATCTCTATAAATAGTACATCATACTTGACTGCTTGTATTGGTAGTTTGTTGTGCACATTTTCTTTCAGTGTGTTATTCAGAGAAAAGAATTACTCAGTTAATAAAGGCGTCACAACTAATATGAATGTGATGTTGAACCTTTTATTTGGTGGCAAAGTTAACTCATGGAGATGACGATGTGTTGATATAGTTCTGATTGAAAGTGGTCCCTCAATCCTAATGGCTTTTGTGATCTACTGACATTTCATCAGTGCCATCATCAGGTCAGATTTTTAAATTTGTCAAATACTTTGGTTTACGACTAAATACCCACAAAACTAATGAGATTCCCATGGCCTCAGCTGTACTTTGTGTTTAGTGCTAATTTGCAAATGAATGACCAATCAGTGGGAGCAACCAATTCTTTTCATATCCATATCCTGTTGGGCTCTTGGACGATTTATTGGATTTCTGGCCTGTCCAAAGTTTTGTCTTGCAGTTATGAACTATTGTGAGCTTGTTTTGATATTATTGGAGAAGTATTTAACATGTTGTGAGACTGCTATGATTTGAGACTAAACAGACAGACCATAGTGTCTGTATCTTCCAGCTTGCAGCTCAATATTAATTTCCATTCATAGCAGTACAAAGTAATGCTGTCTTTCTCTTCTTTTGTCGACATTGTTGAGGGTGAAATCGTCTAGTTTGATTGAACTGTCAGGGGACAAAATTGACAGGGGTTTTCATGCTTACGTTCATTTTTTAGCTGCTCAATTCATATGTGACCCGTATGGTGTGAGCATAAAAGTTACAGATTCTTGCTAATGAAAATATGCATTGTAAGTTGAAACAACGTACAAGATTCATAAAAATGCATTGTGTCTGCCAAGCTTTAATCTTGTTTTAGGAGAGACTTAACACTGATAGCTGATTCTGCAACATTAGCCATCACTTGACAATATTCTGCAAAATGCATATTTATTTATTTAGTTAATACACCTCCTTCTGTGCATTATGCCATTTCTATCCATCCTCACCTTATCTCATAACAGACAGCAAGATGAGGAGGAAGGGTTCAAAACAACGAGAGTATAAAAACCTTGCTGAACAGTACTGTGACACTTATGTACACTGTATTTTTTCTTTATTACCTGTCTGTTTGTAATAAGGGTGTTTATAGTGTACAATTTACTTTTATTATTATTACTCTTATTCTATTTTTTCTGTTTCCTATAATACTTTTTGTATAATTGTCCTAGGTCTAATCAAAGTGTATTTGTCTTATTTAGATTTGTGTGACAAGTTTTGAGTTGCTCCAGGGAATTTCCCCAGTGTGGGATTAATAAAGTCGGTTTTATCTTATCTTTCTTTTTTCCTCAGTACAATGGCCCTTTAAAGTTAACTCTCAGTTGACTCAGCTGAGCTGACTCTCATTTGATTACCTCCAAATACACAGAGAATCACAGGCATCCCCAAAATAAATAGGGGAGACTGGGTATAGTTGCAACACTGGGAGAGTTGTAACACTACTAATTCCACAAATCAAGGATAAGATAGGAGTCGTGACAGTTTTAGTTTCCTCAGGCTTCCTTTACGATCCCACATAGAGGTTTTCCAGCCTGTTGCTATCTCTCCTGAAGCTACAGCAGAAAATCTAATCATGAGGTAAGAAAGTAAAAAAAACAAAAAAACAAGATAATATTTAGTTTAGTACTTCTACCGTTGTAGATAATGTTGTATGAGTGATATCAGGTCAAACAGTACTTTCTCTAATAAAGAATGGTGTCTCAACCTTCTACTAATTTCAAAGCACCATGGTAATACAGTTAGCTAAACAATGGGTGACAGTGGCAGGGTAGATAGTCTGTACAGTCTATGGTTGTAACACGTGTTTTGAAAGTGTTACAACCATCCCATTACATACAACTAAATACATTTTTGTGATTTTCATAATTCTACAGAATGCCTAGAACTTGGGTGAGAAAAACAGATCATGGAGTTGATGCCAATTTTATTTGACACCATTGTAACTCTGACTAACAATGCGTTGAATTTGTTTGTTCTTGTCACCATTGTGACTGATAAAGAATGCATTTCATATGTTCGTTTCGGGGAATGGGGATAAATATGTTTATGTTAATTTGCTCACACACACGTTCTACATGACAGCGGTTTATGCATCTATGCATTTTATTTATCACATTCCTACTGAGGAAGTAGGAAAATATGAATAAAGGTATAGATATCTTTAGGTGAATGTTAGTTTTGGTGCATTTTGTCTACCTGTTACAACTTACCCAGTATGTGTTACAACCTTCCCTATGTATGCCTAAACATTTCAGACGTGTAGCTAAAAAAAAAGGTAATTTTAGGTGCTGAAGAAAAAAGTGTTAAAACCATACCCGGTCTCCCTTACTTCTAAATCTGAAATGATAATTTCCCACATGACTGTGGACCACGTTAATGAATAAGTACCTTTATCGTTCAACACTGTCCTATTTTTTTACCACCCTTGCCCTTACTAGTGTAACTGTTTTTTGTTAATATAATTGTGATTAGAGCTGTACAGAGGACAGCTTAGGTGCATCTTGTTATAGCAATGTCCTGTTTTTCTCAGTAGAGCCGTTCTCTCAAATAACCCAAAAATGTAGTTAATGTTTCTCTTCTCTGGAGTGTAGCCGACCCAAATATGACTGCAATAAGTGCGACAAAGGGAGGGACTTATCAAAGTTAAACATGTCTAGGTAATATTGGGTCACCAGTTTTCTTGGAAGCATTAGATACACAGTATTTGTGAGGGTAAGTTTACCCGTAGGGATACTTTTCACTGAGTCTGTTGAAAAATGTCTTGGTCTGTTGGCATTGTAGGCCTACCTATGTACTTATTGTACCAAACTATTTTTTTTAGCTGTTATCCACAGAACTTTATGGATTTGGAAGTATTAGCCTCTGTAGTATATGTAACTATTATCTGACTTTCAGCTGAATTATACTGTATCATATGTTATCATTTTACAAGTTTTAGCTGTCCAATGCCCACTGTGGACATCAGTTTGATTATTTTACCATAGTAGTAGGCTGTGTATGATTTTTGTCTACATTTGCCTTATCATGATCCATGACAATATCAGGAAATATCCTTGGTTGACCAAGTACTTGATGATTTCAACCACATCACTCAGTCCGCGCATCCTCACAAACAATTAAAGAGCTTTGGCTGTAGCTGTTTCAGTCTGGCAGAAGCGAGAGAAGGAAACACAGTAGGCTACCTGTTGCCGGTCTTATCATTTACCAAACACACCGATGGTTGGAATGGTACAGCTATAGGTGTGCAAGATAACTTCACTTACAGAACTAACAGCCTATTTTGAGGCTCCTTTGTGATAATATTTGGTAAGGCCCATGTCACGTTAAAACACTGCATTTAAGTTATGTTGTGTGATTATGCTACTTGGTCATGATAAAAAATGTGAAATTGAGAACACAGTTAAAGCACAGTTGCACTGAATGTGTATAATAAAGGAAACACTGTTGGCGGTCTCATCCTTTTCCGGATCTTTCCACTGTGCCTCGCCTCATGCCCAGGGCGTTTACAGTTTCCCAAAGCCAATACCTTGACATTCCTGATAACCAACCAAACCTGATTTCATTTGCATGTAAATCCATTCAAATCAAGTTAAACTTGGCACATTTAATTCAACAACATTTTACCAAAGTGCTTGACAGGTAGGCCTACTCGGAGCCACATGTTGTTTATGGTCTCATTTATTTTGGTGTGTGATTGTGTTATGCGCTGATATTGTAGGTGGTGGGCGTTTCCATGACGGTTTGAGCGAAGTGATATATTTGTTTGCTTCACCTGTTTTTTTTTGTTTTGTTTGCTTCACCTGTGCACTTTGACGGAGAGGGGGTGAAGCTGGGAGCGCAATAGTCAATATTAGTCAACAAAAAGTGATACATCAGAGTGGATCTAAGGAAATACTATATTCTCTGCGGATTCCTCGGATCACAACGAATGCATTGGCTATCGGAGGAAATATTGAAGGCACGAGCTCCGAAAACAAAAGACCGGGCCGCAAGCAGCACAGCCAAGCGGTATGTAGTAACTTTGTGTACATTAGTAGGCCTACTGTGTACACAGTGTAAATAGGTTACAGCCGCGTGTCCTATGGGGACGCATTGTTGTTTCCTTGTATGGTTTATTGTCTTGATGTGGTTGGTGAGGCATCACTGGATTGATTGATTGATTGAACGGTGTGGATTACTGTAATTTGTGATACCTTGGGAAAAGCCAACAAGTGGATCATAAGCCATTTCAAATGTCATTTTCTCAAAGAGGACAAAAAAGAGAAATCACACTCACCTCTAAAGCTTTGGAGAATAAAATTGAGAAACTTCAGAAAGAACGCAAAGGGAAGGTTAACAGTCAAAATCTAAAATATATTTTTTCTCAATTAAATGAATGTGTATCGAAAAATCACTTACTTTTTCAGTACATTACGATTATATTTCCAGAAAGAATATGGTAGCTGGATTTTCCATGTCATCTAAACGCATCACAGCTCCGTGGACCAGCACTAGTAGCTGTCGGTACAGTAGCATTGCTAGTCCTTCATTGAAGCTGTCATTTCCCATTTGATTAAAACTTTGAGTGACGTGTGTATCAGCCAATCAAATTTTTACGTGTAGTGACAGAACGCCCTAGGGGCCCAGCGTCGTGTCGGCGCTAGCCCCCCTGATGTCCTCAAAGCTTGAAAAATTCCTCTTAAACTTTCTTCATTTCATAAACAAATGTTGCTGGCTTGGTCTTTGATTTACAAGCATAATTTCAGTCCTCATAGGTTTTATATTTGGAACAACAGATACATTTTGTATTAAAACAAATCAATTTTCTTTCAACAGTGAGTTGACAACAACATATTGCTTGTAGCCTATCTCAGTTAGGCTACTCAACCAACGTGGTCAGCTTTTTAATTATGTTGAATTTATTCATCACTATGGCATTCCTGTCTCTCCGAAGGACTTCTCTATTGTTTTTGATGCAATACCGCCAGCTGTTATTGCACTCTTTAAAGGTTTTAATGGAGTCGATGTTCACCCCACAATGTTAAATGTGAATGAAACAATTGTTGGAAAAATCTGTTTTTCTCTACAGGCCAAAAGCAAGAATAAGGCAACTCGTCAACTCATCTACACGACGTTAGGAGTACACCTGCTGCTTTATCGTACTGGTCTTCACATGTTGAAGAGATTTGTTGGGAAAAGGTTTGGCTATTGCCGCACAAGTTTTTCTTAACCGACAAAGTTAAAGAGATATCCTTTAAAATGCTTCACAGATTTTACCCAACTAACCATTATCTGCAGAAAATGAAAAAAGACATTAATATCAGCTGTACTTTTTGTGGAGAGCTAAATGAAACACTGGTTCACTTATTTTGGTCTTGCCAGTACACCAAGAAACTTTGGAGCAGGTTATCACATTTTATTGCTGTTCATATTTACCCTCATTTTACATTACACTGGAATAATGTATTGTTTGGATTCACTCAACATAAGTTTTACACAATAAATCTAATTATTATATTAACCAAATTGTATTTGCATAAATCGAAGGTTTTGAAAAAGAAGCCAAGCTTTTTTGAGCTGGCTCTTAATCTTAAACAATACATTGCCTCCATTTCCACCTGTACGAACAAGAAAGCTGTCAGATCATATGACCTCTGTAAGCTTTACAGAATATTTGTATGAAGTGGTTTGCTTTTCTTTTTCCTTTTTTTTTTTTTTCTTTAGTAACCCCCTGGCTCTTTTAGAACATAGACTTCTGAGATGTGCAGAAGATGTTTCTTTCTACTGTATGTCCATATTGTTCAATAAAATTTGTCCTCAAAGCTTGAACTTCTTAGCGGGTTGTGAGTGAACCAGAAGTGAACTAGTATTGGCCGCTGCCTTCACACCTCCTAACGATTCAGTTTCCGAGCTCCTTCATGTGCCTTTTTCAAGGTGTTTGTTTGGAGATAAGAAATAAATCATTTTAAGAGGAAGATCTACACCTAAGCTGGATGGGCTGACCAAGGCTGGCAAAGGTTTTGCGCGGCACTTCATTGAGGGCAGCTACGACCGCTATGACTGGCTAACAGCTAGCATCGAGCGGAACAAGCTATCTTGCCGGGCGTGTTTGCTTTATAATACCAGTCAGGGAACATGGAACCCCACAGGTTTTAACAGCCTTAATAGCTTCACCAAGGCAGCTAGCAAACATCAGGCATCCGAGCGACACCTCACAATGGTGGTACATTTGAAGACCTTTGGTGAGTCCAGGGTGGATTTGACACTGGATGAGCAGCGGAGACGAGAGACAAGCCTGCACAATGAGAGAGTGAGAAAAAACTGGAACATGTGGAAGAATTGAAAATGATCTCATAAGTGCTGTTGCTGAGGTGCTAAATGATGCCATCAAAAAAGAGATCAACAACACCAAGTTTGTTGCAGTTATGGTGGATGAGACCACAGATTAAAGCAAGACTGCACAGCTGTCATTTGTACTTCGGTATGTTACTGACACCGAAGTAAAAGAGACATTTTTAAAGTTTGAGGATGTCACAGAAAAAAAACAAGCTCAGGATCTAGCTAACGTTATTGTGGTATTTCATACATTTGTATTGTTATTGTGTGGGGTATAGATGGTGATGCTGTGTTGATGTGCTTAAAGATGTTTAATGCACAGTGCTGTGTGGTGTTGGAGGTCGTTGCAGAATTAAGGCCCTGACTGAAAGCCCACGGTACGCTACTGACAAAGGATCTTATGCAAAATGATGACAATGCCTCACAGGTGCAATTTCACCTGGAGATTATAAATCAAGTGGTTGTTGAAGCTACTCAGTTGCATGAAAAACAAACATAATGGTTTTCAAATGCAGTTAAACGGCATAACGGACTGCAAGAGGACGTAAAAGGATGGCTTTCAAAGACAAAGAAGCAATATAATCACTCATATTTCCACAAATGATGTTGCCCTGTCTGTATCACAAAAGGAACAACAGGAGCTGGATGTACATCAAGATGAGAATAATTATCATGTTTCACAACAATTAGGACAATCCTCTGTCATACAAGATGAAGTTAAACCAAGTGACAGTGTGTCAAACACCATAAGTAGAAGGTCTAATGGGAGGAGCTCGGCTGGATCTAGGTCAAGTGTCTCAACAACATCCTTAGCAGGCATTAAAGCTGAGGCCAATATGGCTGCTCCCTTGCACAACAAAGGCTATTGAAGGATAAACATGAGTTAAAAGAAATGGAAGAGCAACTAAGAAAAAAAAAAGGAACCACTTGCACTGGAAGTGGAAATAGCTGCAACAATGGCTAAAGTGAATGTGCTTAGAAGCTCAGGAGGTTCTCGTGTTTCAAGTCATCCATCTGTGAAGTCCAATGGCATGGATTCTTATTTTGAAAGAGGACAAAGGAGAGAAAAACCATTTGTGCCTGATACAAATATCCCAATACTGGCAAAACCTAGTCTACAATGTTTTGGCGCTAACCCTCAAGTGGAAAATATCATCCAGCCGACCCAAACCCAAATTACATCATCAGGATGCCCAGAGCTCAGGTGGCAGGAAGGTGCAATACAAAACATTCAATCACAGCCACCAGTGCTTGCCAAGCAGCAATGATTACAGTCAAATAGTTACGGTTTTGGAAAAAAAAATTAATTAACTACATTATTAGTTCAGAAACAATCTCTTTCCTTTCTGCCGAAACGAGATCTTGAAGAGTTTGACGCTATATCACACCTTCATAAGGGCTTTTGAACACAGCATCGAAGAGAAAACAGACAGTCCTAAAGACTGCTTATACGCATTGGGCACTTGAGGAGAGAATGCAGGAAGTGTCTCTCATGCAAGGTATGCAGTCGGAGGCACCCTAGTGTACTCTATATTTCTCCAAAGGAGAAGGAAACAAATTTTGTGCAAGCCAAAGGAGAAACGGAGACAGCAATGAGCAGTGCTCTGATCTCTGTTCAATCCAGTGGTCTAACAACAGGGGCCTTTGAGCAAGACTGTACACTCCCTGTAGTTCAAGTCTAAGAAGGGATGTAAGACTTTGATCACCTACGCCTTTCTGGATCTTGGGAGCTCAGCATCATTCTGAACAGAGCTCAGAATTCACTCATTTGCTCACTCATAGCAGACATTGAGGCAATGTTTCATCAGCTCAAAGCACCAGCTAAGGATTCAGATCTGTTGAGATTTCTTTGGTGGTGGAATGGAGACCATAATCAGAACCTGGTAGAGCACAGAATGGTTGCGCAATTGTTTGGAGCTACATCGTTGCCAAGTTGAGCAAGTTTTGCCCTCAGGAAATGTGCCGAGGATAATTGGGAAAAGTTCAGCCCCAAGGTAATTGAAAGAGTTCTGCACGATTTCTATGTGGATGATTGCCTTACATCAGTGGCTTCTGAGGAAGAGGCATTGACACTCTACAAAGACCTTCGTGCCCTTTTGTGCTAGAGAGGGCTTTCAACTCAAGAAGGGAATTAGCTGGCGGCTATACCTACCGCAGAGAGAGTGAAAGCTTCCTGTAGAAAGAGCTTTGGGCGTACAGTGGTGTGTTTAGTCCAATACCTTTTTTTAAGTTCAAAGTCAGTATCAAAGAGCAACCCTTTACCAGAAGAAGGATCCTCTCCACGTTCAAAAAAGATCCTTCAAGATTTGTGCAGAAACAACCTTGGTTGGGATGATGTTGTACCTGACTCGGCTGTACAAGAGTGGAGAAGTTGGCTGAAGGAACCCTGTCAGCTTGAAAGTTTTAAGGTTGTCAGATGACCTGTGGACTTTGGGGAAGTAATCAGTTACACCACTTTGCAGATGCCTGTGAGAGTGGCTATGGAACAGTTACCTACCTGCTTTTACACAACATTCACAGACAAGTTCACTGTGCTTTCCTAATGGGTAAGGCCAGAGGGGCCCCATTGAAACCAATTACCATTTCTCGTATGGAGTTGACAGCTGCCATGGTTGCAAGTCGAATGGATGAGTTGTGGAGGAAGGACTTGCAGATGAAACTTCAAGACTCCAATTTTTTGGACAGATAGTACTTCTGTACTATGATACATCAGTAATGAGATCTCAAAGTTTCGGACCTTTTGTAGCCAATTGGGTTCCAAAGATAATCAGCATATCAAATCCATCTCAGCGGAGATACGTTAACACCACAAGCAATCCTGCTGACCTCGCTTCTAGGGGAGTAAAGGTGGCAACGCTACTGAAAGATAATATTTGGGTGTCTGGACCTCAGTTTCTTGTTGGACTGGAAGAAGAGGTGGCCTGAAACCCTGATGGCTCTGGGAGAATCTTACCGGACGACCCTGAAGTCAAGATGAGCTTGATGGTGAATGCTGTACAGGCTGAAGAGAAGATGGATGCAGTCACCTGCTTGATCAATCACTTTTCCTCCTTGATCCGTCTGAAGAAGAGTGTTGGTTTGATCCTTAAGCTTAGGAGCCTGCTACTGTGCTTCGGTCTGACGAGAATGCAGTTGCATGTATATGTACAGTATATCAATTTGGGGCCTTTTAACTGCAACTTCTGGTTTGCTCAGTTATCACACAGGAAATTCTTCATGTGGTAATTTGAGCTTGAATTCAGATTTTATTTGTCAAAGTGTTGTCAAGGGTGAACTTTAATGCTCCACTATATTACTTTTGGCAAAACTTGGAGATTGACTAAAACATATTGCCATATAGCTTGTAACTGACGCACATTTTCTCCATTATTCAACAATACAGCGCTCCTGATTGTTGAGAGGCCTGGACCAGCTCCACAGTGGGAACAGAGGGGGGTTCATTGTCTAAAAGACATTTTTAGTGACGTTGGCTTGTTACCCTTTTCTGACTTACAAAACGCACTACCATGTTCCTCTTTTTCTTCTTTTACCTTCAACTAAGATCAGCACTCAAGGCATACGGTGTCCCTGGCAGAAGGCTCTGCTCATCCATCCCACCCAAAAGTTATTTACTATGCAGCCTAAAATCTGTGGTATGGTATCAAGGCTTTATCAGTTCTTGGTGATATCTATCGTTCTTGCTGTTATGTTTTTGTTGTGTCTCCCTCCTTCCTGTAATTCCTCTTTGTTTTAGAGTGAAACACTTGATTGCAAGGAAGGATTGTGGAAAAGGTGCACTGTGCCTTCTTTGGTGTGAGTAGTGTACTTTTCTGTATGTTATCTGGACCAATGTTTTGCACTTTTGTTTAACTCTTTAAATGAAAAATGTGATCACAAAAAAAATATATATTACATTTGGTGATATTGGAGCCTCGAGAGTGAAGACAAATTTAACATGAACTGTGATTTTTTTCTTTTTTTTTAAATTGTACTTAAACGGTTCACTGTTTTAGCTTCACAGCAATTTGGGTTACAAAAGAATCTCTGAAAGCTTAAATAGAAATGATCCAGTTTGAACTGTCATTGGAATACATGACACAAATCAAAGCAGTAGTTTAATCAAAGATAGATAATAGAGGGAAGGTCTTCTTATGAATTCACTTCACAGCTGTGGCTTTTAATCCTGCTCCTCGGGACACAGAGTCCTGCTGGTTTTCATTCTAGTCATCCAATCAGGGACTCATTTGCATTCTGGAAGCTGACCAAATGTTATTAAATGTTATCAAGTGTGGGGTAGGAGAGGAAATCAGCAGCAATGCAGGTCACTGACTCCTTTGTGTGAAATGCTTTGTTGTCTTTTTGTTTAGAAGGTAAAAGCCTAGTTGCTCCACCCCCAAAAAGATATAAAATGCTTGGAATACACCCCAACGTGCCTTGCACCAACTGTGTTTGGTAAAATAGTATGCCTAATTTAGAGACCTCTAGATTTCATACAATTTCTGCATTTTTACATGTCTGCTCTCTAGTATTTCTGAGTGTTATCATTCTTGCAACCACTAGGTGGGATACTTTTTCTATAATGTGATGCAGTAGAAGTTCAGACTTGTTTTTTTTTCTTCAAAAACTGAAAAAGAATCCAATGCTTCAAACTGTATGTTGTTGTCGTATGTTGGAAAACCGATCTGACTTCTGGGTGAATCCTAAACTTGTAACCAAGTTCTGATCCATTGTCCTTTGTGTTCTTGTACCAGCGTCACTACGTCAGCACGTTGAGGCACTGTTATTTCCTTTCCAGCAAATGTTTCACTCATCAGTTTAATAAATTCCACTTCCCTCTTTGTTGTGAAACATGTCTTCTCTTCCTATATTCTGTGTAAGCTAGATGTCTTATATTATATGACCTTCTCATTTAAGATTGCTGAAACGTTAAGATGGGCAAACCACAGAATGACCACCCAGCGGATCACAGGATAAGCGACTCTAGGAAGACCTCTGAACAGGTTAGTCATCAACTCACTGAATATGCAATTGAAAAGCTCATGTCTTTTAGTCAAATTTGACTGGCTGGACAGATGGACAGTCATGTCCTGGTAACATACATAATATGGCCAGGACATGTTTTTGTTATTTGCCTTTTATATCATACCTTATCCAGTTATGATGGTAGTAGGCATTGGCAGGATGTATTTGTGAGCAAACTGCACTTCAGTAAATATGTACTTAAAATGAACTTTGAAATGTAAATATTAACTAATTTCTGTGATGCAATCCTGTATTCCTGATGCCCGCTGTTACTTTGTGAGGCTTTGACCTGCTGCTGAAACAGAGGCCCTCTCCACTGTTTCATTCTGTGCTTCAATCACATATCTTTGTCTATATAACAAGGGAAAAAACGGTATTGGTTATATAATTAAGCTGTAACCTTTGACACACACAATTATCAAATGATCAATAATATACACTTTAATTCAAATGTGAAGAGCATTTATCAAACAGGTGTATATTCACCCACCTATATGTATACCTTTTATTCATAGCTTCCTACTTCCTCAGTAGGAATGTGATGAATAAAATGCATAAACTGCTGTCATGTAAGGTGGTGTGTGTGTGTGTGTGTGTGTGTGTGTGTGTGTGTGTGTGTGTGTGTGTGTGTGTGTGTGTGTGTGTGTGTGTGTGTGTGTGTGTGGTGTGTGTGTGTGTGTGTGTGTGAGAGGAAGAGGGACAAATTTTGTCTCCATAAGATACTTGATGGGTGAAAAATATAATTGGACACTTGTACAGTGAGTTAATTTAATGGTACATTGATCACAAAACATTTTTTACCTTATCTCCAAATACTTAAACATATACACTATAAAATAAACAAATTTGTTGCACTCTTCCATTTGTCTTTTGCTGGCTCTTAATTTTTTTTTGTTATTTTTAGCAGATGTTTAATTTCCTTTTCCTTTCCTGTCAATGTAACTTATATAAAAATTAGCGTGGTTTGTCTTCAATCTGGCTGTATCTTCATACTGTATCTCTGATTGGCTGACCATAAGCAAACACCGCAACTCCCCCTGGACACACTTAGAAATGATTTACAAGGTCAATTTTTATTTTATGTAATGACATTTACCTGTTTTTGTGTACAGAACGCTGCTGCAAGGTTGTTGACCAGGTGCAGCAGGATGTCATACATCACTTCTATTTTATCCTTGTTACATTGGCTTCCAATCAAGTTCAGGATCCAATTTAGAGTTCTTGTTCTGCCTTATAAAGCTTTGCATGGTCAGGCTCCTGTTTACATATCCAACCTGCTCCATCCATACATTACTTACAGGTCACTCAGGTTTCCTAACCAAGGATTTTTGGTGGTCCCACTCACACTCGCTCAAAAACTAAAGGTGACCGTTCCTTTGAAGTGGTGGCCCTGTAAAACACACTTTCTATTGTCTTACATTTTGCAGTCTCTGTTGAGGCTTTTAAAAAGCAGCTGAAGAAGCATTTGTTTGGACTTGCTTTTGTCTCATGTCTGTAACTTTGGGATTTAGGTTTTTAATCTTTGAAATGATTTTCATTGGTCTTTCATTTATTTTTCCTCATTTTATGTTGGAACCTACTGTAACAAATGATTATAATTTGAAGCACTTTGTGACTTTGTCTGTAAAAGGTGCTATATAAAATAAACATATTATTAAACCTTTTTTATTAAGTGCTGAGGGCTGTCTGAGTAGCAAGACAAATTCAGATTTTTTTTTAATGAAGTACTTGAGAGCCTTCATACTTTTACTTTTGCAATGATTTACTTTTGCACCTGTTACCTGTTCACAGCATTATTTTAATCTAATATTACTGGAGTCCTATATTTTGTCAATGCCATTTACTTTTCTGTATGATCGGTTATGTGTCTCCTTAGTAGCATACCATTTTTGATGACAGCTACAGCATATTGTCTAAAGTCCAGTTCTTATTCCATTAAAAGCCCTGGTATGACAGATGCATTTATCATTTTACATCAAGTGGTCTTTATTTGCTCACCCTTTGTCAGTGCATGCATGTTGTCAACAATGCACTCAGAGGCTAAATGAAGGGAATAACCCAGTCTCCTGGCCTAGATACCTGGGCCCATGCTGAATTGGTTTGGTTTTGGTCCAATCTTGACAATAATAAACATCAATGTAACTGCCACTGACAAGTCCTCTAACTTGTTTGTGTTTGTAGCTTAGTATGAACCACCTGTATGTTATCTATGTGTGCTCTCTCTTTAGCAGCCAATCACAGCCTGTCTGTTGAGCGCAGCCTTCTTCGGTGCCCTGGGGTCATCTTTCATTTATGGCTACAACCTCTCCGTGGTCAATGCTCCTGCTTTGGTGAGTCAAACTGTTAGGATGTCTTGCAGGTTGGCTCCTGGAGAAGCCTCAAGGATTTCGATCCATTTGTTTGCACTACTAGAAAATCAATAATTCATTTAGACGGTGCTTCAAAACCAAAAATACACACGTTCACGGCTTTAAAGAGAGTATCAGTTAACTAAACCCCATTACATAGCTTATGCGTTGCTGTAGAGTTGTCTATTGTCTGTCATTTAATAACTAGACACAGGGTTTTGTACGGAAGTCCTGAGAGGCAAGGTGAAATGTTGGCCAAAAAGTAAATCTCTTACATAATTGACTTTCATTTGTGTTGTTGACAGCACTTCTGCTTTGTGGTTTATTTTTTTAAATATAACATGGATTACAGACTGTTATATAAGCAAAGTTACGCTATATCAAGCATTACCTCAAGCACCACGGACAGCCAACAGATCCCTGTCTGGGCAGCTCACTTAAGGAATTAGAGACATATTTCTTATTGTCATTTCTCGTTCATTTAGTAACTCCTGTCAAAGTCCCAGATACTCTGTGTCTGCCAATGCAACTGATTTAGCAGTTCATATGTTGAGCTTAAACTTAATTTTATTGCTTCTGCTCGCAAGAACAAAAGCTGATCACTCTTCTTTCTTCCATTCCAAATTAGTTGGAAGGTGATAAAATACTGTTGGCTTTGTGGAGTTAACGTTTTTGTTTTTTGAGAAATCAGATTTTCTGATCTGATTTACCCAGCCAGATTTGTTTGCTTAACCCGTTTTGCAAATAACTTTTTCACATGTGTAGTACTCTGGCAATGCAAGACTACACCAGGAAAAACTGTGCTCTCATTACAACGCCTTTCCTCTCTTTGTACTAATGGGCCAAATGATGTGACTCAAACACATGAAAAACCGGAAGCAACATAAAAAAAAATATCAGTGTTGATCAGCAGAGGGCAGCTCATGTCAGGGATGATAATGTCTGCCCATGGCCTTGCACCTAAGTTTGATTTTACAGTTGATTATGTTTCACTTTGGCATGAAAGTTAGGTTTCCATTTAAAAAAAAAAAAGCTGTAAATCTTGAAATGTGCTTGAATTTTTGATACAATGCTTGAAAATGTTTGAATTTGTATTTGATCGTCTGTAGGAGCAAGCGAGGATGAGCTGTCACAGACCGTGGTAAAGTTGGTTTAATATTGGAAGGTCGAACTGCATAAAAGATTTTTCAAAGTGTCTAATAGCCAATGTCCAATATAAAACCAACTTTACCATGGTCTGCCACAGCGAGTCTGCTGGGGTGTGCCGGCCCTGCATCCCGGCAAAGACTGGTGCGACTGAGCTGCTTATCAGTCTATAATTTTAATGGTAGATTTATTTGAACAGCGAGAGACAGAATCACAAGAAAATCCAGAAAAACACATGTCAACAATGTAAAAAAATAAGTTGATTTGCATTTTAATGACAGAAATGAGTATTTGACCCCCTCTCAATCAGAAAGATCTCTGGCTCCCAGGTGTCTTTTATACAGGTAATGAGCAGAGATGAGGAGCAGTGCTCCTAATCTTAGCTTGTTACCTGTATAAAAGACACCTGTCCACAGAAGCAATCTATCAATCATATTCCAAACTCTCCACCATGGCCAAGACCAAAGAACTCTCCAAGGATGTCAAGGACAAGATTGTAGACCTACAGAAGTCTGGAATGGGCTACAAGACCATTGCCAAGCAGCTTGGTGAGAAGGTGACAATAGTTGGTGCGATTATTCGCAAAAGGAAGAAGGAAGGTCCCACTGCTCAAGAAAGCACATATACATGCCCGTCTGAAGTTTGCCAATGAACATCTGAATGATTCAGAGGAAAAATGGGTGAAAATGTTGTGGTCAGATGAGACCAAAATGGAGCTCTATGGCATCAATTCAAGTTGCTTCAAAGGGACGATGGACGGGGCCAATTACCGTCAAATCTTGGGTGAGAACCTCAGCAGGGCATTGAAAATGGGTCATGGATGGGTATTCCAGCATGACAATGACCCAAAACACACAGCCAAGGCAACAAAGGAGTGGCTCCAGAAGAAGCACATTGAGGTCCTGGAGTGGCCTAGCCAGTCTCCAGACCTTACCACAAAGTACTGAGTCACGTTTGCAGAGGAGCCAAATACATACAGTGGTGCTCAAAAGTTTACATACACATGCTTAAGTTGACTAAAAAGAGGAATAAAAAAATCATGTTTTGGAAATTTATTTTAATACCTAAATTAAAAAATGAGGTAAAATCCAACCTTTAAGGACACCAATTTTCTTTGTGAATGAATAACGTATTGTAAATAAATAATGTTCTTATTTAAATACAGGGGTCATAAGTATACATACCCCTATGTTAAATTCCCATAGAGGCAGGCAGATTTTTATTATAAGGCCAGTTATTTCCTGGATTCAGGATATTATGCATCCTGATAAAGTTCCCTTGGCCTTTAGAATTAAAATAGCCCACATCATCACATACTCTTCACCATGCTTAGAGATAGGCATGGGATACTTTCTATAAAATCATCTCTCAATGCAAATCAAACCAGGTATTAGTCTAACTGAAATAAAACCATGCCTATCTCTAAGCATGGTGAAGAGTATGTGAGGATGTGGGGCTATTTTAATTCTAAAGGCCAAGGGAACTTTATCAGGATGCATAATATCCTGAATCCAGGAAATAACTGGCCTTTAATAATAAAAATCTGCCTGCCTCTATGGGAATTTAACATAGGGGTATGTATACTTATGACCCCTGTATTTTAAATAAGAACATTTATTTATTTACAATACGTTATTCATTCACAAAGAAAATTGGTGTCCTTAAAGGTTGGATTTTACCTCATTTTTTAATTTAGGTATTAAAATAAATTTCCAAAACATGATTTTTTTATTCCTCTTTTTAGTCAACTTAAGCATGTGTATGTAAACTTTTGAGCACCACTGTATTTCCCTCATTAAAATGCAAATCAATTTATAACATTTTTGACATGTGTTTTTCTGTTTTTTTGGTTGTTATTCTGTCTCTCACTGTTCAAATAAATCTACCAATAGAATTATAGACTGATCATTTCTTTGTCAGTGGGCAAATGTACAAAATCAGCAGGGGATCAAATACTTATTACTAATTCCTAACTAAATACTAATTCCTAACGTTAAGAGGGTCGCTGTGTTGGTGGCGTTATATTACCACACACTACACAGTGCGTGCTGAGATCGATCATTTATTTTCAAATTCTGAGTAGTGCACAGTTGGAAGAGGAGGGGGGAAATGAAGGAGAAGGCAGTAAACGGGAAAGACCGAGTGGGTTAGAGCAGGAGAACACAGATGGAGATGCAGAAATAAGTGAAAGACAAGAGGGAAAGGAAGAATTGATGTGAGGGAGGAAGAGGAGGCTGCAAATTCAGAGAGAGGGACAGAGGTAGATGAAGAGGCCAGTTGTAAGGCCCATTTGTCAACATAAAATAAGAACATATAGTAGTGCATCAAAATAAAATGTTGATATAGTTGATTGTGAAACAATAAACATGATCTTGACTTTGAACTACATGCAACAGTGTAGTCAATGGTTTCTTTTTACTCCGGCTTATCTGCTAACGTTAGCTACCTACCGTTACCTTAATCATTCAGTCGGTACCGAATGTACCTGAAACCGGGGATTTGACCGCAACGCTCTTTTTGCACACAATTTAACATCCAAATGCTGAGTGAACGTTACTAGCTATGTAGCTAGTAGCCCACTGTAAGGTTGAGGATGGCCTTGTATAATATTTACACTGCTTTATTCCAGTATTTACATGTCTTGGCAATGAAATACATTTTTTTAAAGTAATATAGGCTATTTTTCAGGCAGGTTTGTCTTCTGTGTTAAAATGGAATTACAGGTTGTTGTTACTGTCTCAGATTTTGATCAAACCTTGTGTATATCAAGAATGTGTCCCAAAACCAAGTCCTGTAAAATATTTCTGTTCAAATCCTATGTCTTCATATTTTCAGCCCTTAAAATTACTTCAGTTTTACAGCCTGAAAATGACATTATCCGGGAAGCAATATCTGGACATTAATATAATGGAAGGTATTATTCAGGTTAGAGAGAGACAGGTTAGAGAGAGAGACAGGCAGCCCAAACTTTGTAGGGTGGAAGACAAAAATGTCAATATGACTGAACCATTACAAGTTTGTATAGCATGCCCTAGATTTGGGGAAAAGTGTGAAAAGACTGCCAGTAAGGTTACCATAAACTTTGAGCAAAATCTAAGAGGGTGCAGTTGTTTTCCTGGATTTAGTCTGATTTGACACAGAATGACACAGCTGCATGTCATTTGGCTCAAATCCTCCCACTTACATTGACTCAGGCGGGTTAGATAGCAAGCAAAGTCTACTTAGACAGTGAAATATTTTGAAAATAAAACTTGTGATTTGATTAAATATCTGATCCTCATGCTATTATGAAACGCAATTTTGGCTGTTTATAGCATTATGTCGTTTAATGTGACAAAAACACTAAATAATAATTTTGACTGTATTGGTATGTAATTAACGATGGTGTAAGGTGCTGGAAAAGCTTTAAAATGGACCTTTAAAAGTGCTTAAAAAGTGCTTGAATTTGACCTTGGAAAAGGTGTGTACCCTGTGTATTGCACCACCACTTTGCATATAGTATTGACGGACCTGTTTTCTGCAGGTTAACACTGAAACTACATCAACACGCATCTTGGACTATTATCCCTGACCATTGCAGATATATACTGTGAACTGTACTGTTGTACATCCTCTGATTAATATGTTTGCACGCCGTCAACAGTTCCATGTACACGACATCCAAGAATGAAAGAGTCCATGCACGGATAGAAATCTTTTTATATATTTTTATTGCAATATTTCTATTCTACATTAATATTAATTGTTGCACTACTTTGCTTTGTTTGTGTATTCCTTTTTCTTATGTTTGTTGTAACACACCAAGGCAAATTCCATGCAAGTGAAAATTTAATTTGTAAATAAATTTCATTGTGATTCTCAAATGCAATGCACCTCATTTAGTTTTCTGTGTTGTAAAAAAAAAAATGTCACAGCAAAAAACAATTAGTTCCATTATTAAAATCCAAAAACTAAATTGCCATTTTAACAAATACTTTTTCATTCATTTGTGACATAGCAAATTCACAGGAATTGCTTTAACAAAGGGAATTAGAGGTTGGGTGAACTCATTACTGACTGAGCTTGGTGCAGGGAGTAACAAAGTCATATCCTTGGTAATTATTAATCTGTTCCTGTTGACTGCCTGAACTGCAATGAAAAAAACTACATTAAAAACCCCTGTAAAAACCAGTGTAGTACCTTCTATTAATCTCAATAAGTAAGGATAATGGTCTTTTTAGATGTCACATCAAAAGTCTGCCTGACGCTTGCAAGGACAGCCATAGCAGGCAATGGAAATGACTGCAGTGCCGCTGTGCATCAGACTATCACCACTAGGTTTATACGGTTTAAAAGTTGTCTGCTATTAAACATGTATTAAGATATGTAAATAGACATTAAATACGTGTGTCAATATCTGTACACTTGTAAATGAGTTCCTCAGATAATTGAGAACTCATTTAGTAAAATTCATTTTATTTTAAATATTTTTAACTAGACATGGTGTATGTTGGTTTGGATCATGAAGCCACATTGCACAAGTCAGTGTGCATTTGTTTACACACTTAGATATGAAACACTTAATACATACCCATTCTGTATTGTGGGATGCAGTCTTATGTTTAAGTTGTCATAGTGGAACTACCTTTTGGTTACATTTAAATTGTGAGTGAATTCTTTGTATTCAGTTCATTAAAGCTTTCTACAATACCACATGGATTGAGAGATATGGGGAGCCTCTTGCAGCAGAGACAGCCACCCTCCTCTGGTCCGTCACGGTGTCCATATTTGCTATTGGTGGCGTTTTTGGAACGCTTGCTGTCTCTCTAATCCTCAAAGTACTGGGAAGGTAAGTTGACTCACTCGCACATATATTGATTTGTAAAGTAATTTATTTTTTCATGTTTAAAGTACATTCCTAACTCCTAAACTGTTTGTATATCTGTCAGATTTCTTTGAATTTTGTCACAAGAACTGCAACATAAACATACTCTTATTTTAAAAACAGCCAATAAGCTAAAACAACTTGAAAACCTCCCATGACTGTACCTTCGATTTCACATTGAGATCTCCTCTGTGTCAATCATGTCTTGTTTGTTACAGTTTGTTTCTTCTGGATTATCTGTTTTTACAATCCTTTTCTTCACAAGCTAAAACTTGTCTATGTTGGATACATAGGTGGCGCTAGATGGGGCTTGCAGGTAAACATCGCAGCAGCCCGACCATGAAATAGGCATAAGTTTGACATTAAAACTCCTGTTGATTTTGGCCCCCAAGTTGCCCTAACAACTCTCTACTACTGTTACTCCATGTCTACCTGTAAAGTCTGGAAGCTGTCTATATACATGTATAGAGTCATACATAAATATACTTTGAATATAAAGTACATAAATATACAGTCATATACTCACATCATCACACTCCGTCACACTCCGACCAGTGGAGGAACTTCATCACTCAGTGACAGAATTTTGAAGTTGGAGGGCTTGTCCCACGATCCTACGGTCTGGCCAAAATGTGCAAAAACAGCAGAATGGAAAAAAAACAAATGTTTAGGTGGAAAATGGGCAGGTCTCTCTGCCTGAATGCACCATTAGTTTGAGTCTTGTAAGGAGTAGATGATGAGAATATGCCAATATTCAGACTGGCTTTATTCTGAAAGAAGCCATGTTCATCAGCTGCGTCTTTTGGTAGATCCAGAACCCAATTACAACACATACATAGTGTGGTGTGGGTGACATTGTCTGAGGAGGAGCCATTTTGGCTCGAAATGTCACAATCATTAAAATCCTTCTGACGAGAGCTACTTGGTGTGGATCTGTTTGTTCTTTCTATGAGGGTGACATTGCACCCACATCATGAATACAGGAACACGCCAACTTTTTGGGACTTTAGCTTATTCACTGTATCCCCCCAGAGTTAGACAAGTCGATACATACCCTTCTCGTCTCTGTGCTTGTTGTAACTCTGTCTGATGCCCCTAGCATTAGCTTAGCCTAGCAAAGATCCTGCAGGTACCCGAGTCCAACTAGCTACTAGCTCTTATAAGTGACTAAATAACAGAGATGAGAAGGGTATGTGTCGACTTGTCTAACTCAGGGGAATACGGTGAATAAGCTGAAGTCCCAAAAAGTCGATGTGTTCCTTTAATTTGGTATAATTCATGTGACCCAAGGGTGATATATGTAAATGGTTGTCATTATTCTCTCACTTATTAAGACACAAAACACCTTTCAGTCTTTATAAAGATAATTCTAAAGTGATCATGCATTCAGTGTTTTTTCTCACACATAAAGCCACACAAAGCTTGACCTGCCCTGAGCAGCTTCCGTTGGAGAATACACATTGATTTTTCTGCTTTGCTGGCTTTGAAGAATATTACACCACCTCCTTACTCTTTTTATCCTCTTGAAGCCATGAATTGCCACTCTTATTTTCATTTTTAGAAAGGCTTTTTAACTTGCCAGTTTTGCTCCAAAACAATTTGTTGAATGCCCCTTCTTAAAAGGTTTTTTAATGGAAAAATGTTTCCCAACATTTAATATGCTTCTAGTATTTATCATTCGACTCTTGTTATTTTACATTTTTTTAGGTTTTATCCTCCAGGGTTTTTGAGTGTCCCTGTTTTTATTTGTTTTTTGCTTTTATCTGCAGTGCTGTATAAGTACATTTTATTATATAAATGTTTCAGTAGTTAGTTTATCTAGCTGTGAACTATTCTGCTATTTCAATATTATATCACAAATAACTAATTGCGCTCATTTTGACAAATTGCGCTGAAGTGAATACATTATCTGAGATTAAAATTTGTTTAGCATTTGAGTGAAATCCTTTTCACCTTTGCCAGTATGTGATGTTTCTCTCTTTTTACAAACTTTATTTTTTTGACTTTAGAAAGGGAACCTTGCTGCTGAATAACAGCTTTGCTGTAACATCTGCTCTGCTGCTGACTCTGGGTGAAAGGGCCAAATCTTTTGAGATGCTCATCATTGGCCGGCTCATTATCGGGGTAAACTCTGGTAAGTAATTATTTTATACTCACCAGGCAGTACAGAAAAGACATTGTGGAGGAAACTACTACATGGTAGAGAGTGGAAAGAAAATGTAATAATGTAAGTCAAATACAGACATTGACAGCATACTGAACTAATAATATCAAAAGTTGCACAAAGAAACTTACCTGTGAAAGAAACCTTAAACTGTGTGGGCTTAACGTTGTAAAAATACTTATGTTCCCAACAATGCCACATATTAATGTTCCCAAAACTTAGATATTAACTTGGGTAACCATCTTTGGATTTACAGCTACAGTAAACGGAGCATCTTAAAAAAAATAGGCACACATTTACCTGAGTTGCTGAACATCGCCTCAGAGAAACCGTCAACTTAAAAAGAAAATAACCACCACAATAGATCAAAAATTTTACCACATTTAAATGAAAACTAATTATAAAGTTGCAGATCATAAAGATGAATAAAGACTTGTGGTCTAAACCCATCCCAGGGAAAAAGAAACATCTATTGGAATTGGCAGATATTGAGGGGGGTTAACTTGACAAACCTGAATGCACTGATCATCTAGACACTGATTACTGGTCTAACTTTCTCTTCTGAGAGAATTTCTCCAATCATGGAGGAAGAGTTTAAAATCAGTTTTCATTCATCTCTGCAGACACATTTCCTAGAGATTTTAAGAAATTGTAATTACTAAAAAAAATCTGCTCGTGGTAGAAATTGATCATGTGTAAGTTAAGTAACAATGATTTTGCAGAACAAGCGCTGCCTACATCCTCAAGCAAGTCTGAGGTCTTAATGTTCAGAGTCCCGGGAACAATATCCAGCTCAGCTTGGATGTGTGTTACCTAAAGAAATAAACTTATTTCCTGCAGAGCACGATCACAATTTCTAAACCATGGAAATTGATTTGTTCAAAAAGCTGTCTAAGGACTAAATGTTCCACCAAAGCAGACCATTTCTAATGCCCAGGCGATGCCATGTGAGTACCCAGGACATTGCCACACAATTCAAGACAGTATTTCTCAATTGTTGCTGGATGTTGAATCATCAGTCAGTATGGGTTTAAGGTTGCTGGTTTTGTCTGGGTTTGTGGATTTCTATAGAGAAACAATAGATTCAGAAACAATTCAGCCATACAATTTCAAGAAAATAGAAACATTGAGAGATGCTTACTATTGGTATCAGTTCTACCCAGCTACTTACATTGTTTTTCGACTCACCATTCAGGGGACTGGTATCACGTACAAAAAGTGACGCTCCCTCTATAATTTGTTTAGTGTTGAGTGTTTAGGCCGGTGTAAAATGTATCTATGAAGCACTTTTGACAGACAAAAGTCACAAAGTGCTTTACAGGGGCAAAAACAAGAAACATAAAACAGAATCAGAACACGATACACAATTAGTATTACATAATAATATTGAAAGTGCAGACCAAGTGCAGACCGGTCAAACCAAAACGCCTGTCTAACCAGGTATGTCTTTATCTGATTTTTAAAAGAATCCTCAGAAACAGCTGACCGTTGTTTAGGGATGAGGCAGAGCTTCCATAGTATATGTGCTATGGACTCAAAAGCTCGATCACCTTGCCTCTTTAGTGTGATGTATCACATCAAACATGAGTCTTTTGTCTTTTTCATAGCAAGATTTGAAGTTTTTTTTTCTTCTTTTACAGGCATAGCTCTCAGCGCCCTCCCCATGTACCTTGGAGAAATTACGCCAAGACATATCCGAGGTTCAATAGGCCAGTTCAATGCCATCCTGATCTGCTTAGGAGTGTTCACAGGACAAGTGCTGGGGCTGCCCGAGCTGCTGGGTCAGGTCAGTGTTGTTAGAGATTGTAGGCTATAGGAACACATAGAAGTAATATTTGTTATTTCACTTATACCTAACTTTATAGGTTTTCCTAAAGGACATTTGAAAGGCTGAAGTTTAGATTAAGCTTTGTGCAATCTTTCCTATCATTGGCATCTTACAAATGTCATCGGGATCACTGGGAGGAGGCAGAGAACCTGATTGTTTGTACATATCCATCTTGTGTAGTACTGTCAGAATATAGTGACAGTTTCAGTAGATTAGATGATACTTTATTCATCCCACAACGGGGAAATTCCTTTGTTACAGCAGCAATTCTCTACAATGAAAGCAAAAACAAACAAAGTAATATAAACAATATGACAAAAAGTTATTTTTATAAAAGTTACAAACCCAACCTTTCAGTTTATATCAAATCAGTTATATTGTAATCCTGTTTGGTAAAACATTTGTAATAAAAGTATATGCACAGGTTAATACATCAGATTTCAGAATCTTCCTTAAATCACACACGATGATAAGATTGATGTCATAACACATATTGCAAACTTTGAAATTCCTAAAGGGATAGGAACAATTGAGCTTTGGGATAAAAACTAAATAAATTATCAGTTAATTGAAACTGGTAACAAGTGTACTGTCAGTTTATTTGGGGTATTTGGAGCCGGTGCCATCCCCATTTCCTCTAAAGCCATGCTGATATCCTCTCGGTTTTACACCAATTCATACCTTAATTCTTGTAGTTCTTGTGTCTGACACGTCTTTTAAACAACCTCAGCGGCTCTCATGTGACATCCCGGTGTGATTAGATATAATTTCCAAGGACCTTTTCGTCCGTCAGTAGAGCTGATGAAGCCTCTTGGAGTGGCAGACTTCTTTAACTCTACAGTTACAGCTACAGCGGACAAGTGTGAGCTTGTAGGCCTACCTGAGAATAAAGACAGAATCCTGCCCAGTATCTGATTGATTCTGTCCCTTGTTTCAATAAGATAGCAGCAGGAATTCTCACACCTTGTTGACCTTGAAGGAATTCTTGCATTGCCAGACCTACAGTATCTCCACGGTGCTGTGTCAGCACTGCAGTATGGTCTGGCTACACCAACTATCTATTCTGGCATAGAGCTCTGGCTTTTTTGTATTTCTTCAAAGCAATCACAACCGTCCTGGGTGGCGTTAAGCCTTAATAGCGGAGACAGCGAGAGGGGAGGAACATCCTATTAATGTACATCTGTTGAGCCAGACCACCCAGAGGAAATGCAATCAACTTTTCCCCCTTCTCACCTTAATGCCCACAATTTAAGCATCGTTGACTCAGCCTATTTGTGAGTCATTTTCATGACAGGGATCCAGTCTTTATTTAATTGATTATTCATGCTCCTTTGTCTGTATATTATTTAGGGATGAAAGGCATTAGCCTATGACACTTATGCTTTAAAAGCCAAATAAATTCAGTTGTGTATTGTGAACAGATTCTGTTGACTGTAGCTCACTTTTGGCACTGTATTAAAACACTAATGATGAATGCATTTCTTCTAAATTGCTTTCCAAAATTCAAAACATGCACTTTTTGGCAGATATTTCTGTTCAGTAAGCGTGTGGGTTGTGACATTTGGCTACCCTCCATGCAAATGCAAAAGCAGAGTGAAGGTGGGTAGGTTGAGGGTGTAGGGGCTGGATTGAAATTGGGCCAGTGTGTACCAGATAACATTCTCAACATCGGCACATGCTTGGTCGTGTTGGAAATCTGTCATTAAATTCAGTTGAACTTGTTGGTGGTACATAGTTGCAAAACACTCAGATTGGAAAACTGCCTGATACACATTTCAATGTCAGCATAGATGTACTGCGCTGGTGTGATAATAATGGCAGACTGATCAGAGACCAATATATTTATGATTTCATTTTCTTGTTGCTTGTCCTTCTTTAATAAAAGGACAGTTTTGTGTTACTCCTTAATATGTAGGCCTAATGTTTTTTATTTTAGCTTACGGTTTCATAACCTTCTCAATTAGTCTCTCATTCCTGGACCAATAAGGTGGCCTTTATACGTACGTATATAGTGTAGTTTACATTCATCCCACCGGGAACACCACAATGCTTCTTAATCTTTTTATTTTGGTTTGATAAGAGCCATATTTCCCTTTTTGCATATTCTTCACCTCCACGTTGCTTTCCATTAGAAGCTGCTGCTCATTGGGTGAAACGTATGGCGCATGCGTCTTCTCAATTCTGCATCAGTTAATCTGTGATTGATACCGTGGTCTATTTGAGAAAGCCGTTAACGTGCATTTATCCCAGCTATCTACCCCTGGCTTGACATAGCTTCACCTGTTCATCCTGGCTTGGCAAACGTGCAACCGATTAAGCCTCGAGTGTGTCGAGTGGCTCACACTAAGTCAAGCTGCGCTTTTTCACTTATCCTGGATATCTTCATTCTACTTTCGTGCAAAGGGCCCCTGGTCTTGTTGTTGTTGTTGTTCCTGTCTTGTTTTCCTATAAGTGTCTGTATGTTCTGTTTCCTGTTTTGATAGTCTGAGTTTCTGGCTAGTCTAGTCTTGTTTTACTTCCTGTGTTTTCCCGCCCTTGTGATTACCTTATGTTGTTCACCTGTTTCCCAGCCCTTGTGTCCCCTGCCTTGTGTTTCCTCGTGGTATCTGGGCTCTCGTTTTGTTATCCTGCTTTTTCCCCATTTCTGCATTTCTAAGTTTTTACCAGCCTCAGTTTGTATTCCTAGTGTCATTTGTTTTTTTGCCTTTCTGGATCCTTTTTGTTTTTGTCCTGTTTTTTTGGTTAATAAATCCTGATCTCAATTTTTTTCATGCCTTCCTTTATCTCTGCATTTTGGTCCTATAATCCCCTGAACTTAACACTTTGATCTCTAACCCTTAAAATAGAAAGCAAATGTATTCTCCTGTAAACCAATGTATTTTTACTTTTCAAGTAGCTTTTTATCATGAGACTTAAACCGGTTTTAGTTAAGCTGGGCTCAGTGGAGGCTTCTGTTACAGCAATGGGAGCTAGTCTAAGATGTCCCTTTGTGGTGAGCAACATGTTGATACGCTTTGACAAATGATAATTACTCTAACCTTCATGCTTAGCCACTGACCTTCTACCAGTATGGATGCATGTTTATTACAAGAACAGGCTTTTAGCAGGCTGTCACTAGACTCCCCTAAGAGATGGAACTCATCAGCATGCTTCAAATGCAGCCTACACCAGCAAGGTTAGAGTCAATGCCCATAATGGGCTCTTATCTGTCCTCTTATATCCCCCATCACACCTGCTTTAGGTTATGTAAAAGGAAAAAAGACGATTGTTACACGTGGGGATGGTCACTGTAGTGCAATTCATTTTAGATGGTTGTCACACTGGGTATCAGACGCATGAGTTATACGTGCACATATCAGAACATGTTCTAAATTACTGACGACTATTGATATAAGATACCTTGTGTGTACTGTATGTGTATGCTTTCAGCTCTTTACAGTTTAACAGTACACAGCATGCTGCATATCCATACACAAAACTAAAAAAAAGAGCACTTGGTGTTTTTTGAAACATGACCCATCGTAAAAGGTACTGTGCGTGACCTATTGTGAAGAGCATGAAACGCTATTTTGGTCAGATTGAATTCCAAATGTCTGATAAACATTCAGCCATTGTTGACTATGAAAAAAGAAAAAAAAGACAAAACCAAAAGTAATTGTTTTGTACAGTCATTTAAGGAATAGTTGCTGAGGGTAGATTCAGGTGATAATACTGTTGGTTCATTGCTAAGAGCGAGCCCTTTTCCTTGTCATATTGTATATTAAATTCTCATTTGATACATTGTTTCTATAAAAACAACTATAAGCACAGCTATTTTCACCCCTCCTATAAGGTGTGAATCCCAGTGGAAAACCATGTTAACCACACTATAAGGAGCACTGCTTTAACCCTTCACTTTCGGTACCCTCTTCTATCCCTCGGGTCAAATTGATCCATGACGTATTTGAGGTTTTAAAAACAATTCTGAAATAAAATGTTACTTCATAATCCATTAATAAATATTGTCTCTCAATTTCAAACAATTGAGATAACATGTGGGAATGCAATCAGTCTCTACTAGAACATTAAAATGGAAGTCTGATTCTTTTGTCATGAGGTTATAATTATTGTTAAAAGTCCACTATGGAAAAAAACATAACTGGTCATATCCAGAATAATTTTCTGAATTGAGACAGGAATACATGTTTATCATAGAAAATAAGGTAAGGCCATAGCTTTTCAGGTAGAAAAAATGTATACTTACACAATTTTTCTTCTTGTAAAAATTTGAAATGGGTCAATTTGACCAGAACACCATACAAGGGTTAATATTTTAAGAATGGAGCAGCACACACCTGTAAGGGCCAACTGCCACTTTGCTCTTCTGACCGAGCGTCGGGAAAATAGGTTTATAGAGCAGGTGCTATTCATTACAAACAGCTGCAGGCACAGGGATGATGGGCTTTTCTCCTGATCTGGCAGAGCTCCACCCATATAGTATTCTGAAGGCAAGATTCTGGCAACGTGACGTTTTTAACCAAGAAGATTTTCATTTCGTGGGAATTTAATGTGGAAGGGCTGTTGTGCTAATCCTTGTTACAGACAAACAACTCCAGAGAAACGATCTATCAGCTGAGTGGCAAACTAAGTCATGACGAGTATAAATGGAAAAGCAGATTGCTATCTGAGCAGATGCCATCATTTGGTATCACTGGATTGATAAAACAGTTCTTAATTATACTTATGCAACTTATTTGCTCTTCCAGAATAGCAGAACATATAAAATAAATATCAGGCAATCTCAAGGTTTTGTCCTAAAATGCATCTTGCAATCCATCTTGTATTAGTTTCTAACCCATGTGGTGGGAAAAAAATGTACCCAAATCAAATTACAGTGAAATATATTTATTAGTGCAGCAGCTCTATTCATCAACCCTGTTTCTTTTAAAAATCTAAGTAGTTGTTCTGGTGATTCTTATCTCCTCTCCTTCTCCTTCTGATCCAAGTCTGACTTGATGTGGTCGGTGTGGCACCTTTTGTCCTGGCCTGATGAGGGCAAACGAGGCAGCTGGAGGCGGTGATTAGTGGCTGCCAGCCGTGCCTTGTTGTAGGTTGGCTTTTTGGCCATGTGCTTGTTTTGACAAACACAATGGGAGACCTTTTAAGGCTTGTACCCTGCATGGCAGCGATTCAGGGGCCATTTGGCTACACCAGCGGACAGTGAGTGGCAGCCAATTACATTTCACCGTCCTCTGTGGCAATAAAGATTTTCAATGAACTACTGCTGCCTGTACCAAACTTAGTAAAGATTAGTATGGCCCATGTTCATTTCTCTCTTAGGGAATGGTCCAGCAAGGTAAAGTAATTAACCCAACACAGATAATATTAGCTTGTGAAATTGGAAACATCACAGATGTAGGCACCTGACATTTCCATTACTTTTCTGAGAAGTTACTTGTTCACATTAAAACATTCTCTGGCTTTGGCTGGGGTTTCATAAGTTGCCCATTCTTTTCTGTTTTGTTCCTCTTGGCTCAACACAAATTCTCTGCTTATGTACAATCACAGCATGACAATGTACCCTGCAGCGTCATGCATTCATAGAGGAGATTATTGAAAGGAAACACAGCAAAGCTTGTGGAATAGAGCACCAAACATTTGTCTGCTTTGTTGAGTTTGCTGTAAATGAGTATCGCTCCAGAGGCCATAGGGCTATTTCACAAAACCAAGATAAGGGATTAAGCTGGGATTTCCCGGTTATCCTGGCTCAGTTTAGCCTTGACTCGGTTTCACAAAAGCAGAGGCACCTAAGTTACCATGGAGATTTATTCTGTACAGCTAGCCTGGTCCTGACCAGGCTAACAGCCAGGATTTAATAATCCTGGAGCCTTTTCTGTTCACTCAGGTTTTACCTTATTTTTTTTAACCTTGTCAGCCTGGATTAAAAACAACAGGTGCATATTGTTGTTCAGTTAAGTACTGTTATTATTTAAAGTTGTGACCGTTATTTTTTTATAATTATTCATGTGACATTGTTACTGTTATATTACTGTTTGAAAATATATTGTTTTTAGAAGTTTGAATATATTACCGCAGTTGTGGCAATAATTAGAAAAGGCTGATAAAGTTGCAAATGTGTTTTAAATTAAGTCTGTTGCTAAGGGCAAGTGCTGTAGATGTGTGTTTCTATAGTGGACCAATGCACCTTAAATTAATTGAGTTGATTAATTTTTTTTGTATTCTCTAACAACTAATTTGGGAGGATTGTACAATTGTAAAAACATATCCTAATTGTACAATCCTACCAAATTACAGTGTAAGTTAACTGAACCAATAACTATATAGTGTAGACTACTGTCCATTCATGAAACAACAGGGAGAGAACACCTTAATGGCTTTTGACATGATATTTTGCTGTGTGGAAATAACTGATGAATATCTGTTACATTCATGTTTACAGTGAGCATGAAGTGTTTGTTTACGGCCTATCTGTGGTGAAGGCAGCATTAGAAAACTCATGGTGGCTTATAATGACAGCATGAGGCTGCTGCTGAGAGTTCCAAGAAGCTCCAGTGCAAGAGTATAGATTTATGTGTAGGGTATCTGAGTCAGAAAATGACACAGTCACTGTTTTGGCTGACCCTGTACGCAGTTCTGTCAGATTCTCTTCCAGACCGTGGAACCATTGGCGGACATGTCTGTAAATTAGACACTGAACATTGTGGAAGGCTCTGTATTTTGTATTTTTGTGATTGTGTATGTTTTTATTGTGATATGGATCCCCCTGGGTCTGAAATAAAGTTTATGTACTGTATATCACTTAATTATCTTTATAGTTTCTGGATTTTAGAGTCCAATTTCGTCTTTCTCTTCTGTCCATATATACGAGGGAGCTAAGCATATAATATGTGAACAAGAAAACTAGGAAGGAAAGAAACGTGACAAAAAGCATGGCACAACTGATTGATAGTCTAAAAATATACATTTACAAACTACCGATCTTAACTGAAACCCTTCAATGAGTCAGTTGTCATTTGCAAACACGACCAATTGTACACTTTGCATTGAAAGCGAGCAGTGGAGGTTAATATGACTTAGGAAATTTATATTTTAGCCAATGAAAGGGAGAAACGATGTATTTATGCATCATATTTTAGCGTTGTGGAAAATTGATCTTCATGGTACAAAATTATATTCTGCTTACTTTTAAGCAAAGAGTACAACTGTTAATTTGTATAAATGAGTAGTAGCCTAATCCTTGAATGGTACGATTTATGACAGTTTCAGAGCAGTGGTCAGTAAATGTATATATTTCGGCTGCTTACGCATTCAGTTGATCCACAATCATCTGCCATGCTTCTTTTTTTCCTTTTCTACAAATATTGTGTTTCATATTATTATACTTCCAAAAGAAGCTGCTGCTCACTCTGTATAAAGTATGAACAATACGTATTCTCCATTTTAGCATCAATAAATCTATGATCAACCTTGAGGTCTGTTAAGGAAAGCCGTGAAAGCATCTATCCGGAATACTTCAGACTGGCTCAACCTAGTTGTGCCTCCTCAGCCTGGCTTGGCCTTCGTGAAACGCACCAAGCCAGGATGCACAGATTAGACTGGATAAAGCCTCGCTTTATTGGCTATCCTGGATTTATAAATTCTGCTACAAATCAAGATCAACATGCCTTGGATTTCTTTCAGTTAGCCGGCTTCACCTAACCTAACAACCGCGGTCCCGTCGGCAAAAAAGCAGACGCTGTTAAGTCGCAAACCGCTTATCAAATATTCCGTGGTCACCTGTGTCCTCTTCTACACTGTGGTGTGCTGGGGGGGGGGGGGGGGGTAGCATATCCAAGAAGGACACCTTCAGGCTGGATAAACTGAGGCCTTGTGGTCGGCATGAAGCTGGACTCACTGGTGACGGTGACGGCCACCCCCGGCACACCGTCATCAGCAACCAGAGGAGCCTGTTCAGTGGAAGGCTGCTCCTTCCCAAGTGTCGGACCAGCAGACTCAAGGACTCCTTTGTCCCTCATGCCATCAGACTATACAACTCCTCACTCAGGGGCTGGAGGAAATAGGGCAGAGAGGACAATACATACAGTACATAGATACATACATACACACCTGGACTTACATTAATACCTGGTCACTTTAACACTCAACAGACACTTTTGACTGATAATTTATGGTTAATGTCTTTTTATAGCCGAAGGTTCTTATTGTTATTATTGTTATCTTTATACTGTCAACTATACTATACTAACTATACTATATATTCTTGCCAAAACGGATGCTGGAAATTTCAATTTCCTTGCGGGAGTCATCCCAAAAGGATTAATAAAGAGAAGTTTAAGTAAATAACTTCTCCATCAATCAGGCACAAGATCTAACCATAATTACACTTGTGCTTTCCATGAACTGTCGTTGCTTTAGCCTATTATTTCAGTTGCAGCCCTGGCAATGGGAAGCAATCTGAGAGCAAATAAAAAATATTAAAAACATAGTTCAAATGTGCACATTGGCAACACACAGCTCAAGAAGCCGACCCTAATCCCGTAGGCTATACTCACTCAGCCAACATTTGAATTTGGTTTCATATTTATTTATTTAATGGCAAAATCACTATCAACAAACCCAGCAGACTCAATTTAAAGGTGCTCTAAGCGATGTTGAGCGACGTTATTTCTTGTTGACAAAGTTTTTTCAAACAAATTGAGACTAGCTTGCCCCTCTCTCATCCCCATTTCATCTCCCTTCTGTGCTTCTGTGGACTAACCCCCCTCCCCCAACCCCAAATCCTTCTTGTTGGTTATTGGCTGGAACACTGGAACACTGTTTGTGTATGCTTCGTGGTGCAGGTGGGCACAGTTTGTTTTTGTTGCTGTTTGTGGACAGACCGTGTTTTTTTACAGTGTGTTCAGGGGACAGGCAGCTCGTGGATAGTGAGGAGCTGTTTGCTTTATTTGACAACAAATGTTGTAGCCTAAAACACGTGTGACATCAATTAGAGCATCTTTAAATAATCAGTACTTCTATCATCATAAAACACAAATAGCGTATACATAATTGTCTCTGATTAAAATGTATATCTTTCATAAAGAGAACTAACCTTTGGGAATGTTAACGGGCTTGTCGCAAATGTTTGAACTATTATGACCTCTCTCTCTGCACACCGAGGTCCAGCTGATCTAAGAACGGTGACGCCGTTATAACTCGAGTATTGATTAGTCAGTATGCGGTGCTTTTATACCAGTTGATCTCTAATCTCTGGATTCATAGTATAGCCCTCTGGTCATAGCAGGGCTTTCTTTCATTCAGTCAACTTTTTATTTTTAGGAAATGACTAACATGCCTGTCAACAGAAATAATCAGTATGTGAGTGCAATCAACATCAGCAGCCTATATTCTATTGTACCAGAAAAGGATACAGAGGTAAAAATGTTTTTGTTTTTTATGAGATGTATGTTATACAGACCACAGCATCACACCACAGCTTGTAGAACATGAATTCAACTCTTTGTGTAGCAGCCTCTGAGAGGTCTAATCTTAACGCCCACTCTCATCTCCATCTGGGATGAGACGAGCCACAGCTCAGTGCAACATGCTTATATTTACACAGCTCACCCAGGATTTAGTGCACAGAGGATCAAAAAGAAGAGTTGGACTGTCACCAGTGTAGACAAGTCCGTGTTATTAGTCAGAGGCAAAAAAGCGTACATCTTCAGTTTTTTTCATAATCCAAGAAATATTAAGGGGCCTTGCAGAGAAAGATAGTTAAGCTCAAAACTTCAATGTTGCATAAGATAGCTAGGTAAGGGTTAACTCAATCTGGTTCCTGTTCTTCCTTCCCTTTCTTATTTTTAATAATTGTTACGTGTAAATGTGATTTATATTTTTTTATTTCAGCACATTTACCTACTGCCGTAGAGGTTATTGATTAAATACACATTACAAACATACACTCAGAAAATGCACTAACCCACACTGACTGTCTCATCAGCTGATGTAGACAAAGAGAGTTAACCCCCGTAAGGCAGCAGGCCCAGATAAATTCCACTTGTCGTGCCCTCAAGACATGAGCTACACAATTGGCTCATGTTTTCACCTCCATCTTTAACATGTCTCTTGCACAGGCCACAGTCCCAACCTGCAGTAAAACCACCACCACCACCCCAGTCCCCTAAAGGATCCAATGAGGATGCTGTCTCTGCAGCTCTGCACAAAGCCCTCTCCCACGTGGAACACAAAGACATCAGAATGCTCTTCATCGATTACAGCTCATTCTTTAATACAGCACTCCTCCACAAACGCTACAATCTTTGCCTGAAACCCACACTATGTGACTGGCTGTTAGACTTCCTTACTGAGAAACTGCAATCTGTCAGGATTAGAAATCTAACCTCTAACAATGTGGTGACGAACGCTGGAACCACACAAGGATATATCCTTAGCCGAATGCTCTTCTCGCTATTCACCTATGACTGTGTCGCCGCACACAAGGTCAAAACTACACTGAAATTTGCTGACAACACCAGTCATTGGTCGGATCACTGGGAGTGATGAAACAGCCTGCAGGAGAGAGGTGGCCAGTCTGACATTGTGTGACAACAACAACCTCTCGCTCAACACAGATCACCAGACCAAGGAGATAATAATGGACATGAGAAAGGAGACACAACCTCATTAACCACTGACAATTCAGAATCTGAGGTGGAAAGGGTTAGCAGCTTTCAGTCATGCCATCTCCTGGGCATGTAACATCATCCAGCTGGTCCAGAAAGTACAACAGCGGCTGTACTTTCTAAGGAGACCGAGATTCAGCATGTCACCCAGGGTTCTCAGCAGCTTCTCCATTTGCATCACCAGCTACATCACTGTTTGGTATGGGAAAATAACCACTAAGAACCGTAAACGCATGCAGAGAGTGATAAGGACTGCTGAGAAGATCACCAGGATGCCCGTACCATTTGCACAGAGTCAACAGAAGAGCCTGCAGCATCATCAAAGACTCAAACCACCCCAACACAGGTGTTTTCACATGTGTGCACTCTGGCAGGATGTACAAACATCTCGAGGCTGAGGGACAACTTTCATCCTCAGGCCATTTTCTTTGGGTGGTAGTTCTGCAGGCTACATAACTTGTGAATTTGCAGTTCATAAATACATCACATCTGTTAAAGAAGAGTTAATTATATGTTCTAAAAGTTTTACAGTCTAATAAAACAAAATTCACAAAAGTTGAACAATCCCCAACAGATTGAGATGCTGACATTTTCTCTCCAAAGGGCAGCTTCTTTCCACAGTCTCTGGATAACAACAAATGTCTCCCTCCCGTTTGTGCAAGGGAGATCATGAAGCATATAGATCTGCCAAGTAGATAGGGCTGTGCATCCTGTTGTCTTTCCTAAGGGCAAAGCTTCGTATGAGGTATATACGTACGGTATGTCTGTGTGTATGATGGTGGTGACCTTCATCAACACATGCTGGTTCTCACACTCGTCTTAGTTTATAAGCCCAGAAGGATGACTACACTTTCGGATTTGGGTTGATACAGTATAGGAACACTTAATATCAAGTAGGATATCTTATTTTAGAATAGAACATTTTTTGAGTAAACACGTGGTAGATTGTCTTGCCTGCGAAGAGGGATGATTTAAAATCCAAGGTTATTTAGAAGGACTCCAGTGCTCTTTGCTGCTGCTTCATCGACCATGTTTAGTACCAGCTTCCATGAATCTAGCAGGCTTTGATAAATATTTAGCTTCAGGCATTTTGTGAAATAAATCAATGTGAAATGGAACTGAGTCAACCTAGATGAGTAACGGCACCCTAATGCACTTGTTTTTGGCTATTTGTCTTCTCTGCATCCATGCAGGCTATATTCACTCCATAACATAGTTGTGGGAAAAAAAGCCAACTACATTTTTCAGTTTATTGCATCTATTAAGGCAGAAATGCCCTTGACCAAAATCACTTCTAATACAAAAGGGGGGTGCCACTTAAAAACTTAGAGCATAGTAAAAGTAAGTAAAAACATTTACTATGCCCTATTTTCTACAAGCAATGTAACATATTATGTTACATTAAAATGTTTATCGTCATTACTGATTGCAGAAATTCTTAATGAGAATATGATGTGCCTCGACTTATTCCATGAAGCACCAGTTTTGTGTATTTCTTTTGTATAATATGACATGTATTATATACCGTGTCTGAAGCTTTGATGTAGCTCTTTTGTGGATGTTTTGACTGCAGGAATCCAGGTGGAGCTACCTGTTTTCCTTCCTGGCGTTGCCTGCAATGCTGCAGCTGTGTGTGCTGCCCTTCCTCCCCGAGAGTCCTCGCTACCTGCTGATAGAGAGGAGGGATGAGGCTGGAGCAGAAAGAGGTATTATATGCAGTACAGAAACACATTAGCCATCCGTCTCACTCAAGAACATCTGCAGAATGCTTTCATGTCTTAAATACATTGCAATGATTGTTATGTTTTAAGACCTTTCTGGTCTGTAACAATCACATCCACACACTCTTGAAGCTTGAAAAATCATTCTACAAAGGGAAGAATGTCAATGTACCATTGCACAAATTACCAGAGTATATCTGTAAGGGGATTGATAGAGCTGTTTACCAAGATCGCAGACTCATTGATAACTTTTCTCATTGCTGAGATTTGTGGCTTTTACAGTATTTTACGATTGCTTTAGCTTAGTTTTACAACACAGCTTCAATGTGCAAAACTCTTAAAGAATAGTCATGTTCCCATATGGACATTGCAAACAATATTCCTTTTCCATTCGGACATTGCTTTAAAGCAGTTTCTTTGCTTCATGTCCTCATCCTATAAAATCATTATGTCATCACTAAAAGTCATCCATTAGTTAATGTTTTGTAATATCCATTATTTAGAAATGCTGTGAAATCACCTGCCACCTGCAATATCTTTCATTCAGCAAAGCAGATTGGATCTCCTCATCTTCAACAACACCTTACCCATGTTTCATATGCCATCACAAAAATCTTTCCCAAACCAAATTATTTTAGTGTAACCATACCTTAACCATACTTTCGCATCCATGAGCAGATATTGAAGGACCAACAAGCTGTACATGTGTTATGGCTCAATACAGTTCTTACGGTATCCTTAAAGAATATGAAGTCTGGAAACTCAAGAATCTGTCAGTCAAAATACTGAAATGTCCCTATAGCTTGTGTGAAATGATTTAGGTACATACTCTCCACATATCATCATCTCGCCCAACCAATAGTTTTAGACTTCAAAGACTTTATTGGAGTAACTTCATATGATCTAGATGAATATTAAAATGACATGAGAATGAACACCATGGGGAAAAGCTATAGCTCAAACGGCATGTGTTAATAAAGCTTGTAAAAAAAAGATGACATCAAATATGACTTTGGTGGACGTTTGAACTCTTTCATGTCTATGTCTGTACATTATAAATGACTACTCTGAAGTTTGGTTTGAACTTCCTCGTAATGCAAAGCTGACTCGCTGAATTCATACGTTTAAAATTAAAATGTTCTGCTTACATACAAAGTGTAAAACATAAAATTACAGGCTCAGTCCTCAGCCACAGAGTATAGCCACCTCATTTATTTATATTACATAATACATGTAAGACAAGCAATTTATTTTCTTTTGATGGTGAAATTGCATTTGTCAAAATGCATTTAATGCTTTTACAGCAATTTAAATTACAGTTTAATGTTATATGCTTTGCAGCATTGTAGTATAACAGACGAGTCAATAACTATTTTTTTTATTGCTAAACGACAGTGGGCACAACTGAAGCCACATCGCAAAACTCAAACCACAGTCTGCACTACCAACAGTCACCTGAACTAAACTGTTCACATCTCTTGAAAAACTCATTCCAAGCAACAGTGGCAACAGTTTTGTTTTCATTACCTCATGGAGCGACAGAAACTAAGCTTTATTGCTATAAGATTTAACCAAGTTATGGTTTAAAGTACAATTTGTTACCCAAATTCACCTTACAGAGCATCTTTGCTTAATGTCCTTGTGTGCTACAGATCTTTTCAGTTAATGTGCTACTGTACTGTGAGAGTTTTTGAGTCTGAGGTCAGTACAAGTTGCACATTAATTATTGTTTTTTAAATATTCCATTACCATTAAAAATATAAAATAACCCCCCATTCCTATTCAGCACAATATCTTTTATTCAGCAAAGCAGATGGGAATCTGCTTATCTTCCTTTAATATCCTATCCCCACAATCTTTCCTAAACCAAATTATTCTAGTGGCTAAAGTGTGTAAACATACTGTAGTTTCAAAAAGCAGATGTTGAACAAAACTAAACAGGAAAGGTTTGTCACTTGACACAACAATTTGTCAGAGAGGAAGTGGAAGTGTGGAAGTGGAAGTGGAAGTGGAAGTGACTTAAGAACATGAGAAGGAACAGCATGGGGCAGAGGCATACAGAAGCTCAAACTGCATGTTAATGATGCATGTAGAAAAAAAGTCCAGAAAGCAACAGGCAAAAACTAATTCCAGAACAGGATCTCAAAAAAACTGGAACTCAGAAGCAAAAGGTAGACTCCATGCATGAATACACTAACAGAAACACAATGATCTGACAACAGACAAAGGGAACATATAGATAGGGTAAACAAGAAAACAAGGAACAGGTGACACTAGGGCTCAAATGGTTGGGGTTACCTGACTTCTTATACTGTATCTTTCATGCAATTCCAAAAATGCGTCTAATGCATCCAAAATACAGCCATACGTAGAAACTAATTATGAAACAACATTAAAAAAGGCAAACATTTAATGATTGATTTTAAGACATTTGAACATAGCTGATGAAGTTATCATCACTGCTCATGTACTGTACAGCATGTGAGACATATATTTCTCATTCATTGGAATATAATAAGGTATTAACAATATCTCATAGAAATATAATAAGATATTAAGAACAATACATGATGATTACACCACATATGTCCCCTTTTAGCGGAAATGTTGGTTCAGCATACACCAAATTAGATTAATGACAAAAATCACTTTAATGCACATTATTCAACATTTAAGTTTCTACCTCAATGTAAATGTGCCAGAGTAAGGTAATGAGCTATTTTTCATCTGTTGTCCCTTTTGTGGGTTATCACCATTGGCCTAATGATAAATACTACAGTACAATACAATAAAAAAATGATAAAATACATAAATGCATTACAAGTAGAACTTATATGCAATGAAATAAAGGCAGTGCCAGGTTGTGGGTTGTATAACTCATGATTGCAAGTTTGGTTTGCTTTAAGCCATCTCTTAAGTTTATGGTTAAAGGTTAGGGAATTAATAAGGAGATTATTCCAGTAGTGGACGGCTCCGACTGAGAAGACTTTTTGCCCACACATGCAACATTGATATTGTACAACACAGACCTCTCTGGTAGTGTTCCAAGCATCTGCAAACCGTTTAAAACTATTCAAATTAGATCAATTATTCGTTTGTGGCAGGGGTGATAGCCATTGGCATTTCAGTCTAGTGTTTTGCTTGTGACCAGCTTGAGAATGTTATGTGGGAGAAGATCATACCATGCATAGGAGGTTGACTGCCTCTGTTGGATAAATTAGCCATGTTGAAATTAGTGGTACTGCTGGGGGTGTGTTGCTTCTTGTACTTTTGAGTAACAGGTCTATGAGTTTAAAGGTTTATCAGACGCCACGCCACACCAAGTTTATAATACTGTTTGGCATGATTTGATAACTGAAAGTTTGAAGCCGCATTGTTTTTGCTTATTAATGCTAAAAGGGTTTGGAATTCAAGGATGGTGCTTGGATCGCACCGGACAGAGCAGCTGCTCGACGCGGCGCTGTAAGATCTCTTAGTATTAAGAGCGACAACGGTAGTGAGTATTATAAAAGACCGAAAATCCGCACAAAGAGGTTGGTTGGGTGGTGGATGAGTCAAACAACACAAGACTTTCATCCAAGAGAATGGGGTTTGTGTCCCCACTCTTGTCACCGGTGATAGATAGATAGATAGATAGATAGATATTTATTGATCCCAATATATCTTGGAAATTATAGTGTTACAGCAGCAAAATCAGTCACACAGCACAGAATATAAATATAAATGAAATGCTAGGAAACAATATACATACATACAATATACATGAAATAATAATAGGATAAAATATAAAGGTTCATTCTGTTTATGTTGCTGGCTCCGGTGCTGCTGGCTCAGCAGACGGCGGAGGAGAACAGAGCGCTGGCCACAACAGACTGGTAGAACATCTCCAACATTCTGCTGCACACGTTAAAGGATCTCAGCTCCCTGAGGAAGTAGTCGGCTCATCCCCTTATTGTAAACAGCAGTGCTGTTGATTTTCCAGTTCAACCTGCTGTTGATGTTGACACCCAGGTATCTGTTCTCCACAACCATGTCCACGTCTCTTCCCAGGATGCCAAGGGGCTGCGGAGCAGTTCCCTTCCTCCTGAAGTCAATCACCATCTCTCTTGTCTTATCCACATTCAGCAGCAGGCAGTTCTTACCAGATGACTCCACAAAGTCATCCACCAGCGCTCTGTACTCTCCCTCCTGCCCATCCCTTATACGCCCCACAACTGCAGAGTCATCAGAAAACTTCTGTAGGTGACATGAGTTTGACTTGTACTGGAAGTCAGTGGTGTATAAGGTGAACAGAAAAGGAGACAGCACAGTCCCCTGTGGGCCCCCTGTACCACTCACCACCACATCAGACAGAACACGGTCCAGGCGGACAAACTGTGGTCTGTCTTTCAGGTAGTCAGTAATCCTGGAGGCCTTGGACGCACCAACACCCATCTCCCACCACCTGCAGATTCTCACCTAGTAGCAGTGCCTGGATGGTGTTGAATGCACTGAAGGAATCAAAAGTGCCGCCACTGGCATCCAGGTGCAAATGAGCTCGCTGCAGAAGATAGATGACAGCGTCGTCCACTTCCAGACGAGGCTGGTAGACAAACTGCAAAGGGTCCAGAGAAGAACTAATCTGGGGCCTCAGATAGGCCAAGAACAGCACGTTCATCACATGGAATGTGAGAGCCACTGGGTGGTAGTCCTTCAGGCCAGATGGTGTCGACTTCTTGGGGACCGGGACAGGCAGGATATCTTCCACAGCAGCAACACCCTCTGCAGAATCAAGCTCAGGTCGAAGAGATACTGGAGGACACCAGACAGCGGACTGGCGCATAACTTCACCAAATTGACAGACAATCAAAACGGGAATCAAGGACCACTGTTAAACTGTGGTTTCCTTTTAAAAAACAGATCTTAATTAATTGGATTAATTTATCTTGTATCTCTAAAGGGGACAGAAGAAGGTTGAATGTGAGCACTGGCGTGTTCAACCATTATTATAATACACAAAATAATCACCACAACTATTTAAAGTATAGTAGAATTTATTTAACTTCAAAATTATCAATGGCCAATGAATAATTATCCATTCATCAAAACTTAAATACCTTTTTACAAACTACAACAAAGCAATAAAAGCAGACAGACATGTAGCTGACATGTCTCTGTCGAGTAGATACCATGCAGTGGATAAACGTCATTTGTCTGTAGCTCCATGTTTTTGTTTGTCCCTCATAGATCAGTTTAAATTTATCTAAACTTACTGCTGTTCGTTAAAATCCGGTTTAACCTTACTGATGGGGCCCAATATCAGTGACACGCAGGACCAGAACAGGGACACGTACCTCAGTGTTCTGGGTGAAAGTCCTGTGTTGTCCACCACCCAAACCATCCTTCTTATGCTGATTTTAAGTTTTTAATACTAATTGCTATTGTTGTCGCTCTTAATACTACGTCATCTTACAGCGCCGCGGTCTAGCAGCTGTTGTGCCCGGTGCTTTTCAAATAAACGGTAAACAGGGATTTTTGTGTGTATATATTTTCTCATTTCCATTTAAAAGGCAGGGAAACAAAACAGAAGTACACACACATTTTATATGTGGGTGTGCAGAGCTAACCAGGTTTCTGGCAATCATTTGCAGCTTGGACCGATGAAGGTTGTTGAAATGTGATGGACTGAAGGAGGGAAGAATCCTCTTAACTCACTTTAATTCTTTCTCCTGCAAATGTGAATCCCCTGGTGTCATGGGAATTCAAGGTGGGTACAGGCTGAGGACATGACCCAAAATAGCAACTCTCTATACACCGACAGGGTCTAAAGGTCATTAGGATGTGGGAGTGTAATGGCTCACAGTGTGAACGGTGACCACACATGTGGCAGAAAAACCTGACAAACTAAAGCCTAGTCCAAGGACTCCTGGGTGGCATGCTACAGCATCTGTACAGCACGAAGACTGTGTGTGTGTGTGTGTGTGTGTGTGAGAGTGTGTGTGTGTGTGTGTGTGTGCGTGTGTGTGTGTGTGAGAGAGTGTGTGAGAGTGTGTGTGTGTGTGTGTGTGTGCGTGCGTGTGCGTGTGCGTGTGTGCGCGCCTGGGGGGGGGCACGATTTTGATACTTAAATAACCACTGCCAGATTGAAACTTATAAGGGTACTGTAAGTGAATGTCCCACTATTTCATATTCCATATTTTTATCCTTATACCAAAGTATTAGGAATGTATGTTCTGCATCTGCAAGAAGGAAATAACCAATGTCAAAAAGTAACATAAATCACTTACTGTAACATAATTCCTCAACAATGTGTGAGTGCAGAGGAAGCTACCTGGTACAATAGTACAAATTAATCGAAACTCTTATTTTTACACATAGCTAGAAGTGTTTTTGTTTTACAATTGTCTGCATTTAGCCTATATTTATTTTCAGCCTGTTCATATGAACCATATATTTGAAAAGCTACAAATAGATAAGCGCTGTAATTCGTATGATTTCCAAGTTGTTGTTTTTTTGCTGTAAGCACCACATTGAGCGCTTCTGTATAAGAACGCGGGAGGAAGTCGGGGTGATGGGTGGGCGTTACACACAGGACTTTCAAGCCAGGGAGCTGAGTTTGCTTCCTGGGGAAAACTAAAGACTTTCACCCAGGAAATGCTTGTCCCTTGGGAGTGTTTTAATACAAACCACAATATTTTTCCTAAACTTAACTAGTCGTTTTGAAACTTAACTTTCGTTGCTGCTTATTGTTTACTTTTTCTTGCTTAAAGTTAATCGTAATCGCCGCTGAAATGACAGACAGCTTGCAATGCTCTGTACCCGGCTCACAGTCAGCTTGTCTTGGGTAATTTAACCACCAACTACCGCTGACGTGACGGATAATCATGCGGAGCACCGTAGCTGGTTGCGCAGAGCTCTGTTGCGCCCAAACACATCTACTAACTGCTGCTGATACGACGAGCTGTGACGGAGGTCTGAAGCCGCGTCATGAAGCTCTGCAGCGGCATAAACAGCTAGAAACTGCCACTCTGTAGCACGGAGCTCTGTAGCCGATGTCACGGGACCAGCCGGCGATCGCCTAATTTTTGTATGATGTCATACGTTTTAGTGTGCACCACTTTTCATTCGATATCCTACAAACCCGTCAATGAAAATACATTGCTATTTGATCTGCTTTACCAGCACCTAAGTACAATGGCAGATGTATTAAACCCATTATTTAAAGAATATACAGTGATTTAAAAAAAACAAAAGAAATTAATGGAAACAGCAGAAAAGAAGAAAAAATACACATCATGCCAAAATGATTCTCTGATTCCAGAATAAGTTGCCCACCGTGAGATCTTACCTCAACATTATCCTCCAGATGAGTAGCTAAGTGAACATTCATTTGGCTCTCCCTGCGGATAGAAACTATGGAAACCTGCTTTAATTCAGAATGACTGGAGCAGTCAAGATCAGTTTTAACTGTGGCATTGCACCCACGGCATTCTATTTTATTTTCCTTGCAGGAAGACAGTGGGGCTCCACTCCATGTCACTGTTGTGGTCCTGGCTGAAAAAAAAGAGAAACCGTTTTGAAACAAGAGTTCAATATTTAAAAAGGGTCGGAAATGGTTAATGTGGAGGCGTTTGTGTTGTAATTTAAACGGTAAGAGTGGCTTTATTTTATACTTTTATTATTGTCAACAAGTCCCATAAGAAGACCTAAACAATAATGCATAGTCCGTTTCTCAATGGCTTCCAGTATTTTCCCTGGCTCTCAGTCCCTAGATGTCAATCTTTATATTATAGGTTACACATACATCACTTTAAGATCAGTTTAGTTCATGTTCATTATTCTCATCAATAGGCATAGTGTGTGCACCTGAGGCTTGACAAATGTACAAATGCATTTCCATCCTCATTAAACAATTGCAAAACCAATTCAAAAAAAGAAAAAAAGAAAAGAAATCGCCATATAAAAATAACTATGAACAACTCAAAACATTGGTCATTAGTCCCTCTTGGTTAACTCACACAGAACACTTGATACAAGTTGCTGAGTGATTTGTTTAAATAGTAAAAACATAAAAGCCTATAAATACATAAAGCCATGAATTGAAATAAATTGGTCTGCTTATTCTGTTTTCTACAAAAATTCTCCACCTTGAGCAGTCAAAGACTCCACTATTAATATCCACATCAATCACATTCAAGCTGGGTGCTGCAACACTGCATTATCTATAATACTCAATTTATGAATGCCGAAAGAGTCAAATAAAGTGGCATAATTAATGGTTGGAATTCAGATTAAACAACACAAAGATACAGCGCTTACACACTTGATAACGCTAAAGAAAATTGATTATAGTTTAGTCTGAGTGTCCAGTTCTTAACTATTTCATCCATTTATGAGGATGTCTTCATTTGCCGTGTAAGAAATCCTCAACTTCTTTGATCTCGGCATGATGGTTGTTTTTATTCATGGATCATTTTTAACGCTGTGTGTATGTGTGTGTCAGCCTTTCAAAGGCTTTTGGGAAAGAAAGATGTGTCCCAGGAGCTGGAGGAGGTCCACACAGAGGCTCGGGCTCAGGACAGCCTACACACCGCCTCTGTGTTACAGCTGCTGAGGAGCCCAGCTGTTCGCTGGCAGCTCATCACCATCATCATAACCATGGCCTGCTATCAGCTATGTGGCCTCAATGCTGTGAGATGCACTTCTTGTTTCACTTTTCTCAGATTGTCAGTGGAATCCTGCTCTTTATACTATCTTGCCATCATGTTAAGGACACATTGTTACTATTTCTTTTCTATTTTAAAAAATCAGCTACTTCTTTGTTATTTGGTGTGTATATCATTTACAAAATTTAAACATTAAATACATTTTGTATGGAATGGAACTATAGATAAACCTTCTTTGAACACCCTTTGGATGACATAATATATCAATATTAGTGAGTGTAGCTTTAATGCTTACCCTGGTTTACCCTCAAATTAGAGCTGTAGTTTTTTGTCAAATCAAACTTCCCTTTAAGGCTTTTATTGAGTTGAGAAACAACTTTCGCTTTCTACATAGCCTTTATGACATGTGAATGCTAACTCCCTGGTGCATTAAAATGGAGCAATAGTAGATTTATGCATAAGCCAAAGCATTTCTAACTCTTAGTTTAAAAATCGCTGTGCAGGAATGCCGGACAGAGAATTACAGAACTGACAGGTAACTGCAGAAACACTTGGGTGTGGAGTCCTATCATCGTTTTATCAGTGACAAAGCTGCTTGTCAGTGGATAAGGTGTAGCAGCAAATGGCTTTTCCAATACAATTTCCATATAGATGCCATGAAGGAGAGTTGCTGCTTCTTTCTGCCATCCAGTACAACGGAGAACTTAGAAAAAACTGACTTAACTGACATAAATTATATACATTCCATCCACATCAAGAATACTGTAAAAAAACAAAAAAAATAAAAAAGTATATTTTAAAAGTTAAAACTGTATCCTTTAAATATTTTATCAGAAGAAGGGCGCTCCTGTTCTATTGAAAAATGGGTGGTTTTTAACTTCCATGTGTCTAAGGCTCTACTCGCAAGAAGGATGCAATCCAAACTGGTCATATTACTAAAATGAAAGTGGGGAAAAAACACTAACTGACATATTGTAGGCTGAATAAAATGCAAACAAATTGTTATTGATAATTATCATGTCCCCTAAAACATCTCCAGGATGAATATCAAAAAGAATTATATTTGTGCTGCTCAGTTTTCACATTTGATAGGTTGATTGACTTTTTTCAAATAACAAAGCTCATCTGGTTTATCACAGATATAAACATGACTTGATTTACATATATTTTCATTTCAAGAAGACAGGAATTTAATTTAGGTCAATCTGGATGTCTTATTTTAATTTGCTATCACCATCAGACCTGGCAAAAGACAGTACATATTGTAGTCTGACAGTGACTGAGCGATGTTACAGAGAGTGTTGTGCTGATTTGGTTGACAGCTGAGAAATATTCTGTCACAATGTCAGCTCATCAAAATTCTTTTTTATGAATACTGCATATCATTTTTTCATAGATCTGGTACTACACCAATGGGATTCTTCGGGATGCAGGCTTTGCCAAAAACATTATCCCCTACATCACACTGAGCACTGGGGCCATAGAGACTTTGGCTGCCATCATCTCGGTGAGTATTGTTACTTTAAATCAATCAAACTTGCATTTCTGGGCATAATCCTTAATGTATATCCATTGTTAAAATCTACCCTACTTTTTGGGCTATTTTAACCATTTTCTTTAAATACGCTTTCTAAAGTTTAATTTTACCAGCCTCTTTTTAATATATGGATTATTGTCTGTATATCAATTAAAAAGGACTTTAATAATTACGTGTGTGACCAGTTTGTCATTATGCACAGTTGATTAAAAAGACAGCACATTTTTACCAAACCAAATATTGCGGGTTTCCACTCGTAATTCTAACACACTTGACCAAAGGTCTGTTAGGCTTGGTTGTTGTGGAGGAACCTCGCAAACTGCAAAGCTGCTCAAACATCGTGACGTGGGAGTGTCTCTGTTGGCAGCTTGTTAGGCAGACATTGTAGCATTCCACTCCAGAGCAATGTGTGATGATTTCTATCCACTGACCACTGTCTTAACATGTAGCAGTATCACATACCCAAGAGACGAGTCCGGATTCGGTGTTGTCTTAGCTCCACCACATCTTCTGTTCCGAAGCAACAAATTGCTTTGGCACAAGGATTCCACAGGAGAGAAAAGGAGTCGATAGTCAGCTGTATTCAATTTTAATCCAGTAAACTGCTGCTGTAGGAATACTGACCTACTGATGGCAGTGTGCTATTGATTCAGACTACATTGAGTGACATAGAACTGTGCAGGCTGTGTTGTATTATCCCCTCACACAATTCATTACATTTCATTTCTTTTTTTGTTCTGAACAAAAATAAAATATATGTATATATGTACACAAAAATATACACACACACACACACATATATATATAATACACATAACTACCTTAAAGCTTCAGTGCACTTTTTGATGTTTGTTACATTCAAACCATTGCCAAACGAGTTGCTACAAAGCTAATTAAGACTGTAAGCTTCACAAAACTCCATGTATTTCTAAGAATGGCTATGTTCAGAAGATTGTGTCGTCCGGTTACTTTCCTGCACAGAAGCTTGAAAGGCTGGCTGATTTCCTTAGGCCCGATGACCGTTTTTGACCACAGGAATACGATTTTTCAGAAACCTTTCTTGAATTTTGAAGAATATACACAATGTGTAAAGTTGCAGGTCATACTTTAAAACCAAAACATTGAGCTGATAGATGATATAAGGCTCTGTTAAATTCACATATCCATCAGTTGTAAAACAGATTTTTAATTAATGAAATAGACAGATCTAAATAAATCCGTTTTTTTCATGCTATAACCGTAAACAAGATCTCATAACCATAAACTGTACAAGCTTTCATGCACTGTCAGGAAGCAGAAAAAAAAGAAAAAACAAATTGCAAAAATCAGAATATTTGACATCTTTCTCTTTGAGAGAAGCCTCAAGAGTTTAACAGGGGTGTGTTAATATTTAATTGCCATTGAAGAGATACCATTTGTATGAGTCTCATGTTCATGACATCTGGTGAGAAAGATTAATTTGATTCATGGTTTCAGGGGCTTCAAATATTTATGCTTTCAAATCAGAGCATCAGAGTCTACACCTGGCTTTCATTTAAGTGGGAAACATTTCCAAGGTGAGATTTAATCCCAAGATCCTGGGATATATGCTTCTTAATACACCACATCCTCCATCTTAATACATCCATCCTATTTAGCTGTAGCTCTAACCTTATTCCACTATTAATTCCTTTAAACTACACAAAGCTGTCAACACACAAACAGCAATTTCTGACATAGGCTTAAACATATTTACAATTTTCAGAAAGGAAAGAGAAACATGCAGTGCCTGTCTGTCTGCATTATCTAATAAAAATTAAAAAAGTCCCAAAAATAATCTAAAAAAGGGAGAAAGCTTGGTTTATGGCGGCATAAGTCATCTGCAAAATCTAAGGAAAAATGTATCGTATTTTTGCATTCTGGTGACTGGTGTGTGGAGTTTTGGGCAACAAGTGCACTGTGAAGACACCATTTTACCTGGCATCATTGTATAGAAAAATTTAAGATAAGCACACCAAAAGAAGAGGGCTCTCGGTTATGTTTTTTTGCGTGAAAATGACTATGTTAATGTGACATATTACTATGTCAGATTTTTTTGAGAGTAAAGAATGAAGCAGTGACTGTATCACAAGTAAAACAAATACGATGGTAACATATTTCTGTAATTCATGATGAGGATTGGTTCTCTTTTTCGTTTTTTAAAGAAGGCTAGAAGTATCTTTAATTTAACACATGTGAATGATCAAGTTCTGTTGCTACGCACCATGAGCACAGAAAGCAACATTAAACAGAACATCTGACTGATGATTAACAGGCCACAATCCAAAGAAAATGTCCTTCACAGGTATTTGCAATCATTTGTTTATGTGATAATTAACATAAATAGATGCTTTAATTCAGTAATCACCTACCCAAGAGTAACATCATTAATGTAACAACATTAAACTGTGCATACAGGCGATGGTTTGTCCTCCGCCCGGGACAACCAAATGTGTTATCTTTTCCTGAACTAATTTACACCTTCTGTCTTCAGCGGCTTATTAAGGAGATCTTATAGTTTCTTGCCATCATTTTGCACCTCCAAGGGCAAGGACATTGGTTCCTTGTTGCAGGCATGATAGAACCGTTCTGCTACTGGCATTATCAGAAGACTCTGGCATAATATGGCATGACACATTGTTAACAGTTTGTAATAAAAATATATGTTTGAGTACATTGTGTGTGTGTGTGTGTGTGTGTGTGTGTGTGTGTGTGTGTGTGTGCGCGTGTGTTCGTGTTAGCCCTGTTGTAACACACCTGAAAGCTGTTTCTGTCGTTCTAACAACGCATCCTGTAATAGGCTCCAGTAACACTGAACATAAATTGTGTGTAATAAATAGGATGGACAGATGTGTCTATTCCAGCCTTTCTATTGAATTACTGTATTTGCCAGTAATGTGTACACCTGTGGACAGAGGCAGGCACTGATAAAATGATAATTTACTTTAAAATTGTCGCTGACTGTGAAAGCTGCAGGAAATCACTTTAGAAACATTGATTCCTGAATGTTGATGTGGCCTACCCTATAACCTTATTTAGACCCACAGTGGGCACTTTTTTTCTGTCAACGTTTTCCCCTCTCTCGCTTCATATTTCTTGTCAAATCTTTAAAAAATACATCCAATATCTTCCATTAACATATACATACAATACATGCCCCGCTTGTCAACCGGGTTTTGCATAACTAGACCTTAATATACTGTATAACATAATGTATTTCTCTAATTGATTAGGATTTGTAAAACAGAACCAGCCGTACGTGCAGCTATATACAGTAAATCTGATAAAACGACCGGGTATGCATATATCTTTTTTTTTTCTTCTTTTTTGGGGGTATTTTCGGCTTTTATTTTGACAGGACAGCTGAATACAAAGGGGAGAGAGAGAGGGGAAATGACATGCAGCAAAGGGCTGCAGGTCGGAGACGGACCGGCCGCTGCGTTGAGGAGTAAACCTCTAAACATAGGCGCCTGCTCTATCAACTGAGCTGTCTGGGCGCCGGCGTCTGCATATTTTTGTGCTTGTGTGTACACAGTTTATTTGTGAATCTACAGTTACTCCTTTTTTATCAAATTTGGAGCATTTCAACCCAAAAATGAGTTGGTCCGAAAAGTTTCCAGCTGGAACAAACAAGTGGCAAGTTTTCTTCACATCAAGTGCGAACTGTGACAACATCAGTGGACATGTTAAATTAGATTATATAAGTTAAGATGTTAACAAGTTGAACATCTTCCTCACCACTTGCGCCCTCCTGGTGTTACATTTTTATCAATTCAAGTTTTCTGCTTTTTTTAATCTCTGTTTAATTTATTTATTCTATTTTAAATTTTCTGTTGCTGCTCACTATAGTTGGATTGCAAAACAGCTATTATAGCATCATTGTGAAACACATTAAGAAAAAAGAAAACTGTTACAATGCATGATTACTTAATGCAAAATGCTATCCACTCACCTCCTCCCACCTTTACTAGTGCCCTACTCGGCCATCACCCTTTCACTGTGGCACACTTGTCACTATACCGCTGGCCCACACACAAGAACTGTGGAGTGTGTGCCACCCCACATTAAATCAAACACATCCGGCCGAGTTGTTACACTCTGTTACACTAGACTGTTACAGTCTATACGGGAAGAAATGATCACGGAATACAAAAACTGACCTTATGGTAGCGAGGAAATGAAAGAATTGTAACAGTCCCACTAACAAAACTAAGCTAATGCCTTGTGTTCATTATGATGGATTTTCTAGTCTGACTAATTCTGCCTGTGTAAGTAATTTAGCTTTACAAATACGATTACCTGCAAATGACTCACTGTGCAGGCACGAACACAAGCCCTATTATCTTGGATTGACGACATAAGCAGGGATCATATAAAGCAAAATGGCAGCCTACAGTAGATGGTTGGCACAATCTAAGAGGCAAACATATCAGAATTCATCTTTAATCTTTGTTCTACGAGGTAATTTGTGCATTGATTGTCGCCAGTGTGAAAACGATTAAAGCATCGTCAGTGTGTTTATGCGATTCTGCACAGTTGTGTTTATTATTGTGTGAGTGCTGTCATTTATTACAGTTTCAGTAGTTCATAGTGTTTTTATAGCCTCTTGTACCTTTAGAGACCCTTAATATGTGTGTGTGTGGTGTGTGTGTGTGTGTGTGTGTGTGTGTGTGTGTGTGTGTGTGTGTGTTGTGTGTGTGTGTGTGTGTGTGTGTGTGTGCGCGCGCTTCTGTCTGTGTGTGGCTGCAAAGAAATGTCCAATGCCTTCAGGGACCTGTGGGATGTACAGACGCACGCACGAACGCACGCACGCACGCACGCACGCACGCACGCACGCAATGGAAAAGACGTTCTTGATCCTGTTTACTTGTTGTAAGGCAACCCAGCACCTCTCCTACACCACACGCACATTCACATGGAAAACCAAGTTATCTTTCTCTCGGTGGAAAATGATAAGTGCCTGTGAAATTATTGATGAGCCACATGCAGTATTGTGAGTAAATCTCATCATATGATAATTTATGGATAGAGTATTCTCCACCACCAGCTTTCTGTATAATTCCCGTGGGGTTTGAAGGGTTAAGCAAATAAATGTATTTATGCTACCTCTTCTTTCAGCAAATCTTTGCTTTCAAATTTGTTTTTATTTATGTGCCTTGGACTGTCATGTTACCTATGATGCATGCAGTATGATATGGAAAGCTGGGAAAATGCACACATTCTTAATAGACTGTAACATGTTGATCACACATCTTCATGTTTCATCTGCTATGAGAAAACAATTTAATATGGTGCTATAAGTCTAAGTGAGCATTTAGACCGAAAACAGCCCTGTGTTACAACTACATAACTCAACAACACACAACATGGCGTGATAAAACTATTTTATCTTTTGTCACAACAATCGCAGGTCAGTCAGTAGAAATAGTTTTACATTACAAAGTATCTACTAGGAACATGTATTTGCACATTTTTGATTAAGAAACAAATTGCCTTATTGGATGACATGTAGCAGAAGTTGAGCTTGGTTCAACTTTTTTGCCAGAGACCCCTGTATTGGCACCCCCGCTTCGTCACCGGACTGATTTCATTGAAATGAATGTGAGCGCTGTGTTTTTTAATGCAGGGTTAAAGTCAGTCTGCCTAAGAGTCTTCAGTCATTGTAGCAGCTCTGTGAGGCTGTACTTAGACATAGCTATGCTTTGGGTTAAAAGCTAATGTCAGATGAAATTTAATGCACCTAATTCTACCTTTTCTTGAATTAGTTTATGCTGGAAATATATTTATGCAAAGGGAAACATTGGGGACAATTCAAAATATAAAAACATAATTGAATATTTTTTCATCAAGGCTGTAGGCATTCTGTATTGCTTTCAACTATTTATTCTCCTGTAGATTGACTTTTCTAAATTGTATCTGAGTCAGCACACATGCATGATTTATTCTTCCCTCCTCTTTTGCATCTTTTGTTGGGGAATTAACTTCGTTAAATGTGCATATGACAATTATTCACCTCAGTGATACATGGATTCATTTTAATAAATTGATAAACCCCTGGACTGTAATATTTCAGATGTGTTTGAGCAGTATTTCTGCTCACGTTCATTACTTTGTGCACATTCAAAATGTATCCGGGTTCTCTGTGATTTAGGTGATATTTTGAGAAAAATAAAGTGATAATAGGCTATTACAAGAATAAAGTCACTATATTTCAGAAAATAATACCTGACCATAGTCTGCTATGCACCAGCCTACCTGATTGCCCTGCTGATAAGGTAGATCACAGACCTTGTGACAGACTGTGAGCCCAGTTTGAGACTCTCTCTGGATGAGACAAAGTTCAGGAAAGTGGCTCTACGTTTCTCTACGTCAGAGGTGGAAAGAGCACAAACGTGACACATCTACCGCAGCATCTCCACAGCATCATAAACCTGAAGCTGCACAATGAGAGTGGAGCCTAAAGCGACGTACAGGTCTGCTTCATCGGTCAACTTTTCAACATACGTTCAGGGCTACACTCAAAACATTTGGGGCTCAAACCTCAGCAAAATCGGCTGACGCCGTGTCTGCTTAGTATGGCTTTAGGTAAAAAGTTAAGTGATCATCAAAGTCATTAGGATTCATCCTCTGGGCACCATGAAAATAGACATCAAATTTCAAGGCTATCAATTCAGTAAGCAGTTAAGATATTTTATCCTGGACCAAAGTGGGACTAACGTACAGACAAACATTGCCCTCCCTAGAGCCATGCCTCTAGCAAAAACAGGTTGATAATCAGTCACACAGCCATTGTGCAGAAACCCCTTGGAATGCTTCTAATATTATACTGTTTTTTTGTCCTGTTCCAAGGGCTTAGTGATTGAACGAATCGGGAGGAGGCCCCTCCTCATCTTTGGGTTCTGTGCCATGGCCGTATTCTTCAGCCTACTCACAGTGTTCCTCAATTTCCAGGCAAGCCACTCTTTCTCTCCCTTACTGACCTCATTCCAGACACACTGTAAGTGAAAAGGTGCTCTGTTCTGGGGGCCAATTATAGTGTGAACAAATTGCCATCAGGATTCCTATTCTGAAGTTATTATACATCATATCTGCAGCATGTACTATATATATCTCACATTATCATAATGTATTGCTTACATTTTTCTGGAATTATTTGTGGATGTTTGCTGCTATAACATAAGCAAACTAAAATATAGGAAGTTAATTATTCATTTCACTGAAATATTTTCTGTGATATTCCTGCTCAGAAGTCAGAGTTGTAATTTAGAGTTTTATTGCCAACATAATAATTATGGTCTTTGCAATATCTTTTCTCTCGCTCTCTTATCCAGGACAGGCTGTCATGGATGCCCTACCTCAGTTACATCTCTATACTGGCTGTGATAGCGTCCTTTTGCTCTGGGCCAGGTAAGACTACTGACGTACATTACTGGCTGTGATTTCTCCTTTTTCTTCTTTTCTTTCTTAATGTTTCATCTTAAATTGCACCTGAAAGAGAATGAGAAAATACCCTGCATATTGTTATCAGATTGCGTTTACTTTTAAAACTGGCAAAGGGAGCTGTATTTGCACTGCTTTTTTAGACTTAAATACTTTGTCAGCCAAGTGTGTCTATGATTAGAATCACAGTTGAAGGTGCTGTCATATGTTAGCGCAGGGGTCTTCAACAGGGGGTCCGCGACCCCTAGGGGGTCCGCGGAGGTACTGCATGGGGGTCGCGAAAGTTTTGGTTGATTAGACTTTTTTTTATATTCCCCCCCCCCTGCAATTTTTTCCACTAATTGAAATGTCTTTAAATACACATTAACATGAATTTAACACACTGTAGTAAACAGATAAATGGAGGCAGAAGATGTCTTTCAGTCATCAATGCACACATGGCACTATAGGACCAGTTTGATATAACACAATTTTATACAATATATATAATTAGGGGGTCCCCGCTCCATCTTGCCGTCAGTTTGGGTGTCCTTGGCCTGGAAAACGTTGAAGACCCCTGTGTTAGCGTATTAAATGGGAGTTGTACAGTATATACTGTATATTGCACTGCACTGCAGATGCACAGGGGACAGTGTGAGTGTGCACAGTAGATCTCGGAGGGAGGTTGACTTTGAGATTCAAGGTGAGGCTATTGCTGTCATCACACATATACTTCACTTCTGAGTAATAATGTCTCCAGGGAGTGTTAATCCAATGAAGTGCCTCAGTGTATCAGGATGAGATGAGAACTGTGGAGCGGTAGAAAGTGTGGAAAAACTTTTCACAACTATCGCAATCAGAATACTAGAGCGAGCACATTACATTTTCAACCGTAGAGGCTGTGTTCGTTAATAAAATGAAAAAGAGAAAGAAGTCACAAAACGTCAAAACATCCACACAACTGCAAGCTGCACAGTGCCGTCACTGTTTAACACTAGCTTTTAATCGTTCAGTGCATTGTTCAGGTCCACATCTGTGGTAATTGTTAAAGGAAGAGAGATCATTTCTTGTTTATTTCAACCTCACAGCAATGATTTATGGCCTTTTGAAACAAATGATGTCCCTCATTGCTTGGGGATGCTGAATGACTGGGAGGGAAAGAAAAGAAAATGTGCATGAGGGATAACCCCAGTGGTGCTTTGAGCTTGTAAACAATGTGACTAGCCACAAATCCTCTCAAGTCATTTTACCATGAAAGCAGTGTCCCAGATATTTAATTGTTTATGGAAACACAAAGATTATCTGACCATACAAATTTAATTGGGGGTGATTTTTGTTTTTGTCTGATAAATTAAAGGGCAGTAGGTTTGTAGTAGTGCTTAGTTTTCAAATAAGACACTGAATATTTCCTACCTTTTAAATAGTGTAATGCTTTATATAAAATATTCTGTTCATATTACTTTGCATTTTCATTTAACTCTCCACTCTCTCCAGGAATATGACAATCTGTGTGTTTAATTACAAATAACCCGAGTGCTAAAACACTATATACAATAGTGAGTGAGATTAGCCACTTTGCGATAGAGATCTCTGTAAACAACCAACGACCTGTAACAATGTTTATATACGGCATTTTCACTTTCCAATTGCCAGCAAATCCCACATTTCTATAATTGTATTCAGAGAAGGCAATGTTACAAATCAGGTTTTCTAGCAGTCAATATTTAAATCTTGCTTTCAGTTGGTGGGGGGAAGCTACAATATGTGTGACTTTCCAGCCACCCATAAATCCTTTTATTAAACTTATTTGTAAACTATGCCATGAATATCTTTGTGCAACACCTGCGCCATCACTCTCTCTGTTCAACCTCACATTCTCGTTCTCTGGCCTCTAAGTCTATTGTAAACTGTAGCCATACCCATTGGGCCCATTCATTGATTTTCCTTCTCTGTGAAACACCTGACTGCCCTTGCAAACATCTTGTTTGCCAGATTGTCTACTGTATGTTGCATCTTTGCCGTCATCTTCCATCAATTTATGTAACTACATACTGATTTGACATCCTGTTGTAGGTGTTCTATCAGCCTGCTGATTTTTGCCTGAGCTGGCCTCATCAAAAATCTGGTTATTGAACAAAGTAAATGGCCTTTTACTTCACCTACCCTTTTCCTGGCATTGTAAAATGAAGTTAGATTTAGGCTCTTGATTCTATAGTGGAATTATAAACTGAGCAGGTGTACTTTGTACATAAGACATCATAAGGAAATATGAAGTTACTGTATGTTCTGTTTTGGTCATGTGCTCTACAGGTCAAACTTTGCCTATACTTTGTGTTGTGGTGTTGTTGCCATGCTATATCGGCGGCTTCAGTGTCCTATCTTTGTGGCTTGTATTGTAGTGTTCTATAAATGAATGGCAAAAGGACATGTAGACAATTTGGCTTCAGTTTAATTTCTTTGCTGTGTCTCAGGTCCCGGTGTAGAGGGGTTTCTTTCATCCGGGGACTGTTCACTTTGTCACCTACTGAGATGATTAGGCTTGAGTGAAAACCGTTTAATTAAAATCTTGATGCTAAAAACTATAATTTCCTGCAAGTTGCTGCCCTTTGCAGCAGTTGGGTCTGTAGCAAAGATAAGGAAGTTGCTTTGGGTTGTTTAAAAGCCTGTTGCTTATTTAAATCAGCCATAAAAGTGGAAAACTGCACCAGCTTGTGTTAATGTTGTGAGCTTATAGTTGACTTTAATGCAGGAGTATACACATAGTAAGTGACATGTGGAGCTTCCACTGAGCTGGCTGTGTTTTTAATTATCTTTATTGGCTTTGGCAATCCAACTACTAAACATTAATATGCCAGTTTGTGTGTATCTCCACCACACAGATGGATATATAATTAGAGTTGTTATGAAGATTGAGCCAGGAGTGTACAGTACATCTTACCCTTTTTCTGAATGAATTTTGAAGGCTGTGATGTCTTGGGGGGGACATCACGCCCCATCCCTTGTAGCAATTACACGCTTGGTACACAAAAACTCACACATACTTGTAATGATACATGCCATAATTACAAAACTACATGTTTTGAAATGTGTCTCTGTTAAATGCTCTGCACCTGAGGGTAATATCACATGTGGGCCAAGCAGTCACTTGATGATGGATGATGCTGAACCCGGGGAGTGTGTGCAAACCACTCAGATGGTACAGCTGTTATAAAGCAGACTCATTTAGCATTTTAACAGTAAAATGCAACAAGATGTGAGGCAAAATAGAAAAAACTCATAAAAACATATCAAGAGAAATGTTTTTTGGAATTTGTAAGTTGTAATAAATTGTTCTTTCAGCAATCATTTTCTGGTGTGACAGACATTTTGAATTACAGGCTGCAGTTTATAAATAAGCTGGTTTGTATTTAAGATATTTTTTCCACTGTAGGTGCTAGTGAGCGTGAACCCTATGAAATCCAGCATAACAAATTACTGCAGTCAGATAAAATCCATGTATCATGGGGTCAGCTAGTAAAAATGCAAAGGATAAAGCTGTTATTTTACATTTTTACTATCAACAAACCCAACAAAAAATGTATATTATGAACAGGTATTCTTTGTGTTTATTCCCCTGTGCAATAGAACTCCCCTGTTTATACAATAATAAAGCGATACTGAAGCAATAAAAAACCCGCCTCAAAGCCAACATGTGACATTTTCATTATAATGCAGTTGCAGGGTTGTTTCAGAATTAAGTACGCTAGCTATGTTCATTGTAATAAAGATATTATTGTATATAGCACTAGAATTAAAGTATATGTCTCTTTAATGGGTTTTCCAAGAGATTTTAAATGGCTTTGGATAAAAACACTATCCTTCAAGAAAACAGTTCATGTTCTTGAAACAGTTTGACCACTGCAAATATTGACAAGATATTTTTTTATTGATTTGGAATAGGTTTCTTTAAAGGTGATATAGGTAGGATTGCAAAGATTTAGGACAAAATAATTTAACATTAACAACATCTCTGTCCCTTCCCCCTTTTTGCTAAACTCCAAAACAGTCTCCTAAGCCCCTTCCCCCACAAGGGAGAATGAATGTGTGTGCATGAGCAGTGACTGAAACACAATTAGACACCCCCCTGCCCCTGATTGGCGCATCTGAACAGGGAGCTGTGGATTTTTACAAATCACACTACAGGCTGTAGGTGGTGCCAAAGATTACCTGCTTCATGTAGTTCTCCTCAAACACAGGGTAATTTTCAGCAAAAATATGATAAAGTGAAGGTTAGTTTTATAACTCTTACCTACTGCACCTTTAATATTACAAGTTAAGAAGGTTATTATTGGTAACATTTTCTATAAAGCCTGTCTCTATGCATTGTAAACGCATTTATAATGTGTTATAATCTGCTTATAGCATTGTTTAGGTATAGTTATAAGCACTCAGAAATATTCATAATGCTATAACAACAATCATACCACATTATAAAGATTTTTTTATAAGGACCAATAAGGTTAAGTATCATAATAAATCTGTATAATTGCTGCTTAATCATGTTTTTGTTTTTTTTCCCAAGCCCATGTCTATAATACACTAGTGAGGAGCACCCATGGTTCAGATATATATAGGCAAGGTTAATTGGGTCCTTTCCTTGCTGGAGGCGTGCGTGATAGGGAGTCACTGTATTTGTTCCACTGTATTTGTTCATCTGTCACCATAGAGACAGCGAACAAATGGTGAATGGCGATCCTAATTTGACGTTTATGGGAATGGCAATAGTTATAGCAATGCTGTAGTTGCAGGATTATTCTATTCCTGTATTTCCACTTTCTTAATTCGGTGGATCAAAACATGCTTTCCAAAGTTCTTATACAGTATTGTTTTAAAAGCTGACATTTAGACTCAATTTTAGACCCTAAAACACGTTTCCATTCAAAACAAAGAAATCAAAACAGAGAGATTTTTACTCAGTGCAAAGGTTCTTGGCTCTTTTTTTGCCTCTTGTTGCAGGCTGACACTGTCATCTCATTAACTGGACATTGTTGATTCTCTCTTTCTGATTCTCCTGTTGAGTGTGTCAGATTCTGCCAACTTGTCAAACCAGAGAAAACAACGCTGCCCGAGCTGTTTCACAACCCTTATAATGACGGTGCATATACTGTATATGAAATACTAACAAGACCAAATATGACAAACAAAACAGACCACATACGCCTGTGTTTCTGAATTCTGCACACAGGATAGGATGTAAGTTGTCATTTGGAATTGTGTTGTATACATTATAATTATAACACCTGGAGCTGTCGATGTAGAAGAAATCACACATGACAGAAGTCAATGAATATTAACCTCCTGAAAATTGAGAAATTGTGGACAAACATTTTCCTACTGCCTGTCTCTTCTATCCTGGCAATAAGTCATAGTGTTGACACTGAACAGGTTCTTACTGTTCATGTGGGACAGCAGAGACCAACACTTCCCCAAGGATACACTGATGTGCTCATTAGTTTGGGACCAGAAGCTTTTTCTGCAGTACTTATTTTTATTTAAGTGGCTGTGAGATACTGTGTACAACCCTAAAATCAAGCAGCTTTAATGTAACGCCTTAGACAACGAGGACAAAATGGCAAACACCTACAGCATGATCTACTTCCTTATGTTTAGTTTTGCATTCATTATTGAGAAACATATATTTTGCGCTTTCTTTGGTGTAATTTTGTTTCAGATTTGGAAGATGTTTTTTTTCTAGTTTTTCCAATGTGATGTTTTTATGGCAGTAGTACAGTGTATAAACTCACACTAATTAACAACATGTGAAAGATTTACCTTTTTATTAGATTGGATGATATTAACACATGTGGAATATGCAGTTAGCTGCTTCTGAACATTTGATTTAGCGAGGGTTTGGGTCAAGATGTTATGTGCAAATGTATTCAAAATTTTTGATTATTTCATAAACAAGTTTCTTTTGGATTTATACTGCATGCAGTATAATTGTGTGGCAGGCATCTCATTGAAGGAACCAATATTCTCAGCTTGTGTCTCACTCAACATTTGGGGCAGCTTCATCATACTTTATGGTCCTGCTGTACTCTTGATGACAGCAGTGACTCAGCTGTAGTTGCAGATGCTAGTTGTTGCTCCACAGTTTGAATTACTTGAATTTAAAGCTTAGCCCTTGTTTAAAGCTTTATCAGACACCAAAACAACACATATACATCATCACACATTCTGACATCTTCAACTTTATATTGTTCAATCTTAATTCATATTTGAAATTATCTAAATTTTGACCTTTTTGCTGTTGGTCTTTCAAAGTGCAACCAATGAGAAAAGTAGTCAGCCAGAAGCAAAGATGATGTTTACCTGTGTTACACTTTGCTTCTGTAGTGTCTACACTAAGCCCAGTGCCATTTCTTACAATTTTACCTCTGATAATATGTAGGCGGCTTAAAGGCGTCTGAAGACATGCAACTTGCAAATCTGTACATTGTCCCTATGCGTGAAAATGAATGTGTCTATATGTATTAGTGTGTGTTCAGCTTGCTCTGTCAGCAGTGCAAATCTAGTGTGAAGAAAGGTCTGGCAGTTTGAGACTATATACGCAATATGCTCGGCACAGTGGCCTTCTTTCATTAAGGTATCATACTTTCAGATTTAATCATAATGTGCAATTGCCTTGGAGTCTGCTCAATTCACAGAAGAAAAATGACATTGATTAATTCTGGTGACTCATTTTTCTCATAAAACAGAGATAAAATTGTTGCCTTGGATAAAAATAAACTTCACACCCATGCTGCCATCCCTCACACTGAACACCTACATATGTGTGTTGCGAGTTTGTCATGCAACTCCACAGAGCCTGTGCCGCTTTTGTGTAATACAAACATAGTTAATACTTTTGTGCTTTTTCGACACAGTTATGAGCTTCACACATTTAATTTTTCATGTTTTTTGAATTTTATTTGTATGAAAAAATGCTAATAATATTCAATTGTGCACTATGGTGAGACTGCTTGAAGTTGAATATGGAAAAGCAATTAAAGCACTAACTATAGATTCACATTGTTCAGTGATAATTGTCACCTGTAAAATCACACTGAACACTTAATTGTTCTAATGTAAATTGTGTGTCAACATAAAAAAAAAATATGGCGTGGTCCTCACTTTTTACAGGCAGATGACGAGATACAAATGCTCCCCTGGTTTTGTTTAATCTTTGTCTCTTCTTGAATACATTTAATTTATCAAAAATATGTGTATCCATGATTTGAATAAAATACTTGTGGACTATACTAAAGCACTTAATGCTGCCGGCAGCATCAGATGGCCGCCCACCAAGAGTTAGGTTCAGTCCAAGGTTTCTGCCTGTTAAAAGATGTTTTTCCTTGCCATTGTCACACCAAATTTGTGGGGATTTGTTGGGTCTCTGTAAGTTATAGAGTGTGAACTAGACCTGCTTTATCTGTAAAATCTGTTAAGTGTCCCAAGATAACGTATGTTACGATTTGACAATATACATACAATGTAATTGAATGAATTGGTTGTGACAGTTAATTGATGTTTGTTAATTGAAAGAAGCAGCTTGGCTAATCAAAAAATGAATTACTGCTTCCCCTCACTCACCAAACAATAAAGTATGTTGAGCATTTTCAATGTGCTCTTAAAGCTGCATTTGTCATGGAGCTTCAGGAAACGTAGGACCCAAGTGCAAGATGGCAGACATACGAGTAAGCTCAGGGATTTATTATACTGAAATCCAACAAACAAAAGGTATCCTGGAACATCAGGCGAAATACAAAAATAGAAAAAGGCAGAATCAGAAACAAGACCGTCAAAATAAAACAGGAAACAGAACATACACAACCATAACAACATTAAGCAGCAGTGAGGATCTGCAGTATTTAAGCATCTCTTGCACATTACACTGAGTCTTTTTACATACAATTAACAACTTTAAGCTATTTCTGATCAGTTCCTATATAGGTCTCTCATACACATAGGTCACATACTGTATACTACACAGACAGCACATACAGTAACATGTGGTGGACTTGAGTGCTTTAAATGTTTCAAATTTTTACTGCTTTATACTTCTAATGGAGTATTGTATTTTCATGGGTTGAATCTATTCTCATTTTGGAAATGTTTTAATATGAATGTTATTGGAGCCTTTATGGGCATCAAATGAAATCACAGTTGTTGTGTCACAAATAATGTGTTGTACATGTAATTAAGGTATTCAATTATGTCTAAATGTAAGGGGCTGTGCTCAATTTTCGGAACATTAATATAGCAGTAAACAACTATTTGCTATGTAAAGATATAGTGCAGTATTTGCGTCCTGAGCAAGACTGAAGTCACACTCTCTCTTTGTTTGTTGTAAACTGAGCTTCTCTGTTCTTTGTTTTGATAGCCAGTCCAGCCGTGGGAGTGCATGTGAGTGCCTTGTGCGTCGGTATTAAGGGGTTGTGACAAAGCGTATTTGACAAGTTAGGGAATAGTCGGTAAGAGCCATGGAGGCAATCCCAGATCCATTTTTTTCCAATTGTTTTCAAAAGTACAGCAATTAAAGTTTGTAAATGCAGCAACTGTGCAACTTTCCCTTTTGAACAAGTGCATTTTTGCTTGAATGCCATGGATTCTTCTGCAGTGAGTGCACACACAGCATGGTTGAGCAGACCCTGTGATATTATCATATAGTTGGATGGTGTGTTCACTCAATTCTCCTGGGAAGAGAAAAAATAAGTGGAAGAGAAATAGACAGAGGGTTACAAAGTGCTGGTGACAGACAGGCCATAGAGAATAAGACATAACACCACTTCACTTTTCACCTAGGAACCAACTACTATATATTTGCTGTTGTGAGAGTTAGCAGGTAATAAGAAATACCCGGGGTGAGATGTGAACACGTCCTGACAAGAGTGGCACCTGCTGCTTTTAGGAGCCATGAGCAACATATACAGGGGCAGAGATAATGAGAGGCGACTGAACTCGAGCCAAGGTGAAACTTAATGATGTGTGACAAACAGCGTTAGCTCGAGATTTAATTAGAAGGGCAAAAGAAATGAAGGAATAATTAAAGGCTGATGGATTACAAATCTGTGGAAGAGAAATTGTCTCTGAACAAGTGAATTTATTTGTGTGGGGTTATTACCTCATTTGGTAATGTCTTGTTATTTATTGTATCTTGATAGTACAAAGATTACTATTTAATATTCCGGTCTTGCCATGCTCAATGTGGTTTTGAATAATGAGCACCATGCCACATTAACTTTTAGCATTAAAAAATAAAGTATATCCATGAATCTCAAGAATCCCCTGTAATTTTCACTTGCCCCTGGTTTCCTTAGGAGAAGAGTCCTGATGTTGTCATTCCTTGCCTAGTTTTCCCCACAAATATTGTGGTGCTTCCCAAGACTGATGTCTCTTGTTAGACAGACTTATGTAATATTCCCCTTGTGTACACAAACCCCTGAGAGGTGTTTGATAAAAAGCAGGAAACAACATTTTCTTCACACACGTTTAATGACATTGATCTTCTGTCAGAAGCCTGTTCTTGACAGGGAAGGATTTATTCTCCTTGGGGTCCTGAAACATCCGCTGTGGTAGAGTATACTTAATATGTCCTTGGGCGCCCAGATAGCTCAGTTGGCAGAGTGGCCGCCCATTTATAGAGGTTTAGTCCTCAACGCAGCGGGCCCGGGTTTGACTCCAACCCTCGGCCCTTTGCTGCATGTCATTTCCCCCTCTTTCCCCTTTCATGTCTTTAGCTGTCCTATCAAATAAAGGCCTAAAATGTAAAAAAAATAAAAAAAATAACTGTCCTCACATCTGGATTTATCCCTTGCTCAGCTGCAGCAGGTTTTTCTTTAGTTGTCTGCAGTAATTTAACACAACTCCATCAATCAAAAGTAATACCAGGTTGAAAGTAAGAAACTGAATGGAGGAGTGCGTCTGAACTCCAAACCACAGCGATTCAGTGACACATTTTAAAGGCAATGTGAAATGAACACAGACCTGCTATCAAACCACAACAATATGAGTTTGCTTGATGGTCTCTTGTTGTGAGGCCGCAGTATTTGTTCACTGCTTGGTGCAATTAAAGTGGGCTGAACTGTGCCTGTGAAAGAAAAAGGTGTATGTGGTGATGCAGTTTGGCCTCGTTTCACACCCTTTTAGGATGAATAACGCCCTCCAAGAGATTCTTAACAATTTGTTTTTGTCAGTCTAGATAAGAAAATGTGTAACACTTAATAACCATCATTAATAGATGGTAAATTGATAGTTAATCTTTAGTTACTTGTCATTGACCGTTAACAAAAAATTGATTTATAATTAATAACGATTAGTTATTATTAGTAGTGCTTGAAAATTAACAGTTTATTGTTACACACATTATATTTCTCATATATTATATTAGGTATCGGATAATGATTAAATGTTGTTCGTAAACCTTTAAGAAACCATTTTTAAAACATCTATAGATACAGTACATGGACCAGATATTCATACATATATATAATATGTATAACGCTTTGTTAATGGTTACTAGTTGATTGGTAAACCGTCTATAAACAGTGTCTGGATGGTTATAATGAAATTGCAACAGATGACTATAATACCTTTTAGTTCATAAATACTTTGTAAACCATCTATAACCATTATCTAGATGGCTATTGTAAAGTTCTGACTGATGTTTTGCATAGTTAGTTATTGCTAGTAATGCATGACCAGTTTCTACCAGTTAAATGATAATTAACTATAGATTAATTGACTACCAATTTACCTTCTAATAAATGTGCTGTATTTATATAGCGTTTTTCCAGTCTTAACAACTGCTCAAAGCGCTTTTACATCTACAGTAAACATTCACCATTCACACACATTCATACACTGTGGCCGGGGCTGCCGTACAAGGTGCCACCTGCTCATCAGATAAACATTCATACACATTCACACTCCGATGCGCAGCACCGGGGGCAACTCGGGGTTCAGTGTCTTGCCCAAGGACACTTCGACAATGACTGCAGGGGCGGGGATCGAGCCACCAACCTTCCGATTGGCAGGCAACCGCTCTACCACTGATCCACAGCCGCCCCAATAAGATACCTTCTAATAAGAAGGTTATATAAATTAGGTTGTATAAATTATAATATGTTACCACAAAATGTGCTGCTGTCAGCAACACACTCAACATGTGCTATGCTATAATTGCTTAAAAAGTCTGGACTGTTGTACATTGGCCCTGGCCACTGTACCTCAAACAATTTGTGTTTTGCACACACAGCTGCACCAATGCTCTCACTAGCACAAAGAATGCTAATTTTATACAGTGCAAAGGCTGAACATGCATTTTCAATAGTTAAAGTGCAGCTGAATCATTGCCCCAGTATTGAGAATCCCTGACCTTCTACACTAATTCATAATGGACGGTGCTTCCGAGGTGGGACATTTATTCCCTTGTGACTGCGAGCTCCACATGTACTCAGTTAAAGTCCTCCAGGCAACCTTGGTCTTGTTGTCACTGGATTTTAATCGTGGCCTTCCTCTCTCACGCCACAGTTCACTCCAATATCATGGTTCTTGCTGACAGGATCTTAAAGGCTGCTCTTTTAATTCCACAGCCCAAAATTACCATCAACAAATCAAACAACCAGTGGGATCAATCATCATGTTTTCTGTCTCATTGGAGGGTCATGTAATATTGTTTCTAATCAGATCCACCCATGTGTGTCACAACTCTGTTCTCTCCTGGGCAGCACAACAACCCTTTCCTTTGGTTTCCATCTACAATATATAGTCCAAGCTGAGAGCAATTGATTCAGTGTTGTACTTCAGCTAGTCCTTTTCCAGACTGGGCAGAATATGAGCTAAAGTCCCTGCAATTTGTTGTCACAGGCCTCAGAGAAAACAGGGTGTGTTAGGTGATCCAGTAGCTGAGAAGTTAAAGTGCTGTTGTATAGCCTTGGCGTGACCAAGCGGAATGTTGAAAAGAAAAGGAAATGAGAAGAATAAGCCTTTTAACAAAACATCCCAAAAGTGATGACAAGTCTTAAAAGTCTTCAGCCATGCCAGCCTCTCTGTGAGGTTGTACTTATACATGCTGGTACGTTGTGCTTAATGCTAACAATGGAATGCTATCATGCTCAAATGACAATGCTAACATGCTGATGTTTAGCAGGTATAATGTTAACATTAACACCATCTTAGTTTAGCATGCTAACATGTACTAATAAGCAGTAAAAACAAAACACAGCGGTCAGTATAGGTTTATAGTGTATGGTTTTTGCAGGTATTTGGTCATAAACCAAAAAAATTTAACTTGAACATGGCACTACATGAATGTCATAATTACAATTCCTCCTATGAGCACCATACATGTCCGTAGCAAATCCCATGGCAATTTTTTTAGTAATACTACATGCACGAAATGTCAACAAGCTTGTGGCACTAAAGGAAATGTTAAGAGATTTTCAAGTAGTAAATTAACTTCTAGGGACTATGTATGTGTGTATAAAATATTATCTCAATCCATCCAGTAGTAGAGATATTTTAGTTTGGACCAAAGTGGTGGACTGATCGACAGACAGACTGACAGACCTTTCGTTTCCTGAGCTGGAATCTAGCAAAACACTAAAGCATTGTGATAAATCATTTAACCCTTAGATCTACTGTATGCCAAATCTTACATGCTTGTTGTGTGTCTGCATGCATACACAATGTCACTTGGCTCATGCTGCTGTATGTTTGACATGTTTCATTCATTTGTGTGGGAGGGCAGTATTAAGCTAGTGTGACATTATTATCCTATTGTAAAATTAGTCTTTATTTATACCTTGTGTGCTTTTGTTGGATAATATCACAAGCATAAACCTGTGAGCAGTGCAGCAAACCACGTGAGTCACTATAAGGGCAAAGGTAGTACTATGAGAAAATTCTTTTTAGATTGATGCAACCATTCATTGCTGTTAAAATAATGTGCCTGGAAAAAAAAATCCAATTATTAATATTTCAGTATTTATAATGTAGGGTATCAAAATGTGGTTTATAATCCACACATCTCCATGAAATACGATTGCTGATACACTGATAAACTATACAGATAAGCTAGTTAAAACCTCTGTCAGAACCAATTGCGAGTGAAAAAAGCAGTGGCCGGGGGTGCTACCTTCTCATTGCTGTCCTGTCATCTGTGGCTCTCTGCCTGAGGGACAACAAATCAAGGCTCTGGCACTGGTCGAGTGTGGCCCACCCACAGAAATGTGATGTCTCACAAGGTCAAGCTGAAACAGAAGGCGGCGCACAAGCTCTTGTCACAAATCCAAACCAAAAAGAATTGCTGTTTCATTTCCGTCTGATCATCTTTGTGTTATAATGTCATTTTGGGCTGCTGATGTGATGTAGATCTTTTATAATTGGGTTTTTAAATCTGTCACCACCAGTAATTATCCGTTAACTTAATAATCATCAGGAAAGTTGTCCTTTAATCCAGTTCTGGTCCTTAAACCCCAGAAAATGAATGGCCCATTTACATTGGTGCTTGTAAGTTTATGAACCTATGCCAAAGTTAACTAAAAAGAGAAATTACAAAATCATCTTTTGGAAATTAATCTTAATGCCTTAATTTAAAAAGAATTGGAAAAATCCAACCTTTAAAGCATAACTCATGCCAAGGTACAACCTACGGTCTTTTTTTAAATGTACCCGAGCCAAACCTTTGTATAAAAGCATAATTAGGACCGAAACGCCACTTTTAAGATTTATCGTGTCATCGTATTTGGTCAAATGGCCTTTTGAATGGGAGTGCTAGGGGCACTTCTATGATAGCATCAAAATCACTATTTTTAAAACACTAAGAAGGCTCGACACAATGTGAAACTTTGCTCCAAGTATCACCAGACGTTCTACACATGAACTCAAACATTGACAACATTGTTTGTGTACATAGTTTACTAAAAAGATATGTTTTGAACAACTCCCTTCGCTGACAGCCATCTTTGCCAGTCAAAAAGAATTGATCTCTGAATGCGAATGAACTGACTTCATAGGAGGAAATGTCATTGCTATATGAGGCTCCTTTTTCAACAATGTCAAAAGAACAAATTATCTGTGTATTTATATGGAACTAAGCTTTAGAAGCTTTCCATCTTTACTCCCCTCCCTCGACTATTTTTGACTTGCTAGATGGCGACCGGAAAAACCAACAGCTACAGTGAGTTGATAAAACCTTTCTTTTTAGTAAACTCTGTGTATACAAACAATGTTATCTATGCTAGCGTTAATGTGTAGAGCCCTTGGTGATACTTCGATCAAAGTTTTACGTTGTGTTGAACCTTCTTAGTGATTTAAAAATAGTGATTTTGATGTTATCATAGAAGTTTCTCTAGCCCTCCCATTCAAAAGTAGCCTGGCTCCGCCCTCCTACGTACTTACACTCAATTTTCATTTCCCTTGAATACTACGTCTGGATTCACAGTATAGTGTTGGGTTTTCTCCAGCCAAATTTTTGGTGCTCCAATCAGCTTACAGAGGGAGTTGCCTAGAACGATGATGTTGAGGCCATGCACTAAAGTTGTAGTTCCGTAATAGCGGCGGAGAAAGATGCGAGCAAACACATTCGGCCCATGCTTCTGTCCTAATTTACTTTTAAACAAAAGTTTGACTTGGGTACATTCACAAAAAGACCATAGGTTTCATTTTGGCAAGAGTTATACTTTAAGGACACCAATTTTCTTTGTGAATGAATAATGAATCGTAAATAAATAAATGTTCTTCCTTAAAATACGGGGGGCATAAGTATACACACCCCTATGTTAAATTCCCACAGAGACAGGCAGATTTTTATTTTTAAAGACCAGTTATTTCATGGACCCTTCAACAAACCTAGAGATTGGCATGGGCTTCTTTGCATAAAATCATCTCTCAATGCAAATCAAACCAGCTATTAAATGTAAATGTGCTGTATTTATATAGCGCTTTTCCAGTCTTAACAACTGCTCAAAGCGCTTTTCCATCATACAGGGAACATTCACCATTCACACACTGTGGCAGGGGCTGCCGTACACGGTGCCACCTGCTCATCAGATAAACATTCACACACGTACACACTCCGATGCGCAGCACCGGGGGCAAGTCGGGGTTCAGTGTCTTGCCCAAGGACACTTCGACAATGACTGCAGGGGCGGGGATCGAACCACCAACCTTTCGATTGGCAGGCAACCGCTCTACCACTGAGCCACAGCCGCCCCTGCAGGCTAACTGCAATAAAACCATGCCAATCTCTAGGTATGGTGGAGGGTATGTGATGATGTGGGGCTATTTTAATTCCAATGGCCAAAGAAACAGGATGCATAGTATCATGGAAAGTATCATGACTCAATGAAATAACTGGCATGGCCCAAAAAATCAAGCCCGACCCTACCCGAGCCCGTGCACGTAGGCACATTAACTGTGATTTTAGCCTGAGCCTGATTTATATGGAGCTAGAACAGTGACAGTAACCTGTGCTATTAAAAATAAAATTTGGAATTGAAACAACAGATATTGGCACTGAAAAATGTTGAACTGATTTATAAAACACAAACATCAAAAAGTAATAATCTCACAATCCTATGATATTATTTCACTTTGACATTTGTTTGCATTATGATAGGTTTTTCAATGTCAATCCACATTTTTTTTTTGATGTCTGTGTCTTTTCAGTGAAAGTTCTTTTTACGCTGTCAAGATTTTTACATTGTCACTGGTTTTCAGTTTCAACTTTCTGTCACTGTTTTGGCGTAGGGAGGAGGGGCCTGAGGAGAGGGACAAAGAGGGCGTGGTTCAGAGGTAATTTACATAGGCTACTTGCGAGAGACCGCACCTCCACAGGAATCCTCACAGATGTGTTAAAACCGCGTATCTGCAATGTCTTCCTCAAGTTTATCTGGAACATCTCCTAAAACTGGGAAAACACATTTACTGACTAACTGTTAAGTCAGTGAACGTGTTCTGCCTTTTAGTGAGTGTGTGATTTGCCTAGAAACCTGTCACTCAGCAGCTATACTTGTGATTGGAGGAGCGTTATGGGGGAGGGGCGTTAAGGTTCTGTGCCAGTGTCAGCAGCAGGTAGAGAAAGTGGAGCTCGTTCTCTTAATACGTCCATGACGGAGCTAATGAGAGATACAAGCGAGTCAAGTCTTGTGCACCGGCAATAACACTGGCCTTAGGAGTCATAAAAGACAGGAATTACTGTTATTATAAATACTAGATTATAGAAGATAGATTGACATCCCCGGCAGGAGACTTGGCTACAATAAGCCACAAGTTAGCTGACGTGTTAACCATGGATGTATTAAGAGAACAGTGCTAATCTCTGCCGAAACAGTACAGTTTAGGCCTACATTAAAAGTTAACACTAAACCAGCCTGCTTCTATGTGACAAAATGGCAGAGATAAACAGACTTAGTTTATCTTAGTTGGGGAAATGCAGTAAATGAATTAAGCTTGTAAAACTTGTCTTGTGTCAGATCATTGTAGTGTTTTCATGTGCCAGTTTCAGTCGGGTTCTGTGCTGTTTTCTGTTCTGGGATTTTCTTTCTCCTCCAGTTCCTGTTTTTGGATTACCTTTTTTGTTTGAATTCCCTGTTCTCTTGTCTGCTACTTTCTGGAAGAAGTAAGTTTTTGCCTGCTGTACTCGGAACACCCTTTGTTCATGTGAAATTTGTTTTGTTGATCAAATAAATCCTCTAGTTCAACTTTTGCCTGCCTACTCTCCACTTCTGGGTCCTCCCAGAAGCCCAGAGTTTCCAGAGCCGTAACAATTACTGATTCCATGGCTAGAATGGAAACCATAAACATTCAAGAGGTAGTGACTTTGAACTTATTACAAGAGAGGATCCCAAATCGGATTTTGAGGGAATTTTTGCAATGCGGATGTAAGAACTTGTACCAGCAAAGCACTAGTGTCCTGCTTTGCCCTGTAATGCAGTGCAGTGCCCTGCTATGCTATGAACTACTAAAAACTACTATTTCTAATCACTGTTCCATTATCTTTTATTGTGACTGTTATTGCCACTTTTTATTGCACCCCCAACTGGCTTATTACTAGAATTGTTGGGTCCTTGTAAATTACAGAGTGTGGCCTAGACCTACTCTATCTGTAAAGTGTCTTGAGATAACTCTTGTTAAGCTTGTGTCTTTGCTATTTTAAGGCCGACACAGTTGTTCATGTCCCGTCCAGCACCCGCGTCATTTAAATAGCAAATGCACCTGCGCCCATCTTTGCGCCCTTGGGCGTGCTGGTCTTTCAAGGAGGTGTGTTGAGGTGTATTCTTGGCATATTGTTCAGTCCCTCCAGGATTTCACTGACTTTTTTTGAGATTGTGGCGGCCCAAAATGCCTGATGCTTTTGCAAAAAATTGCGATAGAAGTTGCAATGTTTTTTGTATGTTTGTTGCAATGAAGTTTTGGGAGAAAGACAAAGTTGCAAAAAAAGTTGTGATTCTTTTTTTGTATAGTTAGGAAGTTCTTTTGGGGAGTATAACATCACTCTAGGTTGAGTTTTCCCAGGAACCTTACCAAAAAAGCAAAGGATGCTGCAAATGTTGGTATAATATGAAAACGGCTGGTGGATTTAAGAAAAAATAAATCATTATTGAATGAATCAAATTTGAACATATCTGTCAGTGGCTTGTTAATCTTCACAATGTTCGTTAATTTTCTATCCTGGCCTGGGACACAAATTCATGCAGTTTGATAAAGTACTAATTGGACTTTGACTTATCATTGCACTGACAATAACGAGCATAGCTGTCCTCAATTTATGTCATCACGTACGCCTCATGTCTGGCTTTTCCTGCATCCACTGTGTGTGTTTGTGTGTGTGTGTGTGTGTGTGTGTGTGTGTGTGCGCACGCGTCAGTCACGGGTGAAATTCAACAGCCCTGACATTAGAGTGAAAAATCATTACAGCGTACATGATGTATACAAGTTGGCAGGACGGTCTAACACGGTCTCTCGCTGAACGTTTTGTTGGTAAATGTGAGATGTTTGAGTCAAAGGCGTCTCAGTAAACAAGGAAATGAATGTGGCCACGGACGTCTGACATCAATCTGTCTCACTCCCGCTTGGTTGTTGGATTTCAGAGTCACATACGGATACAAAGTCTGGCACGTGGGACTGCTGGGATTGGTTTAAGTTGTGGGAAAATTCGGCTATTGGTCAAATTTGTGAAAAAGTTGCAGTGATTTGTCAAAATTGCGAGTTGCACCAAAGTCACGTTGATTGGTTAAATTTGCGTGAATTAGTGCGATTGCGACATTGCGAAGTCCTGGAGGGACTGATTGCTATTTTGAAGCAGCGGGAATTGATTGCACCATTAACTTATATCGTTAAAATAGGGCCCATAGTCTATTTGAGTTGTCAAGGACATGAATGTGTTATTTCAGATTGTGGGAATTTAATCATTCTCCGCCCACCCGCTTTGTGTTTCACTTGCAGCATTAAAAAGATTTTAATCTGAGAATTCACAGACGTTTTTGATGGATGACATTAGCCAGTTTGACATTGATATATGTCAATCCCTCCAGCAGGGAAACATACATAAAATACATAATATTTCTCAGTGTGGATATGCACGCACACACACACACACACACAGACCACACACACACACACACGCACGCACACACGCACACACACACACACACACACGCACGCACACACACACACACACACACACACACACACACACACACACACGCACACACACACACACACACACACACGCACACACACACACACACACACGTTGGCTAGAAACCCCACCTTCCCTGCATCATTTGTGAAGCAGATTCGTCCTCTTCTAGAACTGAGATCAGTGTTGTTGTGGCTGCTGCATCCAGAAAAAAACGTATCCCTTACTAATGTTTCCTGTTTCTTGCTCCTCCTCCTACTTTCATTGGAAACATATTACATTTATATTGATTAAAGCTGCATTTCCTTTGTTGGAGGGATTCCTACTGTAACAGTAGAGAGGAACAGGACGTACCTACTAACATTTCCCAGATAGTGCCCATGCAATTTGTGATTGCACTTGACGTGCAGTTTTGTAGTCTCTAGTGCATGTATTGTATTGGGTGCACACAATGTAAAACATGTTCATTAGTGCAGTACTGTGTTAATAACGACTTGATTTATTTTGTTGTCAAAATTAGAGGAATAGTAATAAAACTGTTCAATATCTTTGTACAATGCAGTATGTGTTCATATTGCATACAATGTTTAAGTTGCAAATAATGCAGATAATTTTTACCTTTCACATCAGAAATTACAATGTTCGGTTCTGTTTTTTCATTATCTGCTACAGTTGTCTTTTTTGGTTGTTCCCTAAATTTCAGGCCACAGTACGCTCACGCTAAGTCAGCTAAAATTGGAAATACATATTTTTCTCTGTTTTATCTTTTTATACACACTAATACTGAGCTTTTCAAAAATTTAAAGTTGGTGAATCTGAAAATTAAGGCCTCAAGGTATAGACCTAATTTACACATTACGTTAGCATGCAATCCAAGGCATACATGCAATTGGGATCAGTATGTGACCAAGCAGGACACATAGGAGAGGCCATGTCTGGAGGTGGCCTGCTTGGCATCTGTTTTGAAAAGTCTGTCAGTATTGCAGTACTAATTTGCATATTGAGATCCGATCCCAATGCGGGCAGATTTGAGATAATTTATTTAAAAATAAATAGTTTAATCATACCAGGTGTAAATGCAAAGGCCAGTGGATATGATGTCATAATTAGAATCAGTTTTAATGGAAACGTGTGTGTACAGGTTCAAGAAAGAAAAAAAAAATAACATTCAAATGGCGTGAGTGAAATTCACTTTATTTGAACTTAGGTGTACTGACACATGTACAGTACTTACACAGAATAGACATCTAAAACAAGGACAAAAATCTAAATAATGTATCCCGATACAGACCACGTGTTAACACCAGGTATAACTGGGGCCTTAGTGTGGACGTGGAAAAATGAGGAAACTCTCTCGCACCACGCAGTTCAAAGTACGTATTACAGCTACGGTAGCCTTCATGCTTCAAAAAGCCGGTCTCTTGCTCTTTTCAATATCCTTTTTCTTTTTCTGGGCGAAGAAGACAACTCCTGTTCCTGAAATTTGGATTTTGAATATGTGTGGTCCTCCAAGTTTCCTTCTTCAAACTTGCAGGGGCCGGGAAGCAACAATACCCATTAGCAGATTAGCAACACCTGTGAGTTTATAATGTGGCAGCGAAAATGCGAAAGGCGGAGAAGTATATTCTGTATGTCCCTTACCGGCTAACGTATTTCAAAATGGCGCATGAATATGGAACGTCTACCCTAGTTTATGCAAATGCAATGTAAAATTTCAATCCAAAAGAATTACTTGTAATCGATGGTGGTTGTAAATATTCATGAAAAAGGACAAGTTTGTGAACATGCAACACGGATTTTGATAACAAACAGCTAAACACGTTGCACACTCGACCTTTAAGTTAAGAGGCAACATTTCACCTCAAACATTATTTTTAAGCAGAGTAACCAGGCTGTGTCTGCCCCTTAATGCACAATTATGGGGGGTTTTCTGAATGAAATAAGTGGAAAGAAAACATGTTTACTATGGGTTCTATGTGTATAGGTGTGTGTGAATGTATCTGATGTCTATGTAGTCGTGTTGTGCTGTAGTATATATTAATGTGACGCCTTTGTATGCGCAGGGGCAACACATTTCCTTGTTAAAGGACAATAAAGAATCTATTAAAAAAGAAATATTAGCAATTTTGATATTGCTTTGGTATTTTACTGTGGAAGAACTTTTCAGAAACTACCTCAAAACGCTAGTGTAGACACATGTGGATGTAATGTACTCTCAGGGGAAGGACATCTTCATTTCTTTTTAGTAACCAATATTTCATTTTTTGTATTTTTTGTGATTAATCTTTACTATGCACATTATTGTTGTATGCAATCTGTCCAACTCTGTGCATGAATGAACACACACAAAGTCCCTTTTAATTAGCTGGTCACTTTTGTAAGGCATGTTATTCAAGTAATGAGCTGGTTTATTATCGCAAGCAATTAAATCTACAAGATGCTGAGGGATGCTGTAAGCCATACCTCCCTTCTTCAGCCCTAATAAAAAATGCTCATCTGTCTTGTAGCTCAGTCTCAGAGACAATTATGTATAATAAATAACATATTGTGTGGATAAAATGCAACATCCTCAGATTTTAAGCTATACACAGTACAATTCTGTAACCGGTGTTTATGTTTTTGTGGGTTTTTAAGATGATAAAACACAAGCCTGCAGAAACATTTACAGTGCATAATGTTACAGAACTAAAGTCTTAAGTCAATCATACCATTAACAAGTAGATTAATGTAAAACAGGCTTAACCGGGCCAATATATCTAAGGGACAACTATGAGATATGTGGCTACCTAGCTAGCTAGCTCCCTGAGATGGCTTATATACTGTACACCATTGCACAGCATGCCTTCCCCACAATGAACACTATCTACACCCATAAGCCTTTACTGTCAGGCTGCAGGTTATTCAGAAAGGGCCAAATAACACATGGTCTAGATAAGACATAACTATAATATTATCAAGTGCCTTGGCTGTAAATAACAGTGTTTACTTCTGTGTACTTGTTCATGTCTCTTCTCAATCATTTTTATCATGTTGTTTGTGCATTTTCTAGAATAGTACTGATAATGTGGAAATTCAAACTTTGAAATGTTATCAGTTACATATTCAAGCAAACAGATTTGAGATTGAGCATTGGTTTGGGGAGTCTGCTCTGTGTTTTCTCTGCACAAGAGGCAGAAGTCTCTCGTTAGTATCTTGTAGGCTACTTGTCGCAAAGTGACTCACATGCAACTCACATCTGCACTCGATTCACATCGGGTAGTGACAGCCGCTATGTTGAATGTAAACAAGTAGCTGCTTGGTCACTCCTCTATCGTCTCCGTGTTAAACCCGCCAATAGCGCCAATTGTGAACTAAAGCAAGAGAATTAAACATGCAGGTTTCCAGACCGAGCTGCAGGGTGAAAAAAAAATCGCCGGCAGAGTGGGCAGGGTTGACCCCATGCAGGGGTTCATATAAAAATGCCTGAAGGTTTATTCTCTGCTGAAATACTGTAGGGTCAATGGAAATTTTCAAATCCTGTGTAGATGAGTCTGATGTGTTCAGGAAAAATGTAAAACAATTTTGTTTCAATACAGTAAAAACTTTCTCCCTTTCAATAGACCAGAAGTGATAACGTTTATTTAAAAAGTATAGAGTTGCATCATTTTATAATGTTTTATAGTTGCTTCATATATTATCTATTATATCATTAAGTGTGCCCATGACCTTCTGCTTATGCTGTCCTTTTCTGAAATTGACAGAAAAATATATTTGGAATCGATAAGCAATTGAGCAATCAGGGTTGGAGAAGTTACTTTTCTTTATTTTTTTTTTGCTGCTGGCACAGTGGATATGACACATACCTTTGGTGTGGGAGATCTGGGTTCAGTTCCCACTGCGATACATCCACCAATGTGTCCCTGAGCAAGACGTTTAACCCCTAGGTGCTCCAGAGACATGCAGCCTAAAAATTGTAAGTTGCTTTGGATAAAAGCGTCAGCTAAATGAAACGTTATCTCATGTAATGAAATTGAAGCTCTCCTGATTGAATCATTAGTTCAATCTATTTGTTTAAAAATGTGTTAGGGGAAAAAAACAGATTCAACCTAAATGATCACTGAGGTAAGAAACACATCACTCAGCTCAAAGCCACTCTCCCTGATTGAATGCCCCTAAACCTCAAAAAGTCTTAAAATGGGCCTCCACAGTCCTTTAAAAGCTGAAAACGTTCTTCTAACTTATTACTGTTGCTTTAAGACTAAGGGCCCTATTTTAACAATTTAAGTGCACGGCGTGACGTGCATGGCACAAGTGCGTTTAGGGTGTGTCTAAATCCATGTTTGCTAGTTTGACAGCGGAAAAAAGGGTCCGTGCACCGTGTGCATGGTTCAAAAGAGTTGTACTACTCAGTGTTTTCATTAATTCATAGGTGTGTTTTCGGCGTAACATGCAATAAACCAATCAGCGTCATCTCCCATTCCCTTTAAATGCCAGGTGTGTTTGTACCTTGGCACATTGCTATTATGATGGTGGATTTGCACCATCATATTTTTTATTTTTTATCTTTTGCATGTGTGTGTGCTGCGCTTCCCTGTGTATGTATGTATGTAACAAGCAAAGTGTGCAAGCACTGTGCACTAGCCTAGGCGCATTTTACCAGTGCACTGTTAAATAACAATGAAATGTTGCACTACTGACTTTAGACAAGGTTTTTGTTGGTCAATGGCGGGATCATTTTCTGCTTCTAGCAGCACGCCCATGGGTGCAAAGATGGGCGCAAAGATGGGCGCAGGTGCATTTGCTATTTAACTGTGTCGGTCTTAAAATACCAAAGACACTTGCGTCGGGCTTTGCACTGCGCCGGGTGCAAGATAGGGCCCTAACTGTGAACTTATTTTTCAGTAGACTCTTGGGTTTGTGTTGAGAAAAAAATTAAATTATTGTCAAAAGTGAACACCCAAATGCATATTTAGGGGGAAGAGAAAATAAAAATAAATCTACCAGTTTTTTTAGACAGCTAAATGAGACAGCAGCAGCATTTTTCCTTACTCCTAATATAAGAATATGTGTTTGGAATTATGGCCCTGTGCTCTCCACTGATCTTGCAATAATCTGTCAAGATGAATTACTCCCTTTTAGATTTGAACTCTGTGGGACAAGTTTTACAATTTCAGCCTTATAGTTGGATGTCATTGCCCATCAAAACATCCAAATGTCAACTTCTGCTCTCGGAGGTTTGAAAATGTTGGTTGCACATTGTACTTTGTGAGAGGCCAGAGGAATTTTGACTTTTAACATAAGGGCCAATGTATTAAAATGATTACACTGTGATTGTGGTATGTCAGCCCTTATTGAAACATAGTAGCATTACTCATGGCTGTATTTACAAACTGAATTGTTGAAGTATTTATTACAAATTATCATTTTTGTTTTCACATTCCAAAATTATTAGCAGAATTTTAATTTATTTTACATGCACTTTTTGTTTATTAAGTTTTTGTTTTTTTCTGGAGTGAAGTGCAACTACGTTCTACAGTAACAGTCAAATAAAGTGTGAAAAGTGTTTATCCACATGAGTCATACGCAACATGGACATGTACTCAAGATTTCAATTCAGTCAAATAAATTGTTGATTGTATCTATAAAGTGGCCGTTAAATGCTAATATTAGGTTTTTTTGTGATAGAAGGGATTATGTGTTGTGGGAATTTAGCAGGAGGATGCTGTATGGTGTTAGACATGCACTGCTATCCATTACACTGTGGTAAGAGGACAAGAAAAATGAGAAAATATCACTTAATAATGACATCACAATTATATTAACTGTGCCTTATCTGAATTAAACATGTTTACCCTGCAGTAGGAGTAAAACAATGGGTAATTATTTTCTTTATGTAGTTTGTAAGCAAAGAACAATGCTCAGAGCAAAATTGTGTTTCTGTTATTTGCTGTCAGTGGTGTGTTGTTACTAATGATCTTCTCCCTTCTTTGTCAGGTGGCATCCCGTTTGTTCTGACCGGGGAACTGTTTGAACAATCCTACCGACCTGCCGCTTTCATGATTGCTGGCATAGTTAACTGGCTTTCCAACTTTGCTGTGGGCCTCTTGTTCCCATTTATTCAGGTGAGTTACTGCTACCTCAGTTAACAACGTCAACAGAGGCAAGTGACACTTTTTTCAGTTTTCAAGTCATCAACTGATTGTCAGCTAATCCAACCTAACACCAGGTTCGTTGCTTTCGCTTTTCACAGCCCATTAAAGTTGTCAACCCCTCATTAATCCCTGTAGTGGCTGCTTGTTAAAGCATATTGTTGACTGGTTGCCTGCTCTCTACCAGCACTTCCACAACTTCCTATCACATTACATTATGTATTTCATATTCTAATTACATGCAACACTGAGCTCTAATGGTTGTTCTTGGAGAGTTGGTGACTAATTTACAGGCTTTTCCCAACAATGGTATTAACTTAATGATAAGCGTTCCTGACTGAACATGTACTGTACATTTTGTTCCTTTTTAGTAAACTGAATATAAACACTAGATTATACAAAGCAAGCTGTTGCAGATGTCCTCTACTTTATTATACTTGTCAACCTAACCATAAGGTAATGTCCTCTCAGCTTTGGTGCAAATTCTTTTAAATTCAGACCTGACCTAAAAATACAAGACTTGGAAATGAAAACTCCTGTCCCACTTCCTGTGAGCCAGTAGGATCACCACATTGGCTGGCAGAGCAGTAAGAAACCGTCAAAGATATTAAACAATAGTGTATCTATGGGAACAGCAGCTAAACTATGAAGGGTGTTCCAGTGAGCATTTGCTTTTATTACTCAACACAGATTACAAAGCACAGTTTTTATTTTCCTTGTTAATGTGGCAATCTGTGAGATTTTCTCATTATAACTGCAAGCTATTGGCAGTAAAACAAACTGTTAAGGAGCACAACACAGAGCTATTTCTCAGGAACAGTTGTGTAATGTGTTTCGTGGCTCTGCATTATTAAGTTTAGAAAATACCCCTTGTTATGTCACCAGGGTTTCTACCATTGAGGTGCACTATGGGAGATGTAGGATCTGGTGTTTTAGAGCTCGTCTGTTGTGACTTATTGGAAGTGCAATGCTAAATCACTGGAGTCTCAAACCTCGCCTACATCATATTACATGTTTCATATGTGTTTTTCAACTCATTTTTTTCACCTCTTATGCAGATTGATTTGGGTACCTGATTTTGTATTGTGTACTTTGAGTGCCCAGCAGTACTGTGCCTGAACAGAGGGGGACATGGACTGTTGTCCTGCTGACATGCTACTTTTGCTGCCTGGCCCTGTAAGCAAGATGTTACGGGTGAACTGCGAGACATTGCAGGAAAGCTGAATTGAAAGTATTATACATTTCCAAAGCCTCATAGGAGCTGTAACCAAAATAAACTAAACTGTTGTTTATTTCGGTTGAAATAAGGAGGTGTTCATATGTTTTTTTAGTTAGTGCAGAGGTCGATATCTGGTATCTTAAAATATAAACAGAAAAAAAACACTTTATCCTGTTTTTAGCTTTACAAAAAGACCTTTTAAACGAAACCTATAAGCAAATACACATCCAATGAAATGCAGTGATGCAGAGGCGAACGCAGAAGCTGGCCAGGCTTTGGCCCTCTACAGTAGAATCCTTTAATCCTATTTAACTGTTACTTGATCTTTTTGTTAAAAATAATGAGCATCTTTGTTGTGCTTTGTTTTTGACCTGTGAGAGAACTTCACTTTAAGGACTGTTTTTTAAGGCAAATGATAAGCAAATGTAACAGTTTTTAGACAGAAGACCAATTAGTGTCTATTAGGAATACTTTACCAAGAAACTGCAGGGTCCGCTTTCAACTTCTAAAACCTGACTGTTGCTCCTGGCGGCTTCACATCACTGCCTCCTCTCATTTTACCTCGTCCATTTTTTTCCCTCTGTGCCTCTTTCTTTGGATTCAAAGCTTCTTTTAACTCTTTCTTCTGGCTTTACTACTTTAACTGTATGTGTTTGCTAACGCACCTTCCTAACGCATAGTGTTTGTATAACATAGAATTGGTTTTGGTAGTGTAAAATTTTTGGTAGTGTTAAAGGGATTTTGGGACCTGTTTACAATTACAGTGGATCAGTCATTAGTAATTGATTTCTTGTTGTTGCTACAGTACAAAATGTATAATAGAGAAACACGCTAGTAAAAAGTCAAGAGAATCCAAGACATAAAACATAAAATTGTGCAGAGGTTTGATAAAGGAATAAAATATAACATATATAAAAAATTTAAAATATAATACTGTGGTAGACTGGTGTACAGTAGTGATGCAATGAATCAGCTACTGAATATAGATATAAACTGCAGTGTGTGCAGGTGTAAGTAGGTAGTAGAAGTAGTATAAAGTTGAAGTGTACCAATGCAGTGTGAGTAAAGTGATGAGAGTTGAGGAGTCAAAGGTTGAGCAGTCTTATGGCCTGTGGGATGAACCTGAGCCTGGTGGTGTGGGACTGGATGTTGCTGTATTGTCTGTCAGAGAGCAGCAGGCAGAGCCATTTGTGGCTGGGGTAATTGACTTATTCCTGCATTGCTGGATGTAGCTGTTTTCACTTTTCGTTCAGCAATTCATTCAGGTTTGAAATTTAGTGCACTCTAAAATTTCTACAGCAGAGCGAAACAAAAGTAATGCATGTGGCATATACACTACTTTTTGCCAACAAATCCACAGTGAACAGTTTTATAAAAAATAACCAGTGCGTGACTGTGTCACTACACAGATTAGGATGTTTCAAAAGTGTCCCAAATTTCAATGTCCTGCTCACTATAGAGTAAATTATTCAGTCTCTATTTACTGTTTGTAGGGAGTTGTGAATGAGTGAGTCCTGAGTGGGTGGTGATGGCGCAGTAGATATGACACATGCCTTTGGTGTAGGAGATCTGGATTTGATTTCCACTGCAATACATCAACCAGTGTGTCCCTGAGCAAGACACTTAACCCCTATGTGCTCCAGAAGTGTGCGACCTCTGATATATAGCCATTGTAAGTCGCTTTGGATAAAAGTGTCAACTAAATGACATGTAATGTGAAGTCCTACAAGTAGCTGGAATCAATATAAGATGTCAGTGATTGAAAATATTTCTATCAGGAAGTGATTTATTGAGTGTCTGTGTAATTATCACACAATAACTAAAGAACCACTTGTCATTGATGCAAGAATGATGTTTAAAAGTATGAATATATCGGTAGGCCTATGCCACAGCAGTTGTTGTGCCACTGATAGTGAGACTTGTCTGATGTGGTGTGCAGTTTTCCACTTATTCTACAAGACTTAATCTCCCCTCCAGATAAATGGCCTGAGTCCCTTACTGCTGTCTTCTTATTCCATTAATTGTCCCCAGGCCTCACGCTTTTGCATTTGACTAATGTAACAAAACATTTAAGAACACTGAGAAAAATATATAGACTGCTTTATCCAAAGCACATTCTAGTTTATTCATTGCCTCCTTGTAGTCTTATCAGTTAGATTTCCAAACATGTATAAACATGAGTAAAATCTGAAACATGGACAAGGTAAGGAACTGCTGCCTCGTTGAAATTAATTCAGCATCTATAGGAGATAGACAGCTCCCATACTGATGCCCTTCCAAGCCAACCTATCCAGATAAACCATGTTTCCATCAAATACTTTCAGTATAGTACCTTTAGAATCAGAGGAAACCTATACAGACATTTACCTAAACACTAGATCTGGTTTGCGTTTGTAAGTGGGGTTGTTACCGAATGGTAAGAGCTGTGGGCAGCCATGCACTGAGAAACAATCTGAAAACCCTTTTTTTCCCTTGTTGCTCCATTCAGCTCTTGAGGTATTTTCTTTGATGAAAAGGAACAGCCACAATCATCACTGAGTGAAGTGTTTCTAGCACCTTTTTTAATCGGATCAGTGTGCTGAGTACCACAACAGTATGGGATTATTTTTGTAGAAATGTGACAGCAGAGAGCGTAGACCGCTTCTTTGGAGAGAAAAAATACACATACGATGCTTACTATAACTATTTACCACGTAAAAACAAATAGTGTTTGTGTGAGTGTTGTGAGCTCCTCTCTTTCTGGCTCCCTAATCACTTAATATTTCTCACGCTGGGTGTTAGAATATTTAGTTAACCAAGATAATCCCAGTTCCATGGTAGTTTAAACACCTTTTTTCAGTGTAAACAAAAAAAGAGACAGACATTACATTTCTGAATATTTTTGTTAAGCACCATTCAATTAAATTGTGACTGAACTGAAATAAAACCGCACATTGTAGTTTCTGTATTTGTTACCAAAGCATTTATTACAAAAACAGTTAACATGGGGGAAATGTGAAAAATTCGGTTGCAGGTCGATTTAAGTTGTGCGCCCCTAAATTTTCTGCATGTGCCCCTAAATTCTTTTGTTAGGGGCTACAATGCTCGTAGTAAACACAGTTAGTCGGGAGCCCTGTATAGTCAAAGCTTCTATACCAATACCCTAGCATTGTGTGTTATCAGATCAATAGCAACCACAACAATTTGTAGTTAGTTGGATAATAATTTGTCATAATAGACCATATAATTATGTTACTGACCTACCTGGGACAGCATTGCAGCTCTGCACGGGTCCTGCAGGTCCCACAATGTTTCATTGTTCTACAGAGAGAAGAAAATAATTAATACAGCTCCACTGACTAAGGCCTCATTAGCTTACATGATTCCCATGGCAAAATAGCTCAGGAACATATGGAATGCCATTTTATTCAATATTAAATAAATGAATAAATACGTACATAAATGAATAATTACATGAATAAATAAATATGCCTTTTAAATACATTATGAAATAAATAAATAAATGAGGCAGTAAATACATGAATATAACTGCAAACTGCCGGTCGTGTTGCTCTGTCAGTTCAGTGTTAGTTGGTGGTTCAGTTACCCCAGAATAGGTGACTGTGCGCTGGGTAGAGCCCCTACGAGCTGCTGGTTGGGGTGCACTCTCAATTCGGCAGCCTTTTTTTTCCCCCCCATGGCTCTGTTCTGAATGTGAGAGATATGATTTGCATATAAGAACTGGAAATAAATAGAGAGGGAAATCATTATATGGGATATTAGATAAATAGATAATTAAACAAATGTCCACAGAAATAAATAAATATGGATTTATGAAATGAGTTTCTTGAAATAAATAAACGTGGACTTATGAAATCAAAGTACACAGTAAATTCAGCAACCCTTAGTGTTGTTTCCATTTTACACTAACAGTTTTTAAGTGTCAAACAGAATTAACTCTTCAACTTTACTCTCCACAAGTGTTAAACCTACTTAACACTAAGTGTTCATTAAGTATTTACTCCAGACACAGTGTTAGTGCTAGTGTTACAAGGAGTTTACTTTTCACGTATTGTGTAGTGTTATTCTTACCTAACTCCTGGACTTTCAAAGTCTTTTGCAATTTTCTACTTTACTCTCTTGCCGACACTTAAAAGTAAAACCTAAAATGTGTGTAGAGGTTTAAAAAACACCATTATATCCATGTCTTAACAAGTATGTATTAACATGAATATAAATACAATTTAACAGACCAGAAAATGTTCATACAGAATATAAAGAACATGAACAATTTGCCCTTAATAATCCAGGTCCATGTGAATATCAAGTTCCATGTGATGGCAATATGGAACTATAAAAAGGGAGGCATCTGTTGGTCCATATGCCATTATATCAGATGGTTTAAAGTAGAGCAAATCTTGAACGTTTTACACCTTAATTGGCTGCAGGGGCTTTGACATAACTCTAAATACATTGTAACAAATGGTTTCTACACCAGAACCAGCAGGTATAACTTGCTCATCTTTTACAATAATAGTCCTGATCTTACAAAATACCGGTAACTCTTCAGCTATTGGTTTACCGACCAGTTTTAGCTTTCATACTAGTGTCCTGTAAAGATAAACATTTTAAAAGCATGCTTTGTATTTGGATGCTTCCTAAATCAAGTAAGATGTTAAAGTCTGATAAAAAAATGGGTGAAATGGGTCAAAGAAAATCTCACAATATCCAAAACTCAAGACAACATTGATAAATTAACAGAAAATATGTTGCCTGTTCCATATGTCAGTGTATGCATGAACTAGCCTGTAGAATGCAGAAGTCTATCCCTAATCTCAGCAACACTTGGGCTCTCCTGGACTTGACCCAAATCATTGTTGTAGACAGTTGACTGTATGAAGGTGTACATGTTCTGGAGCATCTGATTGTAAAGAGTCCCAAATACAAAGTGTGCCTAAACAAGTTCATCAAAAGCTCCAAGTGAAGTGGTTGACTTGCATGGTTTGACCTGCTTGTCCAGAACGATGAAGAACTAATGGATTGCGCTCCTCTTCATGCCAACAGTAAGTAGATAAGGTTAAGTGGTGCTGTTAATGGCATCAGTGTGTTCCTGGATGCTTTTTCCACTCTAAAAAAACTACAACAACAAAAAACAAAACATTTAATTAATTTACTTACACTATACTATACACAGGAATAGAATAGAGACTGTATTGATTCCTCTAGGGGAAGTTCTTTTTTCACTCAATTTTTTTATATTCATAGGCCCAAAATACAACAACACACACAAAGGGCTCATAGACATGCAAATTTTGAGAGATGGTGGAGTGATGGACAGCCACATAGTGGCACCCTGGGAGCACTTAGGGGGTTTGATACCTTCAGTACATCGGCAGTGCCCAGGAGGCGAACTGGCTCCACTCCAGCTACCAGTCCACCATACTTTGGTCCATGCTGGACTTGAACCAGCCACCCTCCGGTACCCAAGCCAAATCTTTACAGACTGAACTTCTACCGCCCTCAGACATGGGAAACATATTGTGTTTTTTTCCTAACTTTAATAGAACCCCTGCTGTCTGAAAAGGTAAAGAAAAAAACCCATATAAGCTATAATACAAACCTTCTTGAACACGACAAGGTGCTTCTCAGCTTTGGATGCAGACACCCTGCATGGCCTTTTCAGCCCTTGGGCTGTTGGAGGAATCAGGTGGGGGAGGAGAATGATTGAAGACAGATTACTATCCTATCCTGTATACAGAAACAAAAGAGCTAAATGATGCATGATTGTACAATCATTTTACAAATTAAAACACAATTCTTTTAAAGTTAAAGCTCATTAAAGAAAAAGCCTTGAAGAAAATAATTAGGAGAATAAAGTACCAGAGGCAATAATGTCATGCGTTTCCTTTTCATCAAGAGGCATCCCACACCCCAAAAAAGTAAAAAAAAGAAGTAAAAAAAGAAGTAACAATTCCAATTCTATTTATGCAAAAAAATAACCCTGAACAATTTGTAAAAGTCATTAACTGACAAGTTCTTTAATTTTGTTTTTATAGTGGTGTGTGACTGATGACTTACCGTAATTCAAGAATTCCTCCAGACTTGGTTCACTGATCTTGACATATTTATTGTTTATTCATTTTTGTTTTAATCAACATGATGGACTCTGTAAATACAGCAAAACTTAATGAGCATTATGATCTACAACCTAAACCTACTCTGCCAGTAGTATCAGTGTCTGTTAACATACTATTTTAAATACATACAGTACATACATACTGGTCAATTTGAGCCTCAATTAAAATCACAATTTGTCTTGCATTGCATAGGAACGTGGCTACAATAAGCCAACAAATAAAAAGAAGAATAAAATATAGAAAACAGTAAAATCAGAAAATGTTACATAGAAACAGGAGTAGGACAGTGAAATTGTCAAACGACTACTACATATTAAAAGCCATTTTAAACAAATAGGTTTTGAGTTTGGACTTTAAAAGTGCTACATCTGTAATAATGTGAATATCAGGGGGTAACTTGTTCCAGAGTCTCTGGGCAGCAACTGCAAAAGCCTGATCACCCCACTGTTTATACCTTGACCTTGGGACTTCTAAAACCAGTTGATTTGAAGACTGCAATGACCGTTTGTGCGCACGCAGCCTTAAAATCTTGGTGAAATACTGGTGGCCAGGCCATTTGATAAACAAACAAAACAATCTTAAAATTGATTCTAAAAGGCACAGGGAGCCAACGTAGGGTGTAGAGAAAGGGAGTGATGTGTGCACATCTAGATGTATTTGATAAAAAAGCAAGCAGCAACATTTTACACAAGTTGAAGTTGGGAGATGGATGTTTGATTCACACCAACGGAAAGAGCATTACAGTAATCCAACCTTGAACTAATAAAGGCTTGAATCGCTTTTTCTAGATCATGCCTGTTAAGGAAGGGCTTCACTTTAGCCAGGAGTCAAAGCTGGAAAAAGCTTATTTAAACAACATTGTTGATCCGCTTGTCAAATTTCATGTTGCAATCAAAAGTAACCCCCACATTTTTAACAGTTGACTCAAGGTATGAAGCCATGGAGCTCGTTTGGCATGCATGAAGTACTGAAGATGATACACTCAGTTTTAACTTCATTCAAGTTAAGAAAGTTTTGTGAAAGCCACAACTTAATCAGAATGAGAAAAGCTTTATTGCCAAGTATGTTTTTTAACTACTTAAAAGGAATTTGTTTTGGTGCTGTGGGTGCATGTCAAAAAATCTCTAAATACAAGAAGGCTAAGAGAATCAAGCGCCAGAATATATAAGTATAAACATATATACACAGTATGTATTAAAAATAAAAAATAAAGGAAATTGTAGTTAGCTGGATAATAATTTGTCATAATAGACCATATAGTTACGTTACTAACCTACTTGGGGCACCATCGTAGCTCTGCTCGGGTCCTGCAGGTCCCACAATGTTTCATTGTTCTCCAGAGAGAAGACAATAGTTATACAGCTCCACTGAGTAGGCCTCTGACTGACCTGCGACAGGGACTCGCACACTACTAGATCTTTCACCAGAAGGAATCCCAGAATCTAGTATCCAGACTACACACACACAGAAAACACACACGAGAAGTGACACGGAACATGAGAAATATAATATGCCAGACACGATTTTTGGATATCTGCCAGAAACAAGCGCTCTAAGTTGTTGGTGGCTGATTTGCAACAATAAAAAACAAAAACAAAAAGAAAGATCAGACAGAGTGCTTTTAGGGGGTGTTGTGGTTGACACAAGATAGCTTGTTTTCACATGTCTTTACTATTTATAGGCTGCTTTCTCTAGGTGCAACGATAACTTCGGTCCGTGTTGCCAATGCAACACATACAGTAAAGTTACAGGCGACCCCTCCACCCTGGTTTCCCCTCAGTCCATGTCTTGCGCTCTCATTGGGCGGCGCTCCCTGGCAGAGTCCGCGACAACTCCAGATATTTAGCCTGTTAGATATCTAGGATGTGTCTGCGAGGCACCAGTGAGCCAATCGTCTTGTGTTTGAGAACATCCGCTTGCACATGCGAGCACCCAGCCAAAGCCAATTTTCCTGCAATTTGAGGCTTTAGTCATGAAGCTTCCCAGTTCTGTCTGCGAGCAGAAAATCAGGGCTAAAGTCCTAGAGTGGAAAACTTGCATCAACGAGAACATACTGGACTAACAGAAGCTAATTGACATTTTACTTAAGAAGATCAATGAGATTAGTGAGACACCATCAGCTCTATTGACATGCAGAGATGGGAGGAAGTCATCACCGTGGGCAGCCTTAGCATGCAGGCCCATCCTGGACAGCTCTGAGGCAAACTGGTGGACTGAGTCCATTTGCATTTTTCCGGCCAAGGCCAGCGCCAGCAGCAACGCTGTCTTCAGCAATAAGACTTTCTTTGCACTTTCTAAAAAGGAATGTTGAATGAGGGTGTCCAACAACAACATCCCATATCAGTACCAGTGGGGTTAGAGAATATGAGTCTGTGATGCCCCGCTACATGGTGCAGACCAGCAGAGAGGGCTTTTACTTCTTCTGTCATATCGTGCAGAAAGAACAACACATCAGAACAATAACTGGCCTACTGGTACTCCAATTTTAAATGTGTGCCACTTTGTGCAGCAAGTGTGAATACTTTGAATGGTTATCATCATGCTTGTGGGCAGACTGACAGCATACTGATTAAGCCCCTCATAAGCCAGGCCCCAGAGTGTTAACCAAAGAGTGAGAATGTTACATTTCTTTGTGCGCCTTGAATGCAAACTTTGTCGCTGTGTTGGGGGCATCAGGCTTAGAGGGGAGATGCATGTGTCTGGCAACCAGTGGAATCATTTTCTGCCAGACAGAAGGACATTAAGTATTTGTTTGTGAGGGAAAGTTATCCATAGTGGCTTACTCTCACAGTATCCCTACCAAACCGGGCTGACAACCTGTTGGTTCAGAGGAATCACCCTGAACCGGAGGTCTGCCTGGGATCGTGATCCTCAGGGTGGGTGGTACAAGCTACCAGGGTGCTGTAACCAGTTGTTAGGCCTTTTCCCTTGTTGGATTTTATTTTTCATCTAAATCTGGGAATTTATATGCATGATTATTGAATCGAAATGTATGACGATCAGACTGAACATCTTGAGGCACTCTGGTGCATAATCAGCAGCTCATCTGGGTTTTATCCTTATTTTTCTATTCACTATTATTATAAGCATGTTGTGAGCAGTGTTTGTCACAAAAGGACCTTGTTTACAATACCCGGCAGTGTAGAGTGTCTTTATGTGGCAAGAAACCACTTATGGAACTCACAAATAAATGTGCCTCACCTGTTCTCAACAGAATATGACAACTGAAAACCCACCAGCAGCTCTGACATGTCTCTTTATTGCTGCAGTCAGACTGGACTCTCAGATCCCAGCTCATCATCTCTACTGGCATATCAAGCCACAAATAGAGCAGGGTATTCTATCACATTCAAGTAAATTCCTGCTTGGTTTCAGAGCCATCGGGTTGAATGCAGTGTGCTACTGTGTACCACCTATAGATTTGGGTGTAGTCAAAGCTTTGTTTCACAATCACAAGTCTCAAGATTAGTCAATTTTACAGATCAATTTTAAATGTTGCAGTGAGATAGCACACCATAACTCCTAATTGGCAAATATTGCCTAGAGAAAGATTTATTTTTCATTATTAATTCCTACACATTGTGCCTTTTATTTACTGTATTTTGAGAACATTACAAATCCCTCAGGCCCTGTATGCTAAAATGCAATATCACACATGTTGTCATTTCAATTACCATAATAAATGCCCCATGTTTTTATTGATGTTAATGACATTGGTGTACTTGACCCATTGTGTGTTTCCTCATGAGAGAAACTAAATCAATTTTTCATTTTAGTAAAATAATGTGAATTAATAAGACCAGCTGTGGAGAACAGTAGAGGAAAAAAGAACTTTGTGCAAATGCAACATGAAGGAATTACTAGCACAATGTGTAGACAAGACAATGAGCCTGATATGCATTTGCTCATCACTGATTTCATTGGGATGAAGCAGAGAGGAGAAAGGAGTTTTTCTGTGGGGAAAAAGTGTACCATAGCCTTTATGTGTATCCTGTATTTACTGTGTCTCCTTCTCTGCCTTATGCTTCATTTCCCTCTCTATTAAAAGTTTTATAACAGTCTTTGTCTCTTTCATAGTTACGGCACCAAGTTGGATCCAACTGGTTGCGATGCACTTTGACGCTTCAATTATCATCTTTCTCAGATTTGTTTGTTTTTTTGCATGTCAAATCTTGGCCAAGAGGTGATGGGTCATGAATCATCACTATTTACACTAAATTTGACGTTTTTTGTGGATACCTTGACCTAAAGTATATATCTGTTTCTGTAAATTCTACCATACACAAGCATATTGGGGTTGTCATTGAATTGCAGTAATGATAAATCTGTCACATTTTACTTTGAAATGATGAAATCTAGCTCTTTATTTTACTGCCCTTGTCCTGCGCTTGTACAATAGCCCTGTTTATTTATTTTTACTTTTTTTGTTTCACTTGCTCTTTCTACAACAGATCAAACTTTGTAACTGTCTTCTCTCAAAACCACCCCATAAGTCTTTGTACAAGCATCTTATTGCAACCCATATTTACGTCATAGTGGCAGAGGTCTCTAGTGGGCGTAGTAATGATAACGGAATGAATTATCAAGTGACACCAAAAGTCTGTGTAGGGAGGAGGTCAGGGAGGATGGACAGGTCATACAAACAGGACTTTCACCCAGGAGATGGCTGTTTGTTGACTTATTTTAACTTTAACATACATAACGTTACCTTGTAGTTTTGTCACGTTTGAAACTACGTCACATAGTTACCTTTGTAAGATAAGTAACGTAACAAACATACTTATTTTAGCTGAAACCACAATCTTTTCCTAAACTTAATTGAGCAGTTTTGTTGCCTAAATCTGTGTTTAAAAACTATGACCGTTATGTTTAGGTATGAGGACATGTTGATCTGCTGCGATAGTGGCGCTAATTTAGGAAACACTCCTGTGAGTCAAATTAGAGGGTAGGAACAAAAAACCTGTGTGGTTGTATGGGCTGGAGGGCTCGTTGCAATCTCCCAATGTCCCAAAAAAGTAGTTTGGTGTGTAAGGTATGTGTACAGTATGTTATTTAAAGATTTACTGCCTCCTTTGCAGGTTCCATGTTTATGTTAGGGTTTTGTTCTCTTTGTGCTACCTTAGAACTTGCTCATGCATTTGTTTTATATGACTGCAAGGGGTGGCTTAATTTGTTTCCATTGTTTCTGTTCTCAGGGTGTAACCTGCTTTAACAGTCTTTTTTGGCCACTAGAAACTAGCTGAGAACACAACGCTGACATATTATCACCCTGTCTAACTTTTTTTCTTGGCAGGTAGACTACAGTGTTTTTTTAAGGTTTTTTGTTGGATGGAAGGCTGATGAGAGTGAATCAAAACAGTAAAGAGGGCTGTGAAACCAAATCATTGAGTTGAAAGATGCTAAAACGCATGAACGAGCTGGGGAGAACTGCAGTCAACTGACAATTCTCTCTGGGTCCCTCACTTTGAACTGCCTCTCTCATTTCTTTCATTTCTTTACTGTAGTTACATCCATTGGTCATATCCCTTCATTTAAGCAGTGATGAAACAGCACATTCCATTATGAAAAAAAAAATAACAAAACAAAATGTGCCATTATCTGGAAACTGTCTTAAAAAAAGTCTTGAGGAATCATAATAAAAGAAAAGGCAATTACACCATAATTATCACCTATCTATAAGACAGAACATAGTATTTTATATACTCAATTATATATTATGAGCAAAGTCCAACTGTCTTCCTTATGATTGCCCTCTGTGCCGAGGACATAGTTCAGCTCTGCTTTTTATAGAGGCACAACTTTGCCCTCGGCCATAATGTCCCACTTGTCCCTCATTATATCCTAATGGCATTTGACATTTCAATCTTCGTGAGCAGAAAGAATATTGATATGTACGCTGAAGTTAATGCCCTTTAAATCCTATAGTTATCTCAACTTATCCGAACACTGCTTCACTTTTACTCTACAGGGGATATAGCATCCTCATATTATTAAATTTATGATTGAATGAATAAGGTACACACGTTTTGTTGATATTGAAACATGGCTTATTACATACATGATTATAATTCCAATATTGGGAGCAAACTTTGAATATACTGCTTGAATACTCCCCCCAAAACATTAGTTGACTGAAACGTAATGCAAGAGAGCATTCATGCTTCAAAGCTCTGAGAGGCAGGACAAGTAATACGTGTGGATCTACACGTGTATATGTCTCTACTTAATAAATATACTTTGAGTGCATATTTAGTACTGAGGCACCATTATGAAATCCAATGCATGAAGTTTTATAGCGGGTGAGTTGGTGCGCTTACTAGCTTTTTATTTAACACAGGATTTTTGACAGACAGTAATGTTACAGGAAGCCTAATATGTATCATTTTATGATTGTTGTTCCTGTATCTTCTCTTACTTTAAGGAATTTGTTAAATTTGTGTAATCCAGAGGCTGTTGACCTTTTGTGGCCTTATCTGCATCTTAAGTATTGTATTGCATTTTTGAAACCGTTCTCTCTACCTAGAATAAGTCTGACCTCTAGTAATAGATGCAGGCATTTATCCAGCAGGATTCAGTTACAGTCACACTCTGCTAAAGCTAAGCACAAACGACATGAACACAGGACGTAACCTTGTTAATGTCTGAAATCTTGAGTGACTCAGAAATTAACATATCTCTGTGCTGTATCCAACAATAAAGCTTACGTGACAGAACGTTACAGTAAATTCAAATAACTTTATATTACAGTTGACTACAGCTTGACTTTGTGAGGTGCTGTCTCAATTCTGTTTTTGCATAAGCGCACAAGCAATTTTCTAAATTACACCTCATTTAAATAATTGTCATACTACTCCTACTGCTGCAGCTGAATACCACATATTATCATAAAAAAAATACTGAACCCCTATAAATGACCAAGTGGCAAGCTCCGGAGTAAGTGCCTTAAACCTTCATTTTTTTTGCTTTCCAATCTGGGGCGACTCCACTGGTTGCAAAAAGAAGTCAGATTGTATAAAAGCCTATGAGAAAATGACTCTACTTCTCACTTGATTTACTACTTGAATAAACGTATTGCAAATTAGTTTATTGTCTCAATCGCTAGTTTCAGTCTTCTTAGCATGATGTTCACTTTGTAAATTATGGTCCCATTTATTTTAAAATATGGCAGGATAAACCAGGGTATGTATGTGTCACCTTGTAATTGATAAATTGCTTCTAAAGCAGTGTTATTGGTTTCTAAGTCAGATCTACCACTCAGTCTTCCCCTGCTCCACCCTCCCGGGCAAACAGATCAGTTATGGCTCCAAAAAACAAAAATGGCTACAGCCAAAATGTCAAACTCTGTGGCTGACATTGCTGTTGCTACATCCACTGCTTTTATATAGTCTATGTAAATTACGTTAGTTAAACTTTCTCTAGTCACATCTCTACAGTGCTGCGGAGGAAGGTCTGGCTAGGCCAAAAAACATTCAGGGATAGGAGAAAAACTTGCTCTGGTTTATTGGCATTTCTTTAAACTAATCACAATCTTCTTGGGCAACGCTTAGCACCGGACGCACATACCATGCCTCTGCAAAATAGCCATGGGAAGGAACTTGTTTTGGTGGAGCATGTGCAAGTAGGGAAGCTAGCTCTGGAACTAAAATGGCTGTTGAGTGTGTGATGAGAATTTTACTCAAAAAAAAAAGATGTTGGGTGTTCTAGCTCCGAGGATGTTTTCCCAATCGACCCAGAGTTTAGAATGCCAACACAAAGAAAGCAGAAAGTGAGGGACATCTGGACGAAAATGAGGGACATCCGGCAGAACCTCCTGTGGCAGCAGAACAATCTCATTAATGAAAATGCCATCTGTATAGACTAAATTTTCTCAAAATACAGATACAGTTTAGGACATGCTCATGGTGAACAAAACACTAAAAGCTTGAGGAAAAGGCTTGCACAAGGCTGAGAGATTAACTATTATGTGTTATTCTACTCAAAGACAGACTCTTGACTGTAACTTGAAGGACATTTTCATAGAGAGAAACAGAAAGATTCAGACAAAAGTCAGTCCGTAAGTTTGAGATCCGAGTGAACCTTTGCTTGCGGCATGCTGGACATTGAGTTGACCTTCCGTCAAATGTTTTCTGCCGGTTGTCTCTGCAGCCCCTGCAGACAAACCTAATTTTGTCTTTTCAGCCAGCTGCAGCAGTGTGTCATGCGAGGGAAGAAAAGAGTGGACCAAAAGACTCTGAAAGGGGAATATCAAACACACAGATAGTAGTAGTTTCTTAGGGGAGAAACTTATTTATTTAAGTTGTTCTAACATGATTGGTTTATAGTTGAAGATGAAACAGAAACAGGGCACAAACATATTTAAAAGAAACAAAACATACCAGTACTTTCCTGTTTGATACGGGTTAGCTCCCCAATGTTCACAGAAGGAAAATATGTGTAATTCTTTTTTAAATCTCAGGTGTCAAGATACAGACGCTTAAGGTACTCTGTTGACTTTTTGACCACTAGTGGTGCTGCAGAATAATGTTTTGAGGACCAGGTCCTTTTAATGTTTTTAATGTCTTTGCCACCCTAGAGGCACACCAATAGTGAAGCCAAAAACTAAAATAAATGAAACATATTTCATATCCAGCTAATTCAGTAGGCCCACTCATTTAACAATACACAGCAAGTTTAATACTAATGTAAGTAAGTATCCTATTTTCCCCTATATAGATACATATCTGTTGCCAGGAAGGTGTTGTTGTGGAAGTAACTTTGACACATTTACAGTGCTGAACTCCACTGGTTTCATCATGTCAGAAACATATGGGGCCTTTCCCATTTGTCAAATTTGTACCACCTCGATCCTCTGGCTTGTGTCCCGGAAATTATTCTCAGTTTCAGAACGTCCCAGTTTGTGAAATGTACATTGAGGAGTGAGGATCGAGGAGCAAGGAGGCTCCCTGGAGGAGCTATAATCATGTACACACCGATGTATCCTCTGTGGACGTCTTTTCCCCCGTGGCATGTAAACAAAGAGGCATGACAGAGAAAACATGAGAGGAGAAGAGGTAGAGAGAGATAAAATAAGGAATAGAGAGTTTGTTGATGGGCAGGGAAGTGTCCATGCGGGTCTCTTACATCGGAGAAAATAAGTCATTCAGGTGGGTGGAGGGTAGATGATTTTATATGCATTTGTAGTAACCCTATATGCAGATTCGGATGAAGTGCCAATCCACGCAATAATAATAGATAAGATAGGGTGTTTTGGGTGTATATAATATACCCTACTGTATAGTTCCAGAGTTCTTTTAAAGAAACATTTGACAGTTTTACACTAAAACAGCCTATGAAGGCTATATATAGCCTATTTACTGTATGTAGCCTATATTATATAAATGTTTAAAACACAACCAATAAAAATGTACGACAGCCGTACATTCTTATCACATTATGCCACGCTGTGAACTGAATTCAATGTAAATAGGCTATAGAAGTTGTCATGAACACTGTTTTGCTTATCTGACAGTGATCATAAAAATTCAGCTTATGATAAAACATACAGCGGATGCAGCTGTGCCGCACGTCATATTTAATTGAAGTTGCTTTTAAACAATAGCTCCGAGGCAAAGATGTCTCATGTTTGACTCCTCTCTCCTTGATTCTATTGCTCAAACTCCTCAGCTCGAGTCTCCCGTGGGCAGGACTAAGGTGCAAAACGAGGAATTGCGGATGCACAATTTGGAAAATGGGAAAGGGCTATTCTATGTGTGATCCTATAGGCTACCATATTAATGTCTACTAGTTTACATGATTAGAGGGGGCTTGCTGTGTTATCAGGACGGTACCAGATCTAAATTGGTATGTGAAACCTTGAATGGAGAGTGTCAGCAAATCCACAGGCCACTAATTACACGCCTCACCACTGTCTCTCTGCACTGTCACATTATGCTCTAATACCTGATTGGATCTAGTGAGCTCATATATTAATTTACTGATATTAATGCAGTATATATATAAATGAACATATGATGCTTTCTGCCTGGTGTCATGGACAGATAGGAAAAAAGAGAGGAGCGATGTAATGTGATGATGAAATAGATCCTTCAATTTGATTGATGTACAATGAGTCTGGTGGTAATACATCACTCAGTCAGTGAAAGGGCAAGTGGAAGTGGAGCTGAATATATAATAAGACAGACGATAGAGGAATACAGCAAAGAGGTTTTGATGCCATAGGAGACACATAGAAATGGATAGTATCGAGAGGAAAAGAAAATAGTTTGTGTGTGGTAGTGGGGGGGGGGGGGGGGGGGGGTGTAAGGCTGACCAAGGCGAGGAAGGAGTAAACAACTGTGAGAGAGAGAAAGCGACAGAGGGTTATTTTTAGTCACCCGTTGCCACAAATATTGCAGTATTGTTTGGGTTTTGCCAGGCCAACTTACTCCCAGGAACTCACCAGCTCACAGCAGCGACTCACTGGTTACTGACTGGCACATGAAAACAGCTCTGACCCTCGTTCAGACAACACACCGCTGCATTGTCATATCCCTTTACCTCCATGACAGGCCACCGCTGAGGTGTCATTCTAGAGTCTGCAGGGGTGGGTTTTGAAACTTTTGAATGGGGGGTTGGACAGTTTCAAACAAGGGTGGCACATTTGGGAGATGAGTAAAAATTGGTTGAGACTCAAATTTAAAGCTCTGATTCTTGACAATAATAAACTGTATATTTTTGATGGTAGCATTGTTTATAAAATGTACTAAACACATGCCAATAAAACAATTTCAAATAAATAATAAATAGTCGCTATTTGTAACTCCAAATAGCCAACAGCGATGAACACATTACAGGACAACAGGACCTTTGACACAAATATGTAATAGGTCCCTACTACATAGGAATGAGCAAGACACAAAAGACACGGCCACATTGTTTTTTTGTAGTTGTTTTTGCATCACTTTGCGGTTGTTTGATCGCCTTTCCAAAAGGAATTAATGGGTAATTTCGTACAGAAGTTCTGATCCTAACAAGCCAAAGATAGAGGAAAGCAGTGACAATCAAGTGCAAACGCCATTAGTCTTTACTCTTCTTTATAATAAGGTAGACAGGTATGTGTCACGGTTGAAGAACAGGCAGCAGGAGAAGAACACGACAGATTAGATCATTTAATGAGGACAAAGGTTTCTCATGAAATGCATGTTTTGGAATTATCTGTTGCAGTGTATTGATCAGTGTGTTGAAGGTCATTGTTAGCGATTTAAGGGATTTATGCTTCTGTGGAGACTCCCCGCAGAGCTTTTGCTATAGCCTATATAAAGTGGCCTGAATTTTTTACTTTTGCATTTCCTGTGTGGTGATTTGTCTAAGACAATACCAGTGCTGGCATGTGTGTGTGCATGGAGAGTGTGTGGTAGAGCAAGTGAGAGACTGATGGTGAATAGCTCTGGAGCAAGTACCGACTCTAGGGGCATAGTGAGAGAAACAAAGTGTCTCCCCTGTGTTTTCTGACCATGGTGGGAAATCTTTAGCAGGAAGTTAACCCTCTCCTTGATTTCATGTTGTTTATGGATATTATGGAAAATTGGCCTTTAGCATCTTGTTTGCATTAAATGATCTTCTTCATTACTTTAAGACATTATATAATTGAATGGCACTATGAAATAGAAAATGACAACAGGCTCTTGTTGATGACATCTGTAAAGACTGAGCCATCAAAAGTTTGTATGCTTTTGGATACAAAAGTGTTTGTGTTGCTGATGAGTTGGGATTACCGTAGCTATGATCCATCACTGTGACGTTAAATGGTTGTATGCCATTCCTTTGTCATGCTCCCAAGTTGTGACAGAATTGATTTATGGTAATCCATTAAATCTCTAAACAGCCGGGTGCACATTTGCATTGTAATCTTTAGTACAGCAGTCTCTTATGCATCGCAGAGACTGACCTTAAGGACCTTGAGTGTGTCTTTCATTGGGTTCAAGATTCAAAACAATCTATGAGCCTATACACATTCAAATGACCCCCACAACCACAGCACACAGTTTACACACCTTACCACCAATGATGACTAATTGTTGGACCAGAAACCAGTGACCATGATTGACTGATTTATAGTATCAATTCATAACAAGAGTTATCTTGAGACACTTTACAGATACAGTAGATCTAGACCGCACTCTATAATCTACAAGGACCAGATCTAAAAGTTCTAGTATTTCCCTCCAGAGCAAGCGACAGTGGCGAGGAAAAAGGAAGAAGAAGGAAGGAAGAAGCCTCGGACAGACCCAGGTTCTGAGTAGGCGGTGTCTGACTGGCCGGTTGGTGTTGAAATTTAGAGTGGCAATAACAGTCACAATAAAAGATAATGGAACAGTGACTAAAAAAAAATAGAAGTTTGTAGTAGTTCATGGCATAGCAGGGCACTGTGCGGCATGACAAGGCACAGCAGGACATAGTAGGGCACTGCAGAGCGTAGCAGGATGAAACAGGGCATCGCAAGATGTATAGCGGGACCAAAGGGACAGCTGCAAACACGATTTTGGAGCTTCCCTGATCCAAGGAAACATGCTGGGGGAAAAAGAACATAAGGACTCTGGGGAATGATTCCCCAGAGCCAGGTTTGTAACAGGTATTTGTGGGATATGGATGCACACAAATGGAAAGATAAAGGAGAGAGGATATCAGTGTGTCAAAGGAAGTCCCCCGGCAGTCTAAAACTATTACAGCATAACTAAGAGAGACAGGGTAAAGAGAGGAGGCTGTTCGGGCTGTACTGCCCTGCCTCTCTATAGTTTTGTTATATTGAGATTATCTGGTAAATGAATCTATGAATGAATCTGTTACGAGAAGCAGGTGGGCCGGGTTAGGCGGACGCTGCAACTCATCACTCCCTAACTATAAGCTTTATCTAAGAGGAGAGTTTCAAGTTAAACTCGTAAATATGGTGACGGTGTCTGCCCCCCAAACCCAGACCGGAAGCTGATTCCACAGTAGAGGAGCCTGATAGCTGAAGGCTCTGGCTCCCATTCTACTTTTAGAGACTTTAGGAACCACAAGTAACTCTGAATTCTGGGAGCATAGTGCTCCAGTGACAATGAGGCACTAAGAGCTCTTAAAGATAAGATCATTTAGAGCTTTGTTGGTCAGGAGAAGGATTTTAAATACAATCCTGGATTTTACAGGAAGCCAATGCAGAGAAGCTAATACAGGAGAAATATGATTTATTTTCTTAGTTCTTATCTGAGTATGCCTCCCAGCAACGGACAGTCCACACATGTCCACAGTGGGTGTTTTAACATTCTCCTCTCCTTTACCCATGCCCTGCCCTGTATTGTTCTGCCCTGTCCTATCCTAGTCTGTTAGCCTGGTCCTACCAGACTCTTGTACATTTCATTTGTACAGAGAGTCTGGTCACTCTCCATTGACAAGTGTTAACTTCCTTGAAGGCGGGTATACTGTTCAAGTTTAAAGATTTTGGAGCCACTCTGGATCTGCCAAAACATTCAGTCGTGACGTCGGCTTTGCTAGCCTTAGCCTTAGGTAACTCCTTCACCACTGACGGAGCAAGCTGGAAAATCAATCTTTTCCCAAACCCCATGTGGAGGAGGGGCACAACATTATGGCCACTAGCCTGCACAATATTGGAAAAAATCTAACATTGTGATTTCCCCCCCCCCCCCCCCGATATATATTTAGATATGAAAAAAGTAAATTTTAAGATGATATAAATAGCTTGATTTGGAAATACTTAATTCTCGACTACTGCTGTGATTTTGTAGGGGAGTGCATCTACATAGAAGATAAAAATTAAAAAGGATCTTTTCTAATGTGAACCATTCTTTGTTGAACTTTAATGCTTTACAAACATTTGAGGAAATAAGCGCTGTGACTACTCTTCTGAAGATATTTTGGAGAGGGAAATTAGGTAGAAAAACACTGGTTGCCTAGCATGACACCATTGTATTGATATGATAATCAATCCAGGCTAAAGTGTATGACAATGGCTGCTTGATAAATTGATCAGACCTGCATGACACGCGCACTAGCAACAGACTCTGTGTATCCAAGAACAATTAAATCAGTGTAATTTACATTAGATCAAACAGATTTCTGTAATAGATTAGTGTTACGTCTCCAGCGTTATGGCTCTGAATCGTAACCTTAGCTGGGACGGACAGACCCCTTGTTTCTTTAGGCTAACTATATTAGCTTTAGCCTGGCTGGTAGCAGCTTTCTGCAGGGGAAAATGGCCGGGAGACGTTGTGATTATATTGCATTAATCAGGTGATTTAGTTTTTATTTGCAGTGACTGTAGCTTCACTGACTACCTATTGAAAACTATGCGCACCACTGTGTCAGCGGTAGCGGCTGCCTAAGGTACACATGGAGAGCCTCACTTCCCATAACAACCCCTCAACCAACGTCACATACACACTTTGCCCACATGGCCACCTGTCTTAAAGGGGAAGGGTCGGCCGGTAATAATCATGTAAAAGGAGAATGTTGAAAGTTTACTTTTCTATCAAGGAGCAAAAATATTAGCGTCAACATTGCAACGTCCTGCGATGTGACTATCGCGCATGCGCACATTGCAATGTCGATGCTAAAACACATTATCATTCAGCCCTAATGGCCACCAACAAAACTCAGCAAAGATTGCTCTTGTTCAGGCTTTAACTTCTAGATACTTGGCAGCGTTACCACAACGGACCGAATTGCTTTGCTCGCATTATTCTCCGCCGCCATTAGTACAGAATTCCCCAAAGATGACCAAACCTAAAATCGCTGATTGTTCCGCCAAATATTTGGCCGGAGAAAACCCGTGAATACACCGCATACCCTGACGTAGTACTGAAGGAAAATAAAAATTGAGCTGAAGTACGTAGGAGGGCGGAGCCAGGCTACCAGTCTGTCCTATTTTGCACTGCTCTGTCCTATGCCATCTGGTCCTGTTTTTTGCCATTTCCATCTTGTACTGTTCTAGCTTAGGCTATCTTGGCCTACAGCAGATCAAAGGCATATCCCTGCATCAAATATGGGTCACATTCTCCTCAATCAATGGGGCTTCCTCAAATTTGATAAATGACAGACCTGTTTGGAGCATGAATCATCTCATATCACAACTGTGAGAGGAAGGCAGTGTTGTCTGTGGAAATTGCTAACTTGCAAATGAGCGTTACGTCACAGAGGTGGCATGGAAACTGGGCCAGCCCTTTGCATGATGCTCTGTTTTTTAGTGCTATTATGAAATACACTCAAAAGAGGAAAACTGTGTCAGAGAAACAGCAGTGATGATATAACAGCTGAAATCAAAGCAGTAAGTAGTTTTTCATTGAGGTCATGGTTGTTTGGACACTGCATTTCTAATACGAGTTACACAGCGCCACATTTCCATTCTGTCGGAGTTATGTCCCCTCATAAGCAAGTATTATAGCTCAGTGACACACGGGTGAGGGTCAGTCAAGTCTGTCTTATACAAAATATCTCTCTCTCTCTCTCTCTCTCTCTCTAACACACACACACACACAAGCCCGCACACACACACACACACACACACACACACACACACACACACACACACACACAACACACACACACACACACACACACACACACATACACACAATCCCTCCCTCCAATTCTAAATCTCCTTCTGGGTAATCACTAAGTGTGTATTTTTAAATCTGTTACTAATCTCTATTATTGGCATACCACACTGAACAAGGTTAGCTTTCAGACTTTGGATACTTGGACAATTTTTCAACATAGTGTTTAAAAATCTGGAGCAGACATTTCCTCTGACTTGCCCATACCCTCATACATGAACCTGTCAGTTTTTTAAGGAAATGTACACTGTATTTTCTTGACACAGATTAATCGGATCTGTCTAATTCCTACCTGTCTTTTTTCTGTTTGTGTAGGACACGTTGCAGTCCTTCGCCTTCCTGGTGTTTGTGATGGTCTGCGTCTTGGGAGCTATCTATCTCTTTGTTGTCCTACCTGAGACTAAAAATAAAACATTTATGGACATCAGTAAGAGCTTTGCCAAGATCAACAAAATCCCTGCTACTTCGCCCAGCAATGAAATGGAGCTGATTCTGTCCATTAAGCCTGACATGAATGGAGTCCAAGACATTGCTAAGATGGAGAGTTCCTTCTAGCTGAAAAAACTACACTAATGGTGGAGAAGCAGGGTTGAAACATAAAGTGAAAGTATTTGTTGTTTGTACATATTATTTAATGTGGTCTATTAAATGAAAACCAGTGATTCAGGTCCAATGCATTTTGGACACAGATACAAAGGTGTGTGTTATGTGGTAAAGGGGTGTCCATGTTTTTAAATGATTTTGTTGAAGAGAGGTAGGGAGATTTCATTTTCATATCCTGCGTTTCAGTTTAATTCCTGATCATATCCGGTGAGCTAGAGTTCCACAGATTGCATTTTTCCAACTGGAAAGCAGGCAGGGAAGTGAGGAGAATAATAATGGGAAGTGTTGTCTCTCAAAATTCTGTTCAGCATGTTACTCTCGAGGTGTTATACTCTCAGCGGAGTTAGTTAGTGGCTAATTGGCAGAAAGATGTCCTGGTGATTGTTGATGGGAGAGTAATTATGAGATCCTAGCAGCAAAGACATACATACTACATGTTTAATTAGATGCACTGTAGGGTAATGCTGTGTTAAAAATGTGTATGTCCAAACTCTTCCGTATTCTCTCAGGAAATGTTAAATAAACTTCCCATTAGGCAGACATGTATAAAGTACCAGAGACCCAGACTTGAATAAAAATGAAGAGTAGAAGTTGAAGTGCTCTTAAAGCACCACAGTTAAGTGGAAGTACTAAAATATTCAAAAATGTTTGTACTGTAGTATTGCAAGTAGTTTATTTTAAAATGTACTACTCAAGTACTTAAAGTAAAAGTACAAGTATTGTTGTGTGCAGTTATTAAAGAAAGCAGTCAAAAGTTTGAATTTCATGTTGTTTATTTTATTTCAAATGTTTAGCCTAAAAGGACACTTGCAATTCCTTTGGCTGTAGCAGCAGAACAAGGACAGCTAGGACAGCTTCTTGATAACTCAAGCTGGTGTGCCATTTGTGTATTATATTTATAACTTACCTTAATATGTTTCTTCAAATTCAACGGTACGTTTTTGAAGGCCATTATTTTCGCAATTTTTCAGGAGGCAGAGTAGGCACTTCATTGTATATGACTTGTCTTTCAGTCCGACAAATGAAAACATGGACTCTAAGTGGGGCCAGGGGTGGTCTCCTTAGTTGTTAATAGTCATGCCCCCAAATATTTATGCTCTAATGTAACCATGGTCCACACGCATCATAGTCATAATACTACGGCCAGCATCCGCTCCTGCATAGTTCCAAGAGCTAATAATGCAATTAAGAATTCTTTCTTTTGCTCTGGTATAATGGCATGGAATAGTTTGCCTACTGCTACTAAACTCCTATCATCACGAGGGCTTTATAAAAGACAGGTCAAGCAGCTTTTATGGAACCAGGTGAATATTTACTGATAAATTAGATTAGACATTTTTGTTTCTTATTTAGTTTGTTTTATGTGATGTTACTGCTACCGCTCTGGCGGTGATAATAAGGGTTTAGAATGATTCGTAATGTTTTTTAATTGTAACAAGTAACAAGGTTACGTGAGGTCACAGTGACCTAGACCTTTGACCCCCAAAATCAGTTCATCGTTAAGTCCAAGTAGATGTTTGTGCCAAATTTGAAGACATTGTTTCCAGGCGTTTTTAAGATATCATGTTCACTAGAATGGGACCATGGACTTGAGGTTCCAGTGATCTTGACCTTTGGTCACCAAACCCAGCCATGGTTGTCACTGGCGCAGAGGCATGAAAACAAGAAAAAAACTATTTCTTACTTTGGTGGCCATGACCCATCAGCAGTAGTGTCTTTTTCTGATGTGACCTTCAGTGCAGAGTACAGCTGTGTTTTCTGGAGACTTGAGGTTCATAATCAACATTCATAATTCATGATCAACGAATAATCAACATTATCCCCATGCTTTGCAGTGAAAGGAGATTGGGCTTTTTTCTCTGCAGGTGTCACTTCAGTGTTGAATGGGCCATATTGTGCTTCGTTTTTCCTCCACGTACTCTGCCTCAGTATGTAATCTCACGTACAGGTGTCTTTGCTCTCTTTATTATGCAGATGGATGCCGGTCTGAGTAGGTCCCACAGAATAGTCAGCATATGCAAAGGCTTTTTTGTGCCTTTTCCTAGTCCTCAAAACCATAAACATTCTTTATACTCCATAAACTTAAAAACATTTCATCATGCAGTCTTCAGGATGCACATGAAGTGCAATTCATACAAACATCTGCATGCTTTCCTCAGTACGTTTACATGCAAACTAATGACAAAGCTATGCCTCCTTTCCATGTTTTGAAGGGATACAATGTTTACTTGGAACATTCATAAACACCTGGCTAATCAAATGCCTTCATGCATGATTTTGACATTATCCACACTTTGTCATCAGTGTGCATGTATTAAACTCCTCAACATCCCTGACACTCTGTCATTCCTGCAACCGACCGAGTTATCTCAGCTGTGGAGGATTAACCCACTTTAGTTTCTCCCTGCCTATTGCATTTGGCACTCTGCTCGATATGGCTTCTCCATCTGATCACCAGTAATTGAAAAGAATAATCGGTTTATCATCCAAATTACAGGTGTCAGACCTTTCATATCCCATCAGTGTTTAAATCACCATCATAATATAATATAATGACTTCATTCAGGACACAATGGAAGGTCCATAATACAGTAAAAAAAATAGACAACATATACAAACATATAGCAATAAATATATGGTACAATAAATAGAAATTAAAAAAACAGATCCACAAACTTTACCTGTGTTCAATTCAAATTTATTTATAGTATCAAATCATTACAAGTTATATCACGACACTTTACAGATGGAGTAGGTCTAGACCACACTCTACAATTTACAGTGGTGTGGAAAAACTTCCTTTTAGGGAGAAAACTCAAACAGACCCAGGCTCTTGGTAGGCGGTGTCTGATGATGCCGGTTAGGGTGTGATGAACAGTGGCAATAATTGTCACAATAAAGATAATGGAACTATGACTACAAATAGTAGTTGTAGTAGCAGTGGTGTAGCAGGGCACTGAAGGGCGTTACAGGGTGAAGCAGGGTGAATCAGGGCACTCCAGAGCGTAGCCGGGCATAGCAGGGCGTGGGGCGGGACTATGGTAACTGCTGCAGCCATGATTTAGGTGCCATCAGTGGCGTAGACAGAAATAGTATTTTGGGCAAGCCAGTACAAAAGTGAGTGGGCCATTTTCTAAAAGACGTAGAAGTAGCAAAAAGGACAAACTCAAAAAAACAGCAACAATTTTACCTTCCAACATATACTGCATTACAACGGCAATAGCAGTACTGTCTACAACATGCTCAACCAACAAAGCTCAGTCAACTGTGGCAACTAAACATGAACCCTAACAACAAAGAAGGCGTTTACATACTACATGACAGAATACATCAGACAGAAATTGCACATGTAACATATGCGTTGTGCGTTCATAACAGCATTGTTGCTTCAGGACTATGGTCGGATCATGAGCAGCAAATGCATTACCAGCAGTAAAAGAAAATTAAAGAATGAAAACTTCCATTCAAGCATTGTTAGAATTATTAACGATGTAATGAAAAGTGTCCAGCAAGAAGCCAAATCTTAGACAGTGTAGTAAAAGTAGAAACATGTTTAAACACGATGTTACATATTTTTGGCCAGATGTACTGTTAGAAAACTATCACGTGTTCTTTGATTTGATGAGAACGAAGAGAGGCTGAGGTTCCTTTGGAGAATTAAGAAAGGGTTTAATGAAACAGCATGATGAAGATGATAAGGCAAAGACAATAAGACACAAAACATGATAACACTGCAGCTGACAGCGGACTTGATCCATACTGCTCCCTGATGGAGTCACATGAGACCAGTCCTGAATATTCCTAAATCACACACATTTATCCCCTGGACCTGGGCGTGGTTCCTTTTCACCTGGTGTATTCAAATCCATTCTCATTAGTCCGTTGTTGGCATGGTAACATGTTGAGCGCATCTTTGCTGTACAATAAAGGAAGGACTCTGCCCCTTTGGGGTTGTTTTCAGTCGCAGATCAAAAAGTTCTATCATGTTAATAGGAAATTCTACAAAAAATACAGTTAATCAACATTGTATTGTCTTAGCCTAGTCTAGACTTCAAGGCAAGGCAAGGCAAGGCAGCTTTATTTGTATAGCACATTTTAGCAACAGGGCAATTCAAAGTGCTTTACACGAAATCAGTTAAACAGATAAAACACAGGTACAAACAGTTAAAAATCATAAGCATTAAAAACTAATAAAACACATGAATAGACAGTTAAAAACAAAATAAAAACATTAGGACACATAAAACACAAGAATAAAAGTTACAGTGCAGCATAAGAAATTTAAAGAAATGAGCATTCATTTAAAGAAAGGCAGCATCAAAAAGAAAGGTCTTCAGCCTTGATTTAAAAGAACTGAGAGTAGCAGCGGATCTGCAGGTTTCTGGGAGTTTATTCCAGATATGAGGAGCATAGAAACTGAAAGCTGCTTCACCCTGTTTAGTTCTGACTCTGGGGACAGAAAGTAGACCTGTCCCAGATGACCTGAGAGGTCTGGGGGGGTCATAGTGTAGTAGCAGATCAGAAATGTATTTTGGACCTAAACCGTTAAGGGATTTATAAACTAGCAAGAGTACTTTGAAATCAATTCTTTGAGACACAGGAAGCCAGTGTAAAGATTTCAGAACTGGAGTGATGTGATCCAGTCTCTTGGTCTTAGTGAGGACTCGAGCAGCAGCGTTCTGAATCAGCTGCAGCTGTCTGATTGATTTTTTAGGGATACCTGTAAAGACCCCGTTACAGTAGTCAAGTCCACTGAAGATGAAAGCATGGACCAGTTTTTCCAAGTCCTGTTTACACATAAGTCCTTTAACCCTTGATATATTCTTAAGGTGATAGGAGGGGGTAGGAGACAGAAGGTTACTTCCTGGTGTGAGGAAAAAGGCTTCTTTCTATATGTTAAATGCCAGACTTGACCTGATCAATTCTTTAGAGTCAGAGGAACAGAGGGGGAAGGTGAGAGACAATAGGGCCGGTCTTGACCTCTTCACAGAGACAATGCATATTTTCCTAATCTGGCTGCATTGTACATAAACAGAAATACATGGTTTTCAAAACATTGTTTTTAACTTTTTATAACTCAACAGTACTAAGTCAAATGAGCCGAAGCTCAAAACTAGCATGTACGAACGTGGCTATAATTAGCACAACGGTCGCATTGAAAAAATACAATATCACAAGTGAAGCAGCAGATATGTATAATTACTCTTCTCATTTACGCACACTCTGAAGGAAGGTGCCGCTCACAACTACAATTCAACTGACCGACTAACTCTATCATGCTGCTTATTAACTGTGTGACGTCACCAATAATATACAAACCAGCACGTGCTTTGGCAAGCACTGCATAAACGGGAGTAAACACGAAACATAAAGCACAATATGGTCAACTGTACTAAATAATATCAACACTAACATAGCTTTGGGGCCTTTTCTACACTGCTAGGTTACAAGGAGCATGAAACACGTTTTAGCCTACTTAATGTGAGGGCCAGCACTCAAACAAACTCCTCTGTCGCTGATGGGCTGTCAGCTCCGCTGGGAAATGTCTGCACATGCTGCAGAAAAGCTTGTCCATGTGTTAGAAAACTCTAACTGCATGTTCATTGACTCTCAAAGGAGGATGCTTTGGTCCAATGGAAACTAACAAAAGGTTTAATGAAACAGCATGATGAAAATTATAGGACAAAGACAATAAGAAACAAAACATAAGAACACTGCAGCTGACCGCGGACTTGATCCATAGTTCTCCCTGATGGAGTCACATGAGATCAGTCCTGAAAATTTCTAAATCACACACATTTATCCCCTACAGTATAGGGTGGTTCTTTAAGTGAAAACTCTCCTTATTGGTCAAAGAAGACCACACACGGCCACAGGATCCAAGTCAGTGTCACCTATTTTCAAACTACCTGAATACAGAGTCTTTGTTCCAATCAGTCCAAAGGCTGGGGCAGCTATTACCTTTCCTGTGGGGTCAATGAGCTTCCACATGTATGCTAAATGATAGATATGGATTAATCAATTCTTTAGAGACAGAGGAAGAGAGGAGGAAGGTGAGAGACAATAGGGTCGGTCTTGACCTCTTTACAGAGAAAAACAATGAGAAATAGAATGCCTATTTTCCTAACCTGGCTACATCATACAGAAACATCGTACAGTGCTTTCAAAACATTGTTTTTAACTTTTTAAAACTCAACAAAAACTGTCCATACAACTTTAAAGAGAAGTCATTGCTGCTGCGGTAACTTTTAACAGTGCATTGCTTAACACATCCATGGTAATTTATGTAAAAAGACAGGTAGCTAGCGTTAGCTGCTGAATGCAGCCTGGAGAGTCTGCCTGTTGTTACCATAGTAACCACCAATGTTCTGAAGGCTTTCTAATTGTTTGATCCTTATTCTATGGTTTAAACAGTTTTGATTTAAGCAGAAGAGAAGACGCATTAAACACACACACCTAGTTCTGTTCTGTTTTCATACCAAAATGTATTTTGATCAGACTTGGCTGGACGAGCCAGTGAGTAAAGTGCCGTCCTGGCCCATTACTGACTATGCGCCTGGGTGCCATCCTAATCCAGGAAATACTGCTGGGTGAACAATAACGTAAGTACTCCAGGGAATAATCTCCCCAGGGCTAAATCAGTAACAAGCATTTCTGGGACATGGATGCACACAGATGAAATATATAAACACTAACACCAATGTCTCCATAGTCTAGATGTGAACCTGAAGATGAGTGTGGGCCAAAGCCTTTAAAGGTATTCTGAGACTGTCATCCTGCACATTTATCGACAAATAAGATTTCTTATACAGAACAGGTAGGCACACCAACATTGACAAACAGTCAATCTCTACATGTTCCTTTTTCTGGAGGAATACCACAAGTGGACGGTATACAGCAGTGTACAGAATACTACCTTTATATTAACAACACGTGCAAGCACATTAGCTTGAGAATACATCTTACGACACTGTCTATTGATGTTTTTATCATCTAATAAATCATTAACAATATGATGGCCAAGATATTTGATCTCATCACACATTAAGGGGGTATTGCTATTATTTGCTTCATATTTGATATCAAAATCCACACCATATCGGGAAAAAACTTTAAGAAGTTGTTGTAAACCAGCACTATATGGGCAAAAGATTATTAAATCATCTGCGTACATTAGGTGATTAATGAGAATATTACCCATCATACTTTCTGTCCCCAGAGTCAGAACTAAACAGGAGGAAGCAGTGTTCAGTTTTTCTGCTCCAAATATCTGGAACAAACTCCCAAATAACTGCAGGTCCGCCGCAACTCTCTGTTCTTTTAAATCAATGCTGAAGACTTTTTGTTTTTATGTGGCTTTTTCTTTAAATGATTGCTTGTTTCTTATACTGAAGTAGATTTTTCTTGAAACTACATGACAATCAGCAGGGGTAAAATTAAATGACTTTATTAGATAGACAGTGATTTGACTGTTCTAATGAACATTTCTGAACAACTGAGTGGTGAAAAGGGGACATTTTTATCATTATTGTTCACTGAAACAAACATTGAAGTGAACTGAGTAACTTGGTGCCTTTTGGGATGTTTTTGTTAACAATTTGTGAGATTAGAGTTGTGGTCATTCTGGGGGTATTTCTAAATTTCTAATTGTGTATTTCAAATGTGCATGTGTACATTTTCTCTGTTCAAATAAAGGACCCTGTCTATCTCTACCAAACTCTATCCAGGCTTTAAATGCACACCGAGCCTTGGCATGAAGCTCTATGCTTGTTCCAGCCAGGCTTGATATTATACGCCTTACGCTGAAATTTCTGAACATTTTCTATGGTGCATTTAGACTACCCTAATCTTCCCGTGTTAATACTATTAGCCACCGTAGATAAAATTGGTAGGTTCTCAACAATGGCAAAATCATAATTGATCTCAATGGCATCCACAGAGATGAGTGGCAATTGTACATACACATTGATCTAACCACAAGGTAGTATGCCATGCATCACTGATGTAAGTATGAGTATCACAAGGAAAAAGCACCTTGCTTGAAGGTTTTACACCAGCATCAATGAAAAAATGCATTAGGTGATTTGCATTATTGTAATGTGTCATTATTTTTGTTCCCCAAGTCCTGAAAACTATCCAGGATGCTTGCATGTTTGTAAAAATAATGACTGATTTATTTGCTGGAACACAATACAAACTTGCACAATTAAAAGTAACATTGGCCTGTTGTATCCCAGCCTCCCACACCTTTAGGCACTTTGCTGTTTGTGTGGTATATTCATCTTCTGATCCACTTTTGCAGACTGACCTTAGAGTTGATTATTTGAATCCCTGTCACCCGGGGGGGAGGGGGGGGGGGGGGTGTATATTCTAGATACTACTAGAATTTCAAGTTTGTTGTGTTGGTTGAGCCTTTGTTGATATTTGCACTTAAAAAACAGTGATTTAGCTTAAGGGCCCTTCAACTAGCGGTTCCATTATGCTGCTGTGCCCTTGAAAACAGCTGCTTTTTCCTTCAGTCTCAGTGGTGCTAATATACTTCACACACACACAGGTAAATTTTGGGTTGAATATTGACACAGAAAATTTGTCTGGGAGTTTGGTCGTGTATTTATCAACATCTGTATGAAAGGGACAGCTGGCAGGGCAGCACTACACTCAGTTACACACACACACACACACACACACACACACACACACACACACACACACACACACACACAGCTACGCTGTTGTCATGCCTCATTTGTCCCCGAATTGGTGACATGCTAAAATCACCCACTGGGGCAGCATTTTTGATACTGTTGTTTGTATAAAGTGTAAAAAGAGCAAATGGCTGATTATCTTTACAGCAGTATTGGGGAATATCTGTGTGAAAGAGGCTTAAGAGTGCTGGAGACAGGTGAGAAAAGCCTTTCTTTCTCTGGTTGTTTATAGTTGACCAGGCTAAATGGAAAGTGATGCCAAGAGATACAAAATTTCCCATTATAATTTGCTCTGATAGCAAGAGAAGCATTCTTTAAAAGTTATGTAGGTTTCCCCTAAATATAATTATTATCTGTAATGTAAGTAAAAAAAAAAATAGGCTAATTTGCTTTTTGGATTCAAACTTAGTTTTTCATGCTGCGCGGTGTGATATGAGTCAGTGTGTTAATTAGTGACTCATAGTCCAACATCTCAATTAAATTCGTAAACCTTTCCATTTTCTCTTTAAATGTTTGACACAAATCCAGATGATTCACCCAGTGTAGTCTCAACTGAAACAATACTGACTTTGTGTAAAATACAGTAAAATACAAGATTCATCATGGCACTATTTAAATTTTGCCACAGATCAAAGAAGCTACACGTTGGGATCTACCCAAAAGGAACTTGATGAAACGATGGTCATGTGCCGTAAGCCTGGTTCTGTTAGCACAGCTAGAGCCCTGCTGTGGTGTTGCACCCTTTAATGGCTGTTTATGCTGGTTGGAGAAACAGTCAACCTTTTTGGGCCAGATTAAGATTGTCAGTGTCATCTATCTGCATAGCTACCTATCTATCTTAAAGAAGGAACCATTCCAAACTCTAAGAATTTTGTACATTGTCCTAAAAAGAAGGCTACTGCTTTAATATGTTTAACTTTTTTTAACTGCTCTTTAATGTTTAATTTCTTACACTGCACTGTAACTTTTATTCTCCTATTTTATGTTTTTAATTGTATATTTAAATGTTTTTTTTTTAATTTTTTATGTAAAGCACTTTGATTTGCCCTGTTGCTGAAATGTGCTACACAAATAAAGCGGCTTTGCCTTGTACAGTACAAGTAAGCCAACTTAGTCAGGCAGCAATACATCGCCTCTCATCACTGTAGGGGTAGAAGGAGGGGGTTGTCATGCTAATGAACCAGTTATGCTAATGGGCGTGCTGCTAGTGACAAACAACACTGCTGCTCTTATTGTACAGCACTCAAGACCTCCAGGCAGCTGCAAATCCAAGTCTGTAGGTTCAACCTACACTCAGCGTGGATGATGGAGCTCCTACGCCACAAAACACACAGACAGCAACCCTATGTAACCAAACCTACCAAATCGACCTAACACAGTCACGTAGAAAAATCAGCCCAGTATCCCTAGGGATTATGTCAAAATTTGAAAGACGTCCAATGCTTTAGTGCCAGTGCAGAAAGTAGTGCCCCATTTATGCACCTACATGAAAAGTAATGGTTTGTACAATCAGGGGTCTGCATAATCAGATGAGTTTTACACATTAGAAAATAAAATGCACATTTCCAATGCAGATTTTAAGAGGAAGTACAACTTTGTTAAAATTCACTGAAAATGTCAAAGGAAGAAAATGTTGTGTGACCACAGTAGGACCAAAGACAGGTAATGTCTGCATGGACCTTGGTGGACATGGACATGTACTGCATGTTGTGCAGACCCAACCCTTGTACGTCGATGTGGTAAGCATGAGTTGAGCTTGAGTTGAGCTTAACAGTGTGGAGGTCGGAGTGGTATGGATTGGTGGTCTACTGATTTTCATGGAGGGTTCTGGTATTCATGTCCCATTGCAGATATAAAATTAACTTTTGTCTATATACTGTATCAACCAAGTGTTTTAGAACCCAAACCAAACATTAACCATGTGTTATTATATAATCATAATTTGTCCTTAACCTAACTATACCATGGTCGCTATGCACATGTAGAAAGTAGGCAATTTAAAAACAGTGGCGCTGGTTGTAAAAAACAAACAAATGTCATACTGGGACCCAAATTTACATACAGCCATATACATACACACATATTATTAATATAACAAAGCTAGGATAGACCAAACCTCACCCCCTGACCATCAGCTGATAGAGAGGAAAAGCTGAGTTAAGCTGTGGAAATTAATTCATGACTTGGAAGGATCAATTCAAAACATCCAACAGGCAATAACACTTGTAAAGTCAAGGTAAAGACGAGACCTACTATAATGACAGCATCTACCCAGGGGGCCAAGAATACCGTGGTGTGTGGTCAAAAAAACTGCAGGAGAATCTCAGGTAATCTGTCTAACATGTAAAATACTTGCAAAATGTACCACCCTGTTTAGGAAGAAGCTTTACCATGAGCCCCATTGTTAAGCAGATGAGCAGCTGCTGTGAGCATCTCAGAAAGCCTGTGTGGCTCCACTTGGTATGCCAAATGCACCTGACTCAGCGATGCAATTTTTCCTCTCTCTTTGTAGTGTAGTTTCAGGGGGGAAACATTCAGCTGAGCCATCTCACACCTGATGTTTTCAGGCATAGAGGTGATTGAACAAGACAGTCAGTCTTATACTGTGGACAGTCAATCTATTCTGCATTATCGATGAGGACAGAATAGTTTTTCCGGGTCAGCCACACGTCTCAAATGGCATTTTCCCATCACATGGTACCTGCTCAACTTGACTCGGCTCGACTCAGCTTGACTCAACTCGGCCACAGTGCCCTGTTCTCCTGTTTCCTCTGCAGATTAGTACTGCCTCATGCATGAGGCGAGCATGGCCGGTCGTCATAGCAGGAAACTGCCGTGACCTAACGCAAAACACACACGGAACGTCAAAGGTGTGTTGTTTTTGATTCTCAGCATGTGCCTGTTGCCACAGCCAGAAGACAAATTTAGTTTCAAAAGAAGCTGAAGGCAGCAAAAACAAAAACAAAAGTTAAAAAAAAAAGTACCTGTTGGTAGGTACCAGGGACTTTTTTCGTAATGGAAAACCAAAAAAGACAAGTAGAGTCGAGGAGGTACAATGCAATGGAAAAACGCCAAAAGGGACTTGCTTGTCAAAGTCAGGCTTATGAAGCACATTTGAGGACCAAACTTATGTGACATTGACAGAAATGGACAGTGAAATAGACAGTGTGTTTGTTAATCAAACAAAAGTGTCAGTTTTCTAAATTACTATTAATATTTGTAACGTAGCGAGGAGTCGGACATTCAATGCTTATAAGGGGCGGACAAAATTTACACCGCCAAATAGAGGTGTGTGGTTTTTGTACATACCGCGGAATACATAATTAGTTAGTACATGAAGCACTGAGAGAGATACTGTTCCTGGTGCTCACATTACACTGTATTTTCAAGTCTCAATCTCAAAGCGGGTTCTGTTTTTTTAATACTTTTTTTTTGTTTTACTTTCTTTCACTCAAACTACTGAGGTGCAGTGATGGATGAAATTTCGCGATGTTGCCTTTTTTTAAATGGCCATGCAACACTGGACAACCCAGACTTTGATTGAAGTGTGTGTGAGTGTCTGTACTCTGTGTGTCCTGTGTTGACTTTAAGGTGTACCTGATCTTAGTGTCATAATCTCAAAATGATGTTAGTAAATGTAACACATGACTGTGATTTGTGATGTGGAACTTGTGCTTTTACCTCTGTGACATGGAAAAGTTCATAATATCACAGCAAACCTGCATTATAAGAGGCATAGCACAGTTTAAATTACAAGTGATATACTGTAAATTCGCCAGATTTGTCAGATATTGTGTCCATAGACCAGACAGCTGAATCAGGCAAGTCACATGTACAGGTAAGCCCATACTTGAATATTGACAGATGAGTAAAACAATTGCAGTATAAACTTTTCGAGAATGTTTGAGGTATTTTAGAAAACCATCACAGTTTGTCCACCTGAAGGCACTGACAAGTTTATTTTTTAACTGTAAAGTTGCTCTAATTGATGTTGGGTACACTTGCTGGCATTGGCTAGGGCTTTGATCTGATAGTTCTCCTCTGTCCTGACCACCTTGGAAATCACTAGCTTGGTCCTCTCCTTCCTTCTGGCTTTGGACCACATGTTCGGAGAAGTCCACCACCCCCGCCCAGTTCTCCCTGACTGTGTCCTGCCAACAATCTCTTGGTGTTTCATCCTGCTGAAAGACTGGTCAACTGCTAGATCTCCCCTTAACTTGTGACCTATGCGGACTTGGGCTTTGGTGTTCTGCACAGATGGGTTATTCATTTTATATTTTAATTACTAAAGAAATCTTAGTTTGCATCTGCACACATAATCGGCATGTGTATGTCACTGCATCAGTAGTCCAAATTCCATCCAAATTCACCACAAGTCTTGACAGAACTTTCCGAAAATAGGCAAAAGAATAGTTTTTTTTTCATCCACAGCTGGTATGCAAATAGGAGCTGGGCATATGATGGAGCTAATTCTCTCATCAGGTTTCAATATAAACAATTTCAGTAGAAGAATGTGCAACAATATGACTTGATAGAAAACATTATGGAAAAATGGCATTTCGGTTTGTGTCATGGATTTATTTAGCCTTTAATATTACAAGTGAAATCTGACACTAAAATGTGTCAGTGAACATTCCAACAAACATTTATAATTACTTTGCAGCAAATAAAGTAATGAAAAACTGCATTGCAAAGCATCCCACAAACACTGTCATCCTGTGACAAAGCATTACAGAGTGCTCACTGCCCCTAATAGCGAATACAAAAAGTGCTCATTTGGTATTTTGATTGACTTGTCCATCCATGTCCTTATTAAAGAAACATAGATGTGGTAACATGTACGTTATTAAAAAAACATTCATATGAATGCCAACAAGGTTGACACTGAATCAATGTAACCATCATCCTAGGATCATGTCTCCTTCTCTGTTGTTTTTCTTGCACAGCCACACACTATGACCTACTTTGTTTGGTATCACATTATTTTACTACAGGACCTTAATCATCACTTGACCTCATGGAAAAACTGAGTTTGGGATTCATCTGTTGGTGTTGCATGATTTACTGGGTCACTAAAGTGGAAAACAGTTGTAGAAGCGTAGAAGAGTATAAAAAGCTGAAACCTTGGATCCAAAGGAGGAAAATAAATGTTAACCAGATCCATTTAAATTCTTGAGCAGCAGTCTAGCACCTCATAAGTAACTCAATAATTGAAGTGCAGGAACGTGATTCTTCTGTCATTGTGCTGTATTTTATGCAGTGGGGGGTGAAGCAGGTGGATTGTAGCTGCTAACACACTGTATGTAAGAGGGCTCAAATGTGCACTGAAAAAGCACATCTCAATCCGTAGCCCTTCCCAAAGCATTTCTTACAACAGGATTTTCAATTTATATTGAATAATGTTGTAGTTCACATGAGCCCACTCACTCTGCCCACTTACTGTGAATGTAATTACTTGCATTGATGTCTCAACTGTAAAAGTATAAGCAGTGTTAGCTTTTGTGGAGACTATTATGATTACCATTTTGAACCTAATGGGTATATATCATGAGGTTAATATGCTTTATTTATGTAAAACCCCAAAGCACTAAATCTACTGGAATTGAGAGCTCTGAGCAGATTCTGATTTCTGGGTTAGTCTGCAAAACTGGACTGGACTACTCTATTCAAATAAATCCTAATGACACAATAATAACCATAAGGGGAGAAACCATGAAGTCAACAACAACAAAATGGTAAGCATGTTTAACTCAGAGTACAGACTTGGTTGGTATTTAAAACTGTATTATCTGTTTTTTAGCCTCTTGGGGGCAGCGCAGCAAGCTTTGAACAGAACACTGATGTATTATTAGCGCATAAACTTGTTATGGTTTTAAGCAAAGGGTTGCTGGAAGCTTTCAGAAGCCCGGTTTGTCTAATACTTTGTGTTTGCTTTTGAACTTGACCTCACTGTCATCAGTATGCAGCCAGGCTCCGTCTCAGCAGATGAAATGAGAATATTTTCTTATTGTGCTGTCATTTTGTAGAATAATCTGGGCATCCGATGAACAAGGTCACCTTGGTCAAGCCAACATTGTCCTTCCAATTTAATCATTCTGCCTCATTGTGGAGGGTAGAGTAAATATAAAAGATCTTTTCATTGTAACCATTGCATATAAAGGGGACAGCCAACAATCCTTTCTCTCTCATGAGCTATTTCTGACTTTCTTAAGGGCATCTAGACGCCATAAACCTTCAAGAGCAGACACTTGTTTTGTGTCAACAGTTCTATAAATACAGTTAATAATTTGAGCAAATGTGTGAGCCTTCAACTGTTTTCAACATGTGACACATTAACATTCATCGTGTATGTCTGACTTTTCTGATCTCATCATCTTATAATGCATTGCTGTGATTATACCTGTCTACTGCTTTTTTTTTAAGTTTTAAAAATTGCTTGTGTTCACTTGAAGATAGAAAATAAGATTAGCCTAATTTTCCATCAATTTTCAGACTACATAAATCCGACAAGCTCAGCTGCCAGACGCGATCAGTCTCACTCTGTGAATTCCTGAGATAAGCATCTTAAATTCAATTCATGACTGGTGGACATTTTTGTCTGCAATGCTACTATGTTAATGTGCTGTTAAAAAAAAGAAGACAATTTTAAATCCAAGTGATAATGTTTTAAAGACACATAACTTACTTCTTCATGAAACACAGAAAACAGGAATAATCACTAAAAGAATCCTATTGCTCAAACTCAAAATTGTAATTATAATTCTCTGCTGAACCTGAGTCGGACAAATACAATGCATGTAGGTCAGCATGTGTTTCTGTTAGCCTAATGGGAGAGAAAAATAACGTTCATCTCTTGAAAAAGTTTCAAATGACAGTGTGCCAGGACACCATCTGTACAGCGGCTGATTGCAGGAACCTAAAAATTAGAAGGTTAACATGGAACTGGGCCACATCCTTCCTTCCAGGTCCACAAATAGACTGTCTGATGCTCAGTCCCAGGGAGTATTTCAGTCACATTTCCCTGTGTAATCCCCAAATGCTTTTTCATTATTATCACTGCAGATGATGCGCTAATAATGTGCAAATAGACTTTTATCTTGAGACTGTTTAAGGATTCATTTGGTTTTAAAGTATATTTAAGCAACAATGATCATAAATTGTCCAATGCGTAAAAATCTCGATTTAAAGGGCCATAATTGTATCAGATGAGCACCATCTGACTGAGAGCTCTCACAGTAATTACACTGGATTAGCCTTTGTCTACACACTAAATCCCTTCAGCATGTGATATGCCAACATCCTCATACCTAAATTATATTGTAAGTCAAAGACTCCTAAAATAATAATAATAATAATAATTTTATTTATATAGCACTTTATAAAACTAAGCACAAAGTGCTCAACAAGACAATAATAAGATGGCAGACCAACAATGATAATATCAATTAAAAACAAATTACAAGTTTTTCATTATTAAAAAAAGAGCAACAGGAGAGAATAAGTATAATAGTACAATAATAATACAATATTAACTCTTTAAAATACAGGTTTGAATAATGTCATTACGTGTAAAATGGATTTAAACAGATAAAAGTACCATTCAGGTCACAAAGCCTGTAAAAGTGCAAAATTACCCATACAACCGTTCTATTTACTGCCACATGTTGTGAAATTGAACTCATTAAGTTTAGGCAACAAAATGACTTGGTAAATTGGTAAAACACCAGAGATTGGCCTAAAATGAGTCACGTTAAACAACTAAAATGAGGACTTAACATCCGTAAACCTCAACCCTCCCTTCTTTTTTCGCATTTTGTGCTGGTTTTATTTGTCACCTCATTTCCTCGTTTGCTATTGCGATAATTACATTACAGAAACATTTTTGTTTGTTATGAGCTGCTTGCACATTCAACCCCTATGGTTGTGTGAGGACCGGCTGGATGTGTCCTAGTCTATATCCACAAGGTTCCACTTCCGGGATTGCTCCGTTGCCGCCAGAAATTCTGCCTTATGTCTGCTCTTTAACTCTTCTCAGATCTCTGCAGGGTAAATCCAGACAGCTAGCTAGACTATCTGTCTAATCTGAGTTTTCTGTTGCATGACTAAAACAAGTTTTGAGCGTACGCATATTCCACCAAAACAAGTTAATTCCTTCCAACTTCCTACCCTTTGGTATCGGCAACACCTTTGGTATCGGCAATACCAAAAGGTGTCGCCTCAGTTTGCTTGGGGGCGACTCATTCTTGCAAGTACCTTTTAGCAGGTACCAGGGACTTTTTTTTTGTAGTGGAAAACCAAAAAAAGGCAAGTAGAGTAGAGGCGAGTCGAGGAGGTGCCATGTAGTGGAAAAACGCCATTAGTCTGTAATGGCCTACTAATTTTGTTTCCCTTTTTCTCTGTACTTGTGTAAAGCTATATTAATCAATCTAACTATTATGTTGGTTGCTATAATAAACTCTTAATACTTTGGACGCGGAAAGTATGAATTCAGCTTTACTCCTTCCTGTACTGCCTTCTTCTAAATAGAAGGATACTCTCCTCTCATGGCCATTTTCTGTGCTTTCAGAGGTTCCTGGTTATAAAACGTGACATTTTAGGGCACTGGCTAAAACTACTGATGCTGCCATTCTTCACGCGAATACGCTAAATGCTAACAATAGAATGCAGTGACTATACTGACATGCTAATATTTAGCCGGTAAAATGTTTATCGTATTCACCATCTTAGTTTGGTCATGCCAACATTTGCTATTAATTATCCCAAAGTACAGCTGATGAGAACAGCAATAGTTTTTCAGGTATTTGGTTGTAAACCAAAGTACTGGACAACTTAAAAGTATGAGATGATGACAGTGCTCGGGGAAAAGCCAGGTGATCACCAAGTTAAAGTTCTGTATGAATGGTAATGTGTGTACTAAATTCTATTACAATCAGTTTAATTGTTGAAACATTTTACTAAAACGCACACATGTCAACCTTAGGTTGGCGCTAGAGGAAAAGACAGGGAACCATCAAAGTTAGTAGGTCTCATTCTCTGGGGACTATAAATTTCTATCAAAATGCCATGGAAACCCATCCAAACATGGTGGACTAAACTAACAGAGAGAGGAATATTGCCATCCACAGAGCTTGCTGCTAGCATGGCTAAAAAGACACAGACATTATAAATTAATGTTTCCATTGATTTGATGGTAAGATTTGTATGTTTAAATTAGTTTTTAAATTAAGTTTTGTTTGTTGAACTATGAGGACCATATTTCCTCATTACTGTCCCAGTTTGTTAGTAATCCTTCTTTTACTGTGTTGCATGTTGGGAAAAAGCCCAGCCAACAGTATTAATTGAATGCACTTTCTCCAGACAAATAACAGAGGGATCTTTGAAACTGGATCCAGCCTCAAGTTATCTATCAATTTGCTGCAGGGGTTTCTTTCAAGTTAGCAGGCTACATCACCAAGATTACTTTTCTCCTTTTCTGATTGTGTTTTATGAGAGCAGATGCTCACCTTACTGGCAGGGATTTATTCAAACCTACAAGACGGAGAGTGTTCTCCTCAGCTTTACCACTTTTAATTCAAGTGCTGCTACGGCCTTCCTTGGTCTGGTGTGAGCAGTAGCTTATGTTGGCTTATAATAGCCATGTCTGTGTCTGTGTGTGAATATACTGTATGAATTCTTATATGCCACCAAGTCATACTGCTGTTCCTACAAGGTCAACAAAATGCACCACATAGTTTGTTGTCTGGGATTTTAAAGGCTATTCTAGCGCTAGGCATTGGAAATTAGCATTTCAGTCAACTCACAGACTTTATGACCATTAGTTGTGCTAATGTTGCACTTTAGCTTACTATTGACCATTATCCTGCACTTTTAAGTGAAAGGTATATAGTCTCGCTTTTAGGTAAAATGTTGAACCACTTGAAAATCAAGTGTTTCATCAAAGCAGGTAATAGCTTTTATAACTACCAGATTAGCACTTATACTGTTGCGGGAACAAATTAACACTGCTGGTCCAAATGTCCACATTGATCCAAGTGATAAAGAGATTATTGTCATGTTATTGTCGTGTTTGGTCATATCCAATTTTGACATAGTGGTCTTAATAAAAAAACAACTTGAGTATTGATTGAGCAGTAGTGTTTCAGCTCATTTCTTCTCAAATGGTGTAAACTGAGCAGTTCTGTTAAAACAAAACGCAAACTAAAACATTTTCCACTTTCCTTACACTCTATGAAGGGGCTCAACACTGAACTGATACATGAAGCAATTGAAAAGTTGAAAAATTCATTTTGGCATGAGATAAGGTGCCTCCAGAGAGATCATTACAGGAGCTGCACTCCTTATTAACATTACCTGCACCTTTATGGATCTCGACTGCAGAAACACAGTTGTATTAAATGTTGTACACAGTGGTGTGCATTAAAAGGTGATGGTTAGTGTTATGCACTGAGCTGCAGGATAAATGGCTTATTTAAAGACTTTGTGCCCCACCGGTCCCTGCACAGCTATAATGAGAAATGTATTTTCTCTTAACCCCAAAAAGATGCTGACATAAGTTGCTCTCAAGGCTCCCTGGCTCATGTGCCATGAACCCTAACCATAATCATAAACATAACCATAACTTGTCATGACAAAACCTGAATGACACAAAAGAAGCGCTATGTTGTAAACGTTTATGATGTTACATGCGCCTCCGTGTGCGTCTTGTTTTTTTTCTCTCTCTCTCTCTCTCTCTTTTCCTCATTATGCCCTCCTACCTTTGCCTGTTGAGCACCAGCAGCACACTAGTGAGGAGTTTTCTCCTCACCTTTTTACTCCACAAGGTTTGTGTTTCCCAACTTCCATGCACGCTTATTCAATTCAATTCAATTTTATTTATAGTATCAATTCATAACAAGAGATATCTCAAGACACTATACAGATAGACCACACTCTAGAATTTACAAGGACCCAACAGTTCAAGTAGTTTCCTCCAGAACAAGCAACAGTGCGACAGTGGCGAGGAAAAACTTCCTTTTAGGCAGAAACCTCGGTCAGACCCCTTAGCTTAGGTGCTGGAGTTTTGCTATTTTAGTTTATTGTGTTAGTTTGGGCTGAAGATTACCGGTAGTTCAGTTATTCATATCTTTTGTTTGTTCTAGGATTAATTTACCCTTTCTAGGTAATTTAATAGAAGACATGGGGAGCGACGGCCCATAGCGAGGTTGGTACAGCGTCTTCCTACCTTTTGTTCTGTTTGGCCAGGGTCTCTAGTCCTTTTTTGTTTATCTTTGTTTGCTACTTTTGGGAATATTTTTGGCATTATTTCATAAAGCTTGTTGGTTTATTGTTAACCTTGTGTATGGCATCCTATTTATATGTTGCATCCTCCAATCCCTTTTGAGCCTTGGTTTGTTCCTTTAAATGGAGGCCGTAACAATGACGTTGTCATGTCACTCTTGTGTAGATAACTTCAAGTAAAGTGTAACCAACAAGTCTATACTCTCTTTGCTGGTCCAGAGCTCTCAAGGTGCACAATGTTGGTTGTAAAGTGGAAAAAAAGGAAATCTTTTACTGGAAGTTGTCTTGAAAGTCTGTAGCAGTGATGAATAATAGATGAACCGCATTTCTGACTTTGATGGAAAGATAGAAGCAATTACACATGCCTTTGCAATGAAGCTACCCATTTTTATATTAGTTCAAGAGGCAAGATGCTGTGTAAACATAACAAAAACAAAAACATCTTGGCGTTCCCTAATTTGAAAAGAAATCCAAATATATCTATTTACCTTGAATAAAATCCCCATGGAAACAATGTGAATGAAGATGAGGACTTCAAAGAAAAGAACCAGGTCAATGACTGTTCTTATCACACAAATTATTGTGTAGTACAAGATGTCCCCTGCATCTCATTAATTACTGATGGGAGTCTCTGCAATACATACATAATTGACCATTGATCAGCTTTTGCCAGATGGAAATTATACGTGTGGCCAACCTGATCTCACAGAATTCTATGAAATAAACACTGCCTTTTAACTCAAAATCTGTGGCAGTTTCACAAAATCGCAAAAAAATATGTGATGGACCCATGGAAGAATTCCATGAAACGAACACTAATCGCCGAAAATTCCGTGATGGGCCTACGGAAGAATTCCTTATAATAATAACGGCCCCTTAAGTTAAGGATGCGGAACGGCTGCGGATCCGCGCCGGAACAGATCAATTTCATTAAAGTCAATGTGTGTATTTCACTGACTGTGGAACAGCTGCGGAACGGCTGCGTTCTGACTCCGGCACAGCCCTCCAGAGCAGATACGCAAAGCTTCTATTTTTGCCAGACGCTGGAGAACTCCGCAGATAGTGCGGAACAGATGGTCAAGCACAGAAACAAAATAAAACATCAGATTAAATAGATAATAGACCATGCTCAAGGCGAATCATATTTCCCTGCACTACACCTTGAAAACACAGCACAGAGTTGTTTCCTTTCTATTCCTCTGGATGGAAACAAACTGTTGTTAGTTTTGTGGTTCTATTCTACATGAATTTGCAAGATCTTGTGGGTCCTCATGACTTCAGCTGTCAGTCATGGCCGCAGCCGTTCCACAAAAATTTCGGACCTGGTGGGTGTTAACGGACGGCGGAGCACAGAGCCGATACACAGCGGAGCCCATCCGCAACCATTCTTCAACTGGTGGAAATTAGGAGAACACGCAGGGAGAACGGGATGGTTGGGTTTAGGAAAAGAAGAAAACGATCTCCCGGGTGAAAGGCCTTTGTTTGACCCATCCACCACCCCAACCAACCTCCTTACGCAGACTTTCGGGCTTTCATACTAGTCGCTACAATAATCGCTCCTAATGCTACGTCATCTTCTCATTGACTTTACACAGGCACTGTTTTCCGCGGTGGCCACACGGAATTTTCCCACATTCTGTGCCACTGCCATGTAATACATTGCGCACAAGGATCTGTGAACATAGTAGCAGCATTAGAACGGGGGATGAGCACACCCCCGTGGGGGCCCATTTTAAGCGAGCTGGTCACAATGTTAGTGCATTGAGATATGTTGGGGTGGTATTTGCTAAGAACCCCCAAGAGGGGGCGATCATGTTAGAAACCTTCTTCAGAGAGAAACTTTTTGGATTTATTACCTCAATACAATGTCTCCAAACAGCTTCAATTAAGAATTTGATATAAAGCCTTTTCTGTAATGTCTTTTCTTGTTATATTGTGTGAGGGATGGGTCTATTGTGACAAATTGTGTGAAGGTGGGATAGTGTAGGCTAGTACGTCATGTTATTTTAGAAGTTAGGTTTTTGGTCAGCTTTTCATCTTTTCATTGTCTGTGTGCATAGTGCATCAATAAACAGTATAAATTAATGAATAACATTAATTAATATAAATTAATCGAAACGTTGCAGCACAATAAACGTCTGGGAGTATTAGAGTGTGGGCATTTCATTCATTTTTTTCAGTTGTATCCAGCCCTTTTTTGCCCTGCACCTCAATGGTGGGGATGTGCACACTGTCACTACTTCTCTTTGGTATCCAACAGTAATTAATGCCCATGAAGAACTCCCTTAGCAATAAGTAATATATTCTGTTACCTATTGTCTTGCAGCCTCAGGAATAAATAGGGCATGTGTAAATAAGAAGGTGAAAACATGGAATGTTACAGGTTGAACACAGGGCTGCCTCGCACTGGGAATTCTGGAGCCCACGTTCTTACTCATGTTTCCCTTGGTCTCATCAAGAGCTCATCTAGAACAGGCCCTAGGCACAGACTGAGATCTAAGATTGAAGCTGTTCAAAGTTTTAAACTTAAAAGTCATGTACCTTGACCTCGATGAGGCCCTTTGAGCACAGAGCAAGAAAAAATGTTACAGTCTGTATTGGCTCTGCAGCAATGGGGAAAGATTGGTTTGCAGCGCTCAAAGGCTTTTAGCTGGCAGACAGGAAAAAAATTGTTGGTGGAGGCATGAGAAAAAACCAAAACAAACAATAACTTTTGGGAGAAAAGTAAAAAACTATTAAAGAGTAGATCCTGTGAAATAAATAGCTTTATTCAACAATGACTTATGGAGGCCTTTGTCACCATTACGTCCACAAAGTTCTTCTCAATGATTTGGTGTTATAATAATAATAATAATAATGACTTTATTCAGGACACAAATGGAAGGTCCATAATACATTAAGATGAAATTTATAACATTTATAAACATAGCAATAAATATACAGTGCAATTCATATAAATTTATTTAAAAGGTCCCAACCTTCACCTGTAATCTACAAACAGGAGTGCCAATGTTTCCACAGTGTAGATGTATATCTGGCAGAGCTATAATCATCATGGGCTGAAGCTTGTATAATTCTCTTTTCTGAGACAGACATTCTACACACGATAAAATAAATAAGATTTCTTATTAAGGCAGAACAGTCACACAAACGCTAACAAGCATTTGACTAGCACTACAACTTCCTGGTTGTTTTAGAAGCAGTCTCATGCCATCATTATACGCTATATTCAGTCTCTGCGTGTTGTTTTTTTCTGTAAGACTGCCCTAGCTGGGTAGTATATAGTGGTGTACAGGATGCTTTGAATAAAGCAACCTTAACATTAGCAGAACACATGTTAAATTTATGTGCAAGCGCATTAGCCTGAGCATTTCAACTTGTCTGTCTGTTAATTATTTATTTATTTGATTAGGACAATGCACATTAATGAACATTTCTGTAAATGCACCAGTGTTAGCCAATTGGCTAGTTTTCAACTGTAGTCCTACCTAGGATGCATGTCTGTTGATGTCCTTGTCATCTGATAAATCATTAACAATATGATGGCCAAGATATTTGATCTAATTACATACTTTAAGGGCAGTACCAGATAAAAGGAAATCAGAAAATACAAATTTCTTGTCTTCTTTTCTTCTAAAAATCATAATATTGCTCTTATTTGCATCATATTTGATAACAAAATCCACATCGTACCAAGAACAAACCTTCAAAAGTTGTTTTAACCTAGCACTATATGGGCAAATGATTACCAAATCATCTGCATATATAAGGTTATTAATGTGAGTCTATCATACATCCTGTATTGCATTAAATTAATTAATTGTTGTGACAAATTGTCTATATACACAGTTCTACATAGAGTTCTCATTCCTTTTTACAAATCTACTTTAAGTGCACACTTATAATTTGCATTTTCCTGTTTCTTCTCTTCAAATAAAGGACCCTGTCTATCTCTACCGAACTCTATCCAGGCTTTAAATGAACAACGAGCTTTGGCATGAAGTGCTGCTACATGCTTATGCTCCAACCAGGCTTGATGCTATGCCATACGCTGAGGTTGATAGAAATTCCTATGGGCAATGTTAAATTAATCCACAAATGATTCATATAAAACACATAAATCCCTACTATGTTTTGAATTCTTAAAATTAATATCACAACATCTTGTGGCATCTTTGGACAGTGAAATGTTTCCCAGCAACCCATCAGTCCTAATATGATACTTCTAGAAATATTCCATGGTTAATTTAGGCCAGTTTAATCTCCATGTGTTAATGCTATTAGCCACAGTAGATTAAATTGGCAGCTTCTTTAACATTTAGATTCAGAGAAAATGGTGTATGATCTGCAATGGCAAAATCATGATGAATCTCCATAGCATCCAAAAAAGCACGTGCATCAGTTAGACATACACAGTCATCTAACCACAAGGTAGTATGCCATGCATCACTGGTGTAAGTATAACTATTATTAGGAAAAAATATCTTGCATCACCTAATTGCAAAAATGCATTAGGTGATTAGCAAACAGGAAGTTTGCATCAGATATGTCAGCATTCTCCTACATTCTCGTACTATGTCTCCTCCAACAATAATACAAGTTGAGGCATTATTTTGAATGAAAGAGCCAACAAATGCTAATCTATTTAAGTATTCAGCTTCATTTTAGTAGCATTTATACGGAGAATATATATTTAAAATAATGAACTTTGTATCATGATTATATATTATATATTATATAGTATAATAATACCAATAGCCTTATCCACACCCAATCTTTCCACTGATATTAGTGATATCAGTTCTCATTCCAGAGGATAGGCACACCCCCAGGTATCCTATTTTTGACAATTTTAGTACTTAGATCAGTGATAGATTCTCCAGCCAAATAACATTCATTATGTAATGTATTTAGACCTTCCAGATCCTGTTTAGCAAAAAAAGTTTATCACCCATAAAGCAACGTGACTTATCCCCTACACTGTGCCCGAGACGCAGGCCACGTGCATTATATGACCCAACTCAAAAACTTCATATTAGGCCTTTTATAATCAGAATCAGCTTTATTTGCCAAGTATGAGGACACATTCAAGGAATTTTGCTTTGGATTATACATTGCTCATAATGTGCTTACTCATACAAAACAAACAACAAAAACAAACAATATATACACACCATAAACAGAAACAATATAGACAGGTTGTGGCAATAGTGCTATGAAGAGTGCAAAGTGTGCAGGAGTAAATTACTTTTATGATGAATCATTATTTTAATTATGGAGCATAGTGCAAAGGATGCTGGAGTAAATAAGTATTATGTCATTATATAAGTATTCTAATACAATATGAAAAGTATGAATAGCTCCGAAATAGAGAATGATAAATAATAATAAAGTGGAACCAGTAAACAGGTGCTGATTACAGACAGTGTTGCTGGGTTATTGCACAGGAACTGAACCCGACACTTGAGTCAGAAGTCAGCTGTTCATCAGAGTTATGGCTTGCGGAAAGAAACTGTTCCTGAGTCTGTTAGTTTTGGCATACAGTGCTCTGGAGCGCCTACCAGAGGGGAGAAGCTGGAACAGGTTATGTCCGGGGTGAGATGGGTCTGCAGTGATGTTTCCTGCCCGTTTCCTGACTCTGGAAGTATAAGTAATGATTGGAGAGCAAGTTGGCACAGATGATCTTTTCTGCAGTCCTAACTGTCCTTTGTAGTCTGTTCCTGTCCTTGCTGGTGGCGGATCCAAACCAGACAGTGATGGACGTGTAGAGAACAGACTGGATGATGGCTGTGTAGAAATGGACCAGCAGCTCCTTGGGCAGTTTGAGCTTCCTGAACTGGCGCAGGAAGTACATTCTCTGCTGGGCCTTGTTGATGATGGTCTCAGTGTTGGACTCCTACTTTAGATCCTGGGATATGGTGGATGCCTTGACTTCATGACTACAGATGTCAGGGTCAAAGGCCTGTAGTAATTTAGTCCAGAGATGGAGGATGTTTTGGGGACTGGGATGATTGTGGAGCATTTAAAGCAGGAGGGAACTTCAGATAGCTCCAGTGATCTGTTGAAGATCTGAGGGAAGATTGGGGCCAGCTGGTCTGCACAGATTTTCAGGCAGGATGGTAACAAACCATATGGGCCAGGAGCCTTCCTGGTCTTCTGCCTCTTTGAAGAACTGGCGCACATCCACTTGTGCAGGTTTGGTTGTCAGTGGGGGTGGGGGATGGTGTGAGATGGTGTGGGGGAAGGGTGTAACTGTGGGCTTTTCAAACCTACAGTAAAATCCATAATGACTGTCCACCAGATTGCAGCCACCAGGAGGGAATGCAACTGCATGTTCTTGCCGGTGGCCTCCAGTGGCTCTCTCAGCTCCATGCCCACCATCAGCTGACGTGATACGGGGTAGACAAGCTTCATTGTAACGCCGACAATAAATTCCTGCTGGCCAAAGTTGTGGATCATAAATTTTATTTGTTCATTTGGCGTGAAAAGAGCTAAACCTGTTTCATGACAGTACAATCTTCCAACACGTAACTGATCTGCCCAGTTTTTTAGACAGATAATTACTTAAGGTGTCAGCTTCAAGGTCAGGAACAAATCTAGTGGCAAACACACTCACAAGCACAATTTTAACCACTTTAATATTACTCCCATCAATGGTTCCAACTATTCCAATCTGGTTTATCTCCCTTCTCGCTGGTTCACAAGTGTTAAAGGGTTTTGGCTGTGGATGTCCTGCCACAGTATTTGCGTTATTCTGCTTTAATTGCCGACCATCTTTCAAAACCACGCTTCATTTCGATGACTGTGATTGTGTTTGTGGGGATATATTCACTGCCGCAGTTCCCGGTGGGGTGTCTGAAGCCAGGGTACTTGCACATCGTCCATCCTCCTCCCGACCAATACTGGCGGTGTGATCTTGACCTGGTTCACGAGGCTTCTCCAATTCGGCCACATGCTGGTCCACAGCTGCAGTTATAGCTTGTACATCCTCACATATGCTTACTTGAATTTCCATAATCTTCTTTATGCCGGACACTTCCTTATTTAGCTGTTCAATACTGTGGCAAAGGAGTGCTGATCCATAAATGCTGCTGAATATAACAGGTAGTAGCTCATCCAGATAAAACGATACAAATCTTGGGATGTCTTCCCCACACTCGTGAAGAAACGGCATGCATTGACATTGTTAATATCCTTCTGAGGACCCTTGTGCAAAACACATCAGTGAGTCGTTTTTGGACAAACTTCAGTAGATTTTTCTGACTCCTCAATCCACTTAGACGGAAAATTAGTGGAGGCAAGCATTACGGTTTCATCCTGGCTGTGTCCTCATTTTAGTGACAACAAAGTTTAGAAATTTGTCTTCCACTATCAGTTTTCCCTCAACCGTTTTAAAGACCTGGAGTCACGTGATCGGCTGGACAGAAATGGCGGCTTAATGTGTAGCCCCTGGCCCAAATTTGTCAAATAGTTGTTTTACATGGTTCCAACTTCAATATTTTACAACTTTGTGCTCGTTAGAGTTACTTGAAGCAGAATGGCAAACAAGAACAAAGTCCAACGCGGTGATACAGATGCCATTGCAGAGACATTGCTGGAGAAACAGAAAAGCTACCTCAAACCATGTTTTTCTCAGATTCAACAGATAGCTGTCGATAAATATCCCTATAAAGTTCGGTAAAATATGAAAATGGTTAGCAGTGTTAACATTTGAGATGATGGTTAATTTAGAAGACTTAAGGTTGATGAGTGATGAATTTTGTATTCCAGACGATTTCTGTAGCGTTAGATCTGTAGAGAGTTGTCTGTACGTATCTCCGCCACGCTGAGGGCAACACTGAACAGCGAGGTTAGCTTGAGTAATGCTAAAGTACTGTATATGTATAAGCAGAATTGTCTCCTAATAATGTGCTGTATGCCGACTACTAAAGTAAGCTATGTCCATTTGTGTGTTTTCTGCTTAATTTAGAGGGAAGATATATGCGTTGAAATCCAGGTGTGTGTGTGTGTGTGTCTTGGAGCACAGGTTGCACACTGGAGTGAAAGTGAGTTAAATATATTTTTCTGAAAATGGTTTCTGAATTGTAAGCATGTTTATGGGAAAATATGTGGTAAGAGGCTTGGCACTCAAATGGTTCAGCTCCTATCTGTCAAATAAGAGCTTTTCTGTTATGATTGGGGACCTCTCCTCGTCAGTTGCTCCTCTCTTGTGGGGTACCACAGGGATCCATTCTTGGCCCTATTCTGTTTTCTTTATATATGCTGCCTTTAGGGGCGATTATAGGGAAGCACAACCTGTCATTTCATTGTTACGCAGACGATTTGCAAATCTATTTGCCTATGAAAGCAAATGACAGTGTTACACTAAACTCCCTGCTAAGCTGTATTGCTGATTTTAAGTTGTGGCTTTTAAACAATTTTCTTAATTTGAATGATAGTAAAACAGAGTGTATTATTTTCAGTACTCCAGGCATGCAGAATTGCCCAGTTTTGAGTTTGGGAGCTCTGGCATCTTGCACGAGATCTATTGTCAAAAACTTGGGTTACTTTTGACTGCAGCATGCAATTTGATAAGCAGATCAGTAATATGGTTAAAATGAGCTTTTTCCAGCTTTGCCTGCTGGCTAAAGTTAAGCCCTTTCTAAACAGGCACGACCTAGAAAAGACCATTCATGCTTTTACCAGTTCAAGGTTGGACTACTGTAATGCCCTCTATGTTGGTCTGAACTAGACCTCCATCTCACGTCTTCAACTTGTGCAAAATGCTGCTGTTCACTTTTTAACAAATACATCTAGACGTGCACACATCACTCCCGTTCTCTACACCCAGCATCGGCTCCCGGTGCGTTTTAGAATAGATTTTAAGATTTTGTTTGTTTTTAAAGCCTTAAACGGTCTTGCCCCAGAGTATTTGTCTGAATTTTTAACTGTGCGGGAACACAACCGTTCATTGCGGTCCTCAAATCAGTTGGTTTTAGAAGTCCCAAGATCCAGGTATAAGCGGTGGGGTGATCAGGCTTTTGCAGTTGCTGCCCCAAGACTCTGGAACAAGTTACCCCTTGATATATACGTACTGTTACAGATGTCACTCTTTTCAGGTCCAAACTCAAAACGTATCTGTTCAGTCTTGCTTTTAATACGTAGCAGTGGTGTGACAATTTTATTCTTTTGTTTCTTTGTAACTCTTTCTATTGTACGTTGTGATTTTATTTATTTTGTTAAGCACTTTGGATATCTGCTGGTAGTTTTAAAGTGCTACATAAATAAATTTTGATTGATTGACTGATTGATTAATTGATTGAAGAGGGTATTTCTATGTTTTTCATGGAATCTACATATTTTATTTGGAAGTAACTATGAGTTGTGTGGCTTAACAACTTTATTTAGAGAGGTGCCACTACTGTTTTCTAGAGGGTGTTCGCCAAGTGCTAAGGGAAACCGTTAAAGCTGATAGTTTTGTCAGATCAGGAAATAAATAACTCAATAACTTTGGTTATAACCAGAATTGTCCTAAATCCTCAAACAAAAAACAGTATTAACGCTGTTCTTTGTTAAACCCAGTCGGGGAACAAAACAACCCAAGAGAAAAAGAACAATTTTATTTATGTTGGGTCTCATCATTCTTGAGCAGGCTACATTTAATTTGGAATTGTGGTGGACTGAATGCTCCTCATAAACGAGCCAGCACTTTGGGCTTATTATCCTCATCAGCGATGAGGCGTGGCCATTGTTGTCAAATGGAATCTCCCACTTAAAGTGTTGTCCTCTTGGTCAGATGATACAGGCAGGATTGTGATCTCCACAAGAGAATTTGGTGCCAGAAAAATTGCATTTGTGTCAGCTTACAAGCCTATTGTTTTTGATGGCAATTTCCATAATACGCTCACCAATCAAAAGCTGGAGTTAACGGACTGTTCTTTTATTGTTGATGCAAATATCAATACTGTGTGGGACCCAAATATTGATCGGCCAAACACGAAGGCCACTAGGGACCAGGATCAGACTACAAATGCTCTGAAATCATGGGCCAGCAGCTTGGGTTTTAGAGATATTTGGTGTACAGTTAATCCCACCTGTAAGGACTATTTCTTTTTCTCAGGCAGACACAAATCCTTTTCTAAGATAGATTTTTTTTGTTGCATCCACTCAATTATTTCATTCAATTGATAAAGTGCTGTTACTTCCAATAGCATTATCTGATCATAAAGGGGTCCTTTGCGCCACCACAATTGGCCAATTGTCTCAACGTGCAGTTAGATGGCACTTCAATACTTCTTTACTGAAAAATTAATCCTATCACTCAGTTTATTGCAGAATTTCAGAATTTTTTTGCAGAAATTAATGTTGGCTCTCTAAAGGACCCCAGGATATTGGGGGATGCAATAAAAGGTTTTATTAGGACCAATACCATACTTTTCTGCTCTAATGCACGCAGAGCTACATCACTGAAGCTGCAAAACCTTGAAACTGAGTTTACCAGATTAGACTCACTGTTACAAACAAATTTTACTGATTGGATAGCTTTAGAACGATCATTAGTCAAGAAGGAAATAAAAAAACATTCTGAAACAGAAATCTGAATTCCTCATCCATAGAGCATGGCCTAGTCACCTTCTCACTATGAGATTAACCCTCAGAGACCTAAGGTCATTTTTACAGTTCATTGTCCTTCTGGTTTTATTTTCTAAAAAAGCTTGTAAAACATTAACCCTGTTGTCTACAGTAGAGATATGAACATAATTTTGTTCAGGACAAACTGGGCTATTAGAATATGTGTGGTATATCGTGTTGTATGTAGCTGAATAAGGAGCCAAAAGCAGAGATGAGGGAGGCAGGCGGGAGTGGTTTACCAAGGATTTATTAACATTTAGTCCAAGGAAAAACACAGGGAGAAAAACGAACAAGGCAAAATCAAAGAATAGCAAAAAATCCACAAAGTCCAAAAATCCAAAGAAACAGGGCCAGGGGGGAAACAGGGAAACTAACAGGGAAAACTCACGGGGAATAGCTGGAACACAGACAGGAAGGAGCTGACAGGACAAAGAACAGCACGGCAGGATCAAGAGGACTAGACAAAAGGATCTGACAAGAGACAAGGGAAGCACAGACATTAAATACACAAGGTAATGAGATAACGAGAGGAAGGTGACAGGAGGGCAGGGAAGCAGGTGGAAAACATCAGTTAATCACAAGAGCGGGAAGACACAAGAAGTAAAACTAAAGACAGGACGAGACAAAAACCTGACTTCAAAATAAAACAGGAAACAGAACATACAGACTCTTAGGGGAACACGAGACAACACAAGACCGGGGCGAACACAAGACCAAACACAAGAAAGGACAACAGAACCAAAAAGGGGGAAAAGCAAAACAAAACCCAAAACCACAACATGGTGTGCCTTTATTTCCGTAAATGAACTCGTAATGATTCGTGGGAGAGCTATAGAATACACAAAGCAAGGAGCTAGCGGCAGAAATAAGCAAAAAATGTGATAATTTATGGACATCAAGTGGATAAATCTCGGGTGTAACAGTTTGAATTTAATGCTCAATGACCCCGAAAAAGTTACAGGCTGGATAGAAAATCACCTGAAGAGGCTTGGAAGGCCTATGATCAGACTTAGAGGTGACGGGTGTTGGTAAAACTTTCATTGGTATGATTAAAGCTTTGTATTCTATTCCCTCAGTCTTAACCGGACGCACCTCCTCCTCTTTATTTCCAGTCTCTAGATCTTCCCACCAAGTTTTCCCCTTGACTCCTGCACTATTTGTCCTCTCTCTACAGCCGCTGGCTCAGGCCATTCACCAATCGATTATAGTGTCACCAATATGCATTCAAAGTGCACAGCATCATCTCTCATTATTTGCGGACGATGTTTTGGTCTTTTTAGAGAACCCCTCTCAATCTCTTCCTCACCTTCTACCATTTTGCGAGAAGTATGGAAGCTTATCAGGCTTTAAGATTAACTGGTCAAAGTCTGCACTACTTCATTTAAATGATTCTGCCCGCAACTCAGCCATCTCTGCCAAGATCCCAATTGTTAAGCAGTTTAAATGTAGGCATTGAGGTCTTCCCTTGCTTAAACCAGATCATTAAACATAACTATTCTGTTGCTCTGAACAGTGTTTTGAAGGATATGGAAAAATGGATAGGTCTCTTGATGTTGATTCAAGCCTCAGGGGCCAAAATGAGTGTTTTACCCATGGTCAGTTTTGTGAGCTCTATGCTGCTTCTCTTCCCTCCCGCTGGCTACTGGCATAAATTCCAATCAGCAGTATCCAAATTTATCTGGAAAGGCAAGTGGCTGCGACCTTACAGAGGAGGAGAGAGGATGGTGGCCTTTCAGTTCCCAACTCTAAACATTATTTCTGGTTATTTTGTGTTAAGAACCCTTCTCACTTGGTTTAGTCCAGATGTACATGTATCTGTCTGCTGGCGTACCTTGGAAAGTGCTATGACAGAACCTTGGTCACTCCGCGATGTTCTCTTTGTCAATATTTTGAACAAACAGTGCAAGCTACGCTTTGGCCCCATTATCCCTCGTCTTGTCAAAACTTGGAGACTAGCACATTTTTCCCCCATTATTCAATAATACAGCACTCTTGATTGGTGGGAGGCCCACAGCTCCATAGTGGGAACAAAGGGGAGTTCATTGTCTAAAATACATTTTGGTAAGGTTGGCTTGTTATCTTTTTCTGACTTACAAAATGCATTTGGTCTGCCACGTTACTTTCTTTTCTTTTACCCTCAGTTAAGGTTGGCACTCAAGGCACACGGTGTCCCTTGGCAGAGGCCTTTGCCTATCCATCCTATTCGGAAGTTATTTACTTTAAAGCCTAAAAACTGTGGTATGGTATCCAGGCTTTGTCAGTTCTTGGTGATATCTGGCCTCTCTGCCCTTCCTGTTGAGATGTTCTGGGCACGCGATTGCCCAGACCACGCTCTCAACTGGCGTGATGTATGGTTTAACATTCCAGAGGTATCTTGCAATCCAGATCATCAGCAGGTTCACTACAATTTCTTGCAAACATTTTCACCCCCGTGAAAATGTATCACAAGAAAATAATGAACACTCCTTTATGCACTTTCTGCCCAATTAAAGCTCAAGGCACATTTCTTCATAGGTTCTGGGAGTGCTCTCATGTTGGTCAGTTCTGGAACAATATTGCATCCAAAATTTCCACCTTGGTTAATGTTACTGTGCCTTTTACTGTCAATGTTTTGATTATGAATGACCTGTCAGCCTTCTAGCTCTCCAAAGCTCAAAAACGTGCAGTGTTTTACAGCTGCTAAGAGGATGATTGCAACCCGTTGGAAACCACTACATGACTTATCTGTTTGTTCATGGATCATTTCTTTTTTAAAAGTCATGTACATGGAACTTTTGACGGCTTGTGTGGGTGGAGCCCCCGGGAAGACTTTGGGAACTTGGCACAGCATTGCTGAGTCCTTGAAGGCAATGCTGTAGCCTTTCCTTTTGTTTGTGTGTGTGTGATTGGTCCCTTGTCTTGTGTCCATCTGTCTGTGTGTGTGTCTGTTTCTGCATTTGTCGTTTTGTCTCCCTCCCTCCCGTTTTTCCACTCTGTGATTTTGTGCCCCAATGTGTTGTTTGTAACTGTTGTGAATGTTATGTTTATTTTTTTCTGATTAAAAAAATAACAATTTGATCACAAAATTGGTCAAAAACACTGTCTCTGGCTGACTTTCAAAAATGTTGAATGAACAATAGATGCCCACATACACATTATGCTAAAAGGCTTAGGCTTTAGCCACGTGTTTCAGCAATAGGTTCACCGCCTCAGCCGTTGATCCATTTAGAGGACATGGAAATAAAGGAACTGTATTCTTGTATTTTAGTGTAGAGGTATGGTAGCCTATTCTTTGAGAGCCCTTTAAAATAATGCTTTGAGTTTTTCGTAAATGTGCTTATTTCAATACGATCAGCTGTACAATCTAGGTAATCACCTAGAACAATATCCATTCTGTGCAAACAGTAATGGGGTAACTATTGTACCTTTGGAATCACTGTGCAGTCATTTGCCTTAAGCACACTTAGATTCTGCTGCACAATGTAATTGAATGGTCATTGAGCCTAATGTGGGACACTTAAAGACACTGACGCAGTTTGCGAGGCTAATACACCGTACGAAAATACTTTTTGGTTGTTTTTTCCCCCTTTAATCTCTGTAAGAATACAACTGTCCCTTCAGCTTATTGCCTGATGTTTTAGTCTAAGTTTACGGTAATTTACAGCTTCCCAAGTGTCATCTTTTCCAAAGAATATACATGAGGAAGGGAGCCAGGTGTTAACAGTTTTTGCCGATTGCTTACATACTGAAATCAAAAGTATTACACAATTATAAAACCTTCCACAGGAGCAAAACAGTAACTCACATGTGTACCACTATAAGTACAATGTCAGCCTCACACGTTTGCAAACCAACACACAGTGATTTGCAAAACACTAAACGCACTGTAAAAATGATCAAGGTGGTTCTACTTAAAAATTAAGATGGTCTATAACAGTGCTTGAAATCCTAAGACTTAAGCCCCTTGAGGATGGCTGTATACAGCGGACGGGTTGGGTTTAGCAAAAGAAGAACGTGTTAGTTTAGGAAAAAAACAATGGATTGGATTAACTGTATGTATATACCGCCACCGACTTGAGCTGCAAAGAAACTCAGGGCAGCCAATACATTGACAGTAGAAACGTTTTATAAATTCCATAATGACAGATTTGTTGGTCTCAACGGTGTCTGTTGACAGTTAAATTGCTCGTTAGCTGCTGAACCGCAGCAAAATGCAGGCAGAGCGAGCCAGACTCTAACCTCTGTTGATCCTTGCAGGACTTCACTGTGAGCGGACTGTTTAGAGACGATGTGACCAGTAGGTAACGTTAACTGGTCCCTAAACACAAACAACGTTTCACCCAACGGCGATTATGAACTTTCCCTCCATTTTCTCGGAACCAATGTTTTGGTAGGAACAAATGTTTACATCGTATGTTTCTCCGGGAATCAGCCAGCGCGAAGGACATCTCTATTCCGATTGGTTGCTGCTGTTTTGCCGTTGCTTGCCACTGAACCGTGTCATAGCTCATTACCATAAAGTTGAGCTACTTTCAACTTTCATTCGTTCAAAACGTGACACCAACAGATTTGCCGCCCCTTGCAGCTGAGAGAAGCCAGCTTACATCGAAAATGCATGACATCAAGAACTTTAGAAGCTCAAGTTGGCGGCGTTGTGTATGCACAGTCAGGAAAAGAACAACGGGACGATTGGGTTCAGGGGGACACAATCTCTGGTCTCTTGGGTGAAAGTCCTGTGTTGATCGACCCATCCACCATTCAAAATGACACTACATGAGCTAATTGGCCAATGTATGTCCCACCTGGCCAAACACCTCAATTGTTAATTGTTACCACTTCAGTCAGGAAGTAAGCACTATGAAAAGACCACAGGTGAGCACCTTTTTTTAAAACAACAATGGAAGACCCAGCTGTGTGACAGATGCTGCACAATCATTATTCTTGCCTCTTTCTTTTTCTATATATTGTTTTTGCACATTTTTTCAGCAATTTTGTTTTTCAGTTTACTGATTTTTTGTGTTCAGTCCAATGAAAATATGTTTAATTTTGCTAAGGGTCTGAGATGTTCTGCTAATTGTGTGTGTGGTTTTGATAACTGTGTGTAGTATTTTGAAAAAATTGTCCCTGTTTTCAAAATAGTGCTTAAGCGATCGAAAAAAAATTTAACAGTTCCATAAAATGTTCACAAGGCCACCGGAAGATGTCTATTTAAACATATTGATTCCATACTGAAATCTTGCTCGAATTAAGGGCCAATTTTATTGATTTTGTTAGTTAGGTTTTTGGTTGATTTTTCATATTTTCTTTATTATTTCATAACGTACATAGATACAGACAAAAACACAGAAGATATGAGACACACTTGAGACAACCCCCACCCCTCCAACCACTAGGACTTACAGAAACATAGTACTGTTAAGTTAGTTTGACTGACAGCATAAAGTAAGTTGTTCGGAACAAATAGGGAACGGCGATTATGAAATTACGTTCCACCACTCCAGGCCGAGGGCTTACAGTTATAGAAAACTACAGCCTCCCAAGGGAGCTGTCACATTGATGTAGTACACTCAGACAAAACGTTCAGAGCATAATTTCCTGGCCTTTCCTGTTTCCTGGCGCTGGAGTAAGAAAAGAAAATCTAAAGGGTGCTTTAAGAGCTCAGAACGATGCCCACAAAGGGTTTTTTATTCTGAAACTTGCACCACAGGCATCATATACAGCCCTTTGGATCTTGTTAACTATGTTCCTGTGCGCTATCTGTGCTGTGTGTGTATGTGTGTGTGTGTGTGTGCGTGCGTGCGTGCGTGCGTGCGTTTGTATTTGTTTGAATGCATGAGTCAGTGCATCTCTGAAAGATGATAAGCCAGGGATTTAGGCCATGGTTTTCTAGGTTATACCTAAAAGCCACCTGTCTGTCTAAAACACAGTCGGATGATTTAAAATATTAGTACAGAAATAAGTGCTCATGTGTGGAAAGGAAATCTCTCTCTCTCTATCTATCTCTCTATCTATCTACCTCTCTTTATCTTTAATTTCAATTTCATGTTGCTTTTTTGGCGTGACAAAAATTTCATCTGTGTTGCCAAAGCATAAGAACAAACATGCATATAAACAAACAACAATTGTTTAAATAAACAACAAGAAGTATATACATCTGATATATTAATACTAGTAAACAGGATAATTATGATATAACTGTACAAATTCTGTGCATGTCCCTCAAAAGGTACCTTGAAAGATAATATAAAAAATACAATTACAAAATTAAAATCTTTCTTCCTCTCTATTAACCCAAAAAGCAACACAATCCAATCCGCCCAAATTTTTTCGGACTTTTTGCCATCTGTCAGATTCTCTGGAGTAATTATTCAGAGATGCAGGATTAAAACCCACCAGGCGCTCTTTGAAGAACGCACTGACAAACTGCAACTCTTAGAGAACCTAAGAATCCAGTCGTTAAAATCCTCCAGGCTTGTGAAGAGACAGAGCTAAATGCAGCAGCATGTGGAGGGATTTGCTTTATTGTTGGGCAGCTGCCAGTCTTTTTGCTGGCACGCAATGCAAATTTAGACTCATTCACAAATAACTCTATCTTGAACTTCAGTCTTTTACTTTTTAAAACAACGCTAATGATAGCCTTGAGATTGGTATTCATTACAATTTATGTTTAAGACAAGAATCTCAGGCACAAAAACATTTTGTTAAATGCAAAGCTAAACTTTTTGTCACTGAAGCAGCTCATTATCCTGTAACTTTTGAAGAAATTGCATCAGTAGTCAGTAAGTGTTACAACACGACAGAGGGAACTTAGAAGAGAGGCATTCCATTTATGTTTTTTTTAAGTAATGGTATGCTATTTTATGATTTTTTTTTAATGTGGTGGCCATCTCACTGACAAGGAATCGTAAGTTTACATAGCAAATAATGAGTTGTAGGGGCTTACCTGTGTATATACCTGTATATTTCTTTGGTTTATTGCTCCTCTGATTTATTGCAGTCTCTTTGTGTGAGATACTAATTTTAGGCCACTTTAATAATGTGTTTAATGCTTGCACAATACACCAGAACAAAGACCAGCAACAGACACAATGCCTACTGTCACTTTACACAGGATATTTATGCACACACACACACACACAAACACACACTGTACATTAAGACATAGACTGATGCCTCAAGCTAAAGTCTTTCTGAAAATCCATCCTTTTTCTTTTTGAGCCTGTGCCCAGGTGCCTAATAGATATTTTGACAGATTGACCCTTTATAGTAAAAAGGAAACACTAATCACCCAGATTTGCAAGGCAGATTTCTGCCATAGGATCTAGTGGCATGACTGTGAAGGACACCCACAATCAGCATAAACGGATTAAAATTGTATCCACACTCCTTTTATTTATTTTGCCTTTGAATTGCTTTTCACAGCACCATGGCCAATTTGCTGCTGTCACCTCAGCCACACAGAGCCCTGTAATAGCCACTTTAATTCGACTGCAGTGATAAAATTCCAAATTGTTTGCATAATTAATAAAAACAAATTCAGCATACTGAGCTCAATCATTGAAATCCACTGATATCATAAAGCTTTCAGTGCACAGACATAAACCACCTTCCCTCCACCATTCATTGCTTGCAAATTCTCCAGGATAGGATAAATATTAATATTCCATTACAGGCCAAGATGCTTCTCATGAATGTCAAGGTTTTTTAAAGTGCATCCATGATGCACTGCTAATGTGTGCCTGCATATCAGAACAGAGCCTCTCGTAATCTGATCTGGCAGAAGCCGACAAAGCTGGTGGTTTTATCATTATTAAAATGGATAAAGTGAACTCAGTGTGCAGGATGTGACAGTATGAAACAATGCAAGGATAAGACAATCACTTAAGAAATCATCCAACATTAAACACAATGGCGGTTCAGTCTCTAACAGCTGTTCCCTCACCAACTGAGTGTTGACTGTATGGTTAAGTTCAGAAAAGCCAATAAATGATGAATGATAGCATTTAATATTGTGGAACTGGCAAAGACCTGGTGTTTTTTTGTGAAGGCTTCACACATTTGAGAAGGCCTCATCATTTAGAATTAAAAATTCCTTAAGGAGCAGAAAGTTCATGTTAATGGCCACAGAGAAAGCTATCCTCATGTCCCTTGACAATGAGCTAATAATAGACAGAGTTGCTGAGAATAGCGCCCATCTCAAAAAACCTTTTCTTCCCCAGCAATACATTTTCTTACATTATATTTGAATAGTTATACATTATATTATGTTATTTATATAGATTATTATAGTTTAACTAACAGTCTCAGTGGAGTTTTGGTTTTGCCAGGTTTTGGTATAGGCGTACAATATCTAATCCCCATGTTCAGGTACATCAAGTAGCCTACTTTATCTCTGAAGTGTTGTCAGTATTACTCTGTACTGTTTTATAAGTTTGTATAATTTGGGGTTTCTGTAGCCAGTGATATTTAATTATTTGTCTTTTATTTTCAATGCAGATATAATTGCATTTTTTGTTTTTATTTGAAGGCTGAGGCTTCATTAATGAACACAACACCAATTAAAATCAATGGTTTTGAGATATTACTTGCTGTGAATTCCTTGTCTGATAGGCTACAGTATTGTGGAATAGTGTCAGGACATCCTGGCCATTGTCTGTTGCGCACGGCTAGGAGCAAATGGCCGCAGGATGGGCCTATGTGGGAGAAAGTCCAGGGCTGTTTTTTTAGCCCATATCAGGAGTATGAATGTGGTGTTCTATGGCTTATCCTTTCTAGTGTTTACTTACTTTCTTAAAACAGTACATCACATTTAGTAATCTGTCAACAGATTTTCACCCATACCATAGCTACACAGTAGTTGAAAAGATAGTGTGATTCATGTTGCAAGAAAAAAACTGTCTGGTGTTTGTCCTGTGACTATAACTGGTGACTGGTGAGTCTGATGTCGATGCGGCACTTCACTGACCCTCCAGACACTTCATTTGATGACAAGCAGTTCTTATCTCTGTCAATTCAAAGCCCTCAAATGAAAACTTACATAAAGAGGTTTTAAAGAGGCTGTGTGTCATCTAAAAATTGTGTGGTTTGATCAACACACACAAACACACACACACACACACACACACACACACAGCAAGCTTTGTCTTGTATCTCACTTTTTCATTTCTCTTTCCTGAATTAATAATGTCAGATTCTTCCCCAGTTACAGAACAATGATCATTGTAATGCTGTAAGTCCAGGTCTGCTTTTGACTCATGATATCAACTCTGCCTTGACTTCCTGGACTTTCTTACACAGTCTGAGAATTGCTACTCCTTATCTCTTCTCTACTGCCACATCCAGCCAACCCTGCCACATATCCTCAGTGTTCACCTATCACTGAGCCACTTTGTGAGTCAGGGTTACTTTGCGTATTGGTGCTGTTCAGTTTCCTTGGACTTCATCTGATCTTTAGAGTGGACATTTGGGAAACAACATGCTTGTCCAAGTGTAATTTGAGTGGAGCGTCCCATGCAGCCTGTTACCAGTAACCCTGTAAGACAGGGTGCAGGATGCAGAGATGAAATAACGACCGCAGACAGCGTACTCAGGATCTTCCTGCTCTCCTCTACCTTGTGACCTACTTTCAGTGAGAACTAAAAATGTCACTGCTTCTTTGTTTGGGTAGTTTACACAAGTTTGACATGAGACTTTTAACCCGGAAAACTGAGTGTTGCATGTGGTTACATCACAAATGTGGATATGAAACAAAGAACACATAGGCCTACCCAAAATTTTGGGACTGCTGTGTGATTGAGAGCAGGCTTGAGGGTTGACAGAAGTTGATGTTACTCACAGCTGAATTTTTAATCATCACTGTAGTTATGCTCTTTGGTGCACACTAATGTCTGTCTAAGTCTTAATTATATTGCTCAACCCTGCATGTTTTGTATATTTGCAATTAGTTTTTCATCAATTATGTGCATATTTTAAGCAAACAATTGTTAAAACATCAAAGAAGGAGAGCAGAATAACTGCTTCTTAAACAGTATTTGCAATGTGCTGATGTTGTCTACACTACTGAATCATCATATTGTACAAAAACACAAGAAGAAGCAAACAATAGACGTGACGAGTGGGTACTGTACATTAAAAGAAAAGCAGTGTCACCACTAAAACTAGAAAGAAATAAACATTTTCAAACTTAGCTGTGCTTCAAGAACCCTGACTGTAAACCAAAGAACGGTAGAACCAATGTGGCAAGACAAACCACCCACCAGTCAGTTAACAGTCAGAAAAGAGCTGAGGTTACAATATGGTGTACAGGCATTTTTTTTAATACTTTGGACAGAGCCAGGCTAGCTGTTTCCACAGGGTTTGTTTATGCTCGGCCCCTTGGGATTGATTTGTTACCACCGATAGTCGAGAACATTAGTCACTGTTGTACAATGGGTCAGTTATCTAATTACAAGCTGCAGGAAACTAAATCTGTTAAGTGTTTGCACATACCGTACATGTACACATGGGTCTGTGCACACACTTCCATGCTTAAATTGAAGCTCACACACACACACACACACACACACACACACACACACACACCACACACACACACACACACACACCACACACACCCACAGGAGGATGGTATCATGTTAGGTCACTGTGTAGCCGAAGTGTCTCTTGGGAATTACGCTAACGGGTAGGAGTTTCCCTAATTACAGTTTATAATAGTAGCAATACACAGGTCATACAGAATTTTAACGATTTCACTGAAGCATAATGAACTTCAAGAATTCTTTAAAAAGGGAGCTTTCCCATCAACCAACTGGTCTGATTTAGTTAGAATTTTACGTTGGAATGCAGCTATTGATCTTGACTGTAGAAAGGGCAAAGCTTTGGTTTTAGGCCTTTGTTTGAGTGGTATTGTGGTAAAAAATTCACTTACTTTCAAACAATCTGGTAAGCTTAAAAAATTGCTAGGTGCAGGTGAAAGACAAAACAATCCAAAGGGATTGACAGAATCAAAGGCGCAAAGATTATCAAAGTATTCAATGTCAAAGAAACTGACAGACATTTAAAAAACGAGAGGATCAAGGCAACACATCGTTTGCTAGAGGATGCAGAAAGAAAGAGATTCTTACTGAAAAAAGATCCGTAGAAAGCAAGAGCTGGCAGAAAGGCAGCAGGTCTGTGAACCTGATATTAAACCTGTGGAAGCATAAAGACATTTCAAGTATCACTTGTTACTAAAACCACTTGGTCAAAATAGATTCTTCTTTTTCTCAGACTGAACATAAAGGTACAGGGTCACATTAAAACTTTTGTTTAGGACAGGTTTCATAGATGAATGCTTGTACCTGGAAGAAATGATTGAATATTACATGGCAACTTGCTTGAAGGCAGATGTAGATTGTGAAGCTTTGATTTAACAGGCCAGGCAAAACAAGTGATAATAACTAATGCACTCACAAAAATACGTAACCATAAATAAAACAAGTATATATTTAGAGAAATAGTTCAAATTCCAGGTGACATATATAGGTGTGGGCGCATGGATAGATCAGTTGGTACAGCTGGCGCCCATATATAGAGGTTTACTCCTCGACGCAGAGGGCCCGGGTTCAACTTCGACCTGCGGCCCTTTGCTGCATGTCATTCCCCCTTCTCTCTCCCCTTTTATTTCTTCAGCTGTCCTGTCAAGAAAGGCCTAAAAATGATTAAAAATAATCTAGACAGATAAGAATAATGATACCACTGTGTGTTGAATGTGAAGCTGAGACCACAAGGCATTAACCTAGCTTAGCATTAAGACTAGGGAAAGGGAGGGAAAGCTAGCCTGGCTCCACTGAATCGTAAAAAAATAAAATTGCCTGCTACACCTTTGAAGCTCACCAATTAACATGTTATATCTCCTTTGTGTAATCTGTACAAAATATGTGCGGCAAGTTAGTTTGGGTTTGTTGTGAGTGTGTATATTACTTGGGACTATAAGTGCATATCACTTGCGACTCAAACAGACATTATGAAATAAATAAAGAAAATACAATTAGGGAAAATCCCAAAGCAATAAAAACAAAAGACAAAGTAATTATAGTACACACAGGGGCGATTCCAGAAGATTTTTAAGTGGATTGGCATGGGGGTGCAATAATCAGTCAGGGAGCATAGAGAATCTGCTTAAAACATAGGAAATATTGGATAGGATATTTTGGATCGTTATCATAGAAACAAGGGCTAGGAAGATTGGCAGAACAGAACAGAGAACCTGAGTACACAACACAATGAATAACAGGAAAAGTGAAAACAGGTTAGGTAACGACACAGTTAACGGACCATACAAGTCCACAAATTGACGAAAAGAAAGAAAACAAATCAATAAAAATTAGAACCACTCTAGATCATAAGTAGCTTTTTGTTTGAGCCATGGAGGTGTAGCAACTCCAAGACTGGATGAGAGACACAAACAATTGTTACAGAAGGGAGTGAAGGTTAGGAATTTAGAAAGGCCCTGTACTGTGACACAAAGCCTGGGTAGTGCATCATTGAAGAAAGGAGAAAAGCTTAATCTGCCATATATGTAAAAGTTCTAATTTTGCGAGGTGTTATGTGCCAGACTTTTTTCATGGCCCGGGAGCCTGTCAACCTCACAGTGACAGCAAGAGAATTCAGGACATCATTGCAACTGTTTTGTTGACTTAAAACAACAACTTGAAATCTTTATATTTCGGTACATTTTGTGTGTTTAAACAAAGGCAATATAAAGTGTCATATCTGCAGCAAGACAGCTGTTTGCACCCTATTTCCGGTCTTTATGATGATGAGCTTAGGTAATTGTCTTGTGGCCTCAGCTTCATATAAAATACATGAGAGTAATATTGGCCATTTTAGATCTTGCCTTAATGCCCATGAGCAAGACTCTGAAACCCTTCCTACAGCCTACTCGGGATGATTGTGTCAAGGCATAATGTGCCTTTGAGTAAAGGTATGAAAAGATGGAAGATTGGAAATAGAATCTGAATTGACCAGATGATTTAATCTCCCTGGCAGAAATAGGCAATTGATTACATATCCAGTTTAGACAGTTCAATTGATGAAGAGAAAACGAGGAGTTAAAAAATGCTAATGTTCACCAAAACGCTGTACAGAAAAGCTAAATATACAAAGAAGTAGCTGTCATTCGGAAGTGGAATAGTGGTGGAAAAGATCGAAGATACAAACTAGTCCTAATTCTGTTTATAATACAAAAAAAATAATCCCAAAATAATTTTGAACTAGCGGCTGGTGAGGCAAGACAATAACTGACTCTCACATAAAGAGAGTCGAATTAAGCAGACGCAAGCAAACTCCCTGGATGACTTTCCTCGGAGTCGAAATGAAGAAATACATTGCTGAGGCTGTAATCACCCAAGTCTGGTTTAGCGACATGCCGCAGTTGCTGAAACTTGGGAGCATCATGTATGATTTACTGACCTTGAGTCAAGAAGCCCTGAGATTTGTACTGTAATTTGACACCATCTCTACACCGGCACTTCTATTTCTGCCCTGGATTTCTGATTAGATGTTTGCTGCTATACAAAATAGAAAAGGAGTGCACTGACTGGAATTTCCCACTCATTTGTGTTGATATCAGGTATGAGTAGGAACTTAATATGTATTGTTTTAAACTAAACTATTAGACCATAACCACTGCATTATAGTAATGCCATGATAATGCCTGACAAAGCCTTCAGTCTTAGTTCAAAATCTTATATACATCTCATTTACAGTGTTAGGTGCCCATCATGTTTGTTTTGCCATTAGTCGTTGTATTAGAATATTTCTATTTTGTCTTTGTATGAAAGTGTAAAACATGGCCTACATTATTTGAAAATAATGAGTAACAATTTACTAATCAGTTCCTCAGTACATTCTGTGTGTGGGTGTGTATGTGTGTGTTTCTGGGAGTGTATTTGCCTTCACCTCCTCTTGATGGAAATGTATGCATTTCCTCTATCTATAGTTAACATAAAATTCCCTTGACAACTTGATTGAAACATTGCACTGTGGCAAATTAATATCAAGCCCCATTTTCCCAAAAAAAAGCTTCACACTACATGCAATTTGTATAGTGGCACTGACTCAAACGCATGGCTCTAAATATATGATTATATTTCGCTTCACAATTAAAGGCTGCAAATCAATCAGTCCCAGTTCCCTTTGGTAGTTTGCTTTCCAAGAGCTGAGAGGCACCTGTTTTGGCTGCGTGCTGCTGGAAGACGCTCGGACAATCTGGTTTCCTATGTCTTTATTTCTTTAGGTATCTGACAAGAGGCCAGCGGCTGACGATCACCACAGCCAGCTTTCTGCTTCTGCTGCTGCATTAAAAACAGTCTTGCCTTTGCCTTACCTTGCACATTTCCTGGTTGCACTTACTGTATATGTTCTCTCTGGGCAACCCAAGACAAACATACACACACATAAACACACACACACACATAAATATCTGCTGCTGTGTCAGTTGACAGGGTTTGCAACTTGATTCCTTGGTTTCAGAAGGCATCAAAGCGCTAGCCAATAGACACATACCTGCCATTGATAAAACATGACTGATTCCTCGTGTCGTCACAGGTCAGTTCTCAGAGAGACAGCACAGCACCACAGACTCCCTTACACCACCTCTACTCTCCTCCCCCACCATCTTGGACTTACTTCGATGACACAGTGTGAGAAAGAGGCACTGCTTATTTTAAGATGGGATTCTCCAAGAATCTTTCCCCTTCGGACATTTACTTTGCTCCCTAGCTGCAGGGCCGAATTAAATATTTACACTCTGCAACATTTCATTTAAAATACAGTGTACTTTTTTGACATGATTTCTTTGCCATATTCTTGGAGGTATTGCAAGATTTTTGAATCAGCCTATGGCTTTTGCTGACATTGTCATAGGTGTATATGGTGGAAGAACTGCAACTTGGTCCTCCATAGACCAGTTTCAATTATTCTACACCTCAGATAAAGAAAGAGCAAGGAATGGTAGGGTATGTATGTCCAACAATAGATGGTTTGTTTTTTCAAAAAATCACTAGTGTGTGAGACAATTATCTTCCACATCATTTAGGAAATGAGTTACCCTGTGGTTCTTTGCTTGGCTTCTGGATGATATTTAATTGTGTACCTTGCCCGTAAAAGACTAATGAACATTTCGGTTGTTATAGATTTTAGAATAATTCCATCAGAACATGTTTGTCAGGGAATCAAAATTGATAGCAATTACCTGCCCGCCATGGGGACAAGGGACGTGATTGTTCTCCTCCCACGTCTAAACACTGCATGCTCAGTTGTGTTGATTCCTGATACAACAATGACGTCATCAACAGTGGTCTTGTGGGGCTGAATGGCAATTAGCAACTGGCAGGAAAATATCTCAGATTATAGTTGCATGCATGCAGACAGCAATAAGCTTTAGTCAATCAACCTTCATAGCAGAACACCAATCTCAACAATCCATACCTGAACAGAGTTTGTAAAACACATTAACTGAGGTTTTTGATATGATGGCTGTTGCTGTAACTTCTCCATAAATCTCTGGAGGATGAGTGTAGACGTGTTTATGTTGTTTTGTGATTCTGCGTGATTCTTCTGGAGCAGCTGTACAGCTGAGGTCCAGCACATAAACTGCTGCCTCAGTTAAAGGTGTGAGACTCTCTTGCAGATGCAGAGTATAAAGACGACATGTAAAGCAACATCTGTTCACCTCATCTCAAGAGTCACGCATTGAACCAGCAGACTGTGTTTCTGAAGCCTCCAGAGACATACTTGCACATATGCTCTTCGTTATCAGCACAAAAGCAGGGTTGAAAACTTGACAATCCATATCACACTGAATTTACTCCTAATACCCCATGAGGTATACAGTACATTCAACAATATCATAGCCAACCTGTTTCTGTCAAGAGTGATTATACAGGACAGTAACCATTGTTCTCTTCATTGTGAACAGGTCAACTAAATATGTAGGTCCATACTTACATGGAAGTATCATGGGAAGTGACATCTTTCAAATACAGAATGTAAACATTTCCATTTCCATTGACTAAAAATATTCTTGAGAACTCATGCTAGGCAGAATTTATATAGTATGAAAGATTAATTAAGCTTGGTTAGCCTGATACTTTGTTCCAGCTTCTGGTATAATAAGTCATACATTAATAATAAATAGTCTCAGTAATGCAATGGACATTTCACATTCACTCATGTAAGAAGTATGTTGACAACAACACGTAACATGAATCTCAAATAGAAGGTTATTATATCAGAACAATAACAGAGTTTGGACTCTTCATCAGGGGGCATTAAAGGCAGCATCATCCTTCAAGTATATCATTTACCCAAACAGCCTCGGCGCTTGCATTTTAACCCTTGTGTTGAACTCGGGTCAAATTTAACCCATTTTCAAAGTTTTTTATGTCAGAAATATGGGTTTCTTTGAACTAAAATGCCCAAATATAACATAAGTGTACAGTACGTTGCAATGAACCCATACAACATTCTTTGCAGGTAAAATTAATAATTACATTAATTGAATTTTGGGTGTTCTATTCAATTTTTATAACATTTGAAAACATGTTTAAATGGTTTTAAAACAGTGTCCTGACTAAACTTTGACATGCACCAGTCTGTGGTCCCCTCAACATATTTTGATCTTAACTATTAGTCAAAATAATATATAATTTCTGACTCAACGCAAAGATTAGGAATAATGTAATATAAACGTTGGATAAAGTGACAAAAAATGTTTTAAAAAGTGTCAATAGCATTGTTACGACCCAAAGTAGTCTAGGATGCACATATGAATACACATAACACAACACGGCATGTGACCAGCATAAAAAAGAGCCAAAAATGCTGAAAAAAGAACCACAAATTCAATTTCACTATTGACCTGGATGGACAACAAGTTCATGGTCGAAGGGAAGACAATACAAGGGTTAAAGCTGTGGTAGGCACTTTATTTTTGGCATCGGTGAGCGAATACCATTAAACAATCAACTTTGTTTTCAACACCACACCAAGAAGCGACTGCGCACAACATCCACATGTCTTTCTGCAACACCTGTCACAAATTACAGCTTCTTCTGTTTGCCCCAACCTACAGCTAACAAACTTTTGGACTCACTAGCTTCCCCTTGTGGACTGGTTGTATCCAGTCCCATTTGTTTACATAACTGTGACACTCTGGGCTCTAAAATGCATGCACTTATCAACAGTGGGCCTATAAAACATGACATTCTTACTAGAATCTCTGCCAGATATCCTATTCATCACTCAAATCATGCCATTACTGATCTAATTTAACCACAATACCACTTTAGCCTTTTATGACCACTACTATTCCCACTCCAAACTCTCCACTTAGCTCATTTACCTTTACAGTCACTTGGATTTCGAATCCTACTCCATAAACTGGACCATAATAATAATAGGTTTTTACTCTACAGACTGATCCTGTCCTGTTCTTAAATGAACCATGGCTTAGAGGGGCAATACATATTTCTCTTAAAGCAGCAGCAGAATTAATATTTACAGAGTACTTGCATGACCTTCAGCTACAAGGATCAAATGCAGAAATGAAATGAGAAATGCCAAATCTAGAAACTGCATGATGTTAGAGGCAATAAAACATAATACATAATAGGCACTTGAGCACAGGATTTTATCTGAACTGATTTACGTTCTATTGAATGCACTAAAGAAACAATTTCAAACTGACATGTAATTTGTTCAATTCAATTAAACATAAACGACGAAGCTTAATGCCAAACTGTGCTGTAGAACTGAGGTTTGTTTTGAGGTGATTTTTCTTCATCACTTGAGTGACAAGCTAACGTTCCTGTGAAGCAGTTGCATTGACGCATCCTTTCTTTTTTCACAATTTTTCCATCTATAGTTTTGAATCTAAAATGGTTATTCGCATTGATTCTTGGATAGATTTCATGTCATGATTATCTGCAGCCTGCCCGGCTAGTAGTTTTTTTCCATTTCGCATTAGCAAAGAAAACAGCTAGCATACTGATGAAGTGGGTCAGGTTTACAGTGCATTTTAAGAACGCCACCCGCTGGAGTATAGGTATATATATATGGTATATATGTTGTACTACACACCGTGAATTTGTAATTCTAATCATGAAAGATTGAATATTGAAGGACTCTTAGTTGTACTTTGTTTATTTGGTGCCAATTAATAAATATGAATGTGTTAACATGCTAAACTAAGATGGTGACTTTGGTACACATTACATTGAATTTAGTTGACGCTAAGCGACTTCCAATAAGTGCATTCAACCATGAAGACACAAACTCCAAACAACAGGAATAGAGAATAAGTACATTAGCTTCAAAAAGCCAAACTGCAAAGAGCCACATGTTTTAGCCTGTTTTAACTGAGACTAGTCTGCTTTAGCCTTTTGTGGAAACAGATTGCAGCACAGCGGATGATCACGTTTGATCACAGTTTCTCTCTCTGCAGGTTCCTCCTTCACACACAAATGCACAAATCCTAAAATGCTAATACAAAAAATGTTAAAGTGTTTACAAGAAGTCTGCTACAGCTAGAATAGATGTTACTAAAGAATACTTGATTGACTGAGTGCAGGTGGTGGAAGCTCAATCCAAAAATCCAAATACTTTTTGAACTAAGATTAATATTAGAGCCAGAAGACTAATTTATTAACTGCAGCCAAGCATATAATCAATATGCTACATTGTTTACAAAGTCAATTTCCTTCACACACTCAGTTTGGTATTTTCAAAGCAGTTGTGACAAAGTCTCAGTCATCTGCACATAAATATGTCCATCATGACAGATTGAAATCACCTCGTGAGAGACAAAGACTCACACAGGTCTGCTCCGAAATAATAATAGTGTGTATGATAACGAATCATTGTGCTTCATAGCAGTAATTACTGTCACATTTGTCATTGTCTCATTTCAGAAACGCGCCGTCATGTTTGTGTGCTGCTGTGTGCTGAAAAAGAGTTGTTTCCTTGAACAAGATGGCTGACCTTGCACCTCTTTAAAATACAGCCAAGTAGTGATATCCTTTTTTGTTTTATGTTTCTGTTGTCCTACAAACTGCAGGATACAACTGGAGAAGAAAATACCCAAAGATGACAAATTAGAGATAGAGTCAATTGACTGAAAATCCAGGAGACATGCAGACAAAAGTGGCCCAAATTATTTATTTATTGCTTTGCCCATCCGTGAATCAGATTACAACATTTTCAATTATGATTTGGGCCACTTTCATGTGTGGTCCTAAATCAGTTGCAGTTCAGATTTTTTGCAGTGCAACCTCAGTCTAAACAGTCATATCAGAATTGACATGAACTCGCTCATCCGGCCCTGTTGCCAGCCAATGCAACCCATCTCCCATGCACTTTCTCAGGGAGAAAGTCTTTCAAAAAGAGTCTTGTGGAGAAACACTGTGTGGGACAGCTTTATTATTATTCTTTTGTACAATGTGGGTCAGTAATGCTAACAAGGTACATTTTACATTTAATCTTAGAAAGTTGAGTCATTAAATAATATAAATAGAATTTTCAAATCACATTGTGATATTAAAGACACATTTATTAACCCTTGTGTTGTCTTCCCGTCAAAGTTCCATCCATTATACCTGCCTGACAGTCAGATGATAGGCATGCTGAGTTACTGAGCAAAATATCTGCATGATGGCTGATTTACAACCCAGGAAGTGTTGAAATTGGTGACCTGTGTACTTACTGATATTCAGATATTCTCTCTCTATTCTTAAGCTTTTATTGGTCAGCAGGGAGCATTTTCTACCTCTTACAGTAAATGTTTTCAACCTTTCCCTAATAACTTGCCTCATTGCCTTTGCTCTTATGCCCAGTGGTGCTTCTGATGAAACAATTTACTGACATGCTATTAACGTCTGAGCCCACAATTTTCAGCCTAAGCTTTGTTCACCTTTTCCTATGTGATTACTTTTTATCTGAAAGAATATAATTGAATGTCATACAGACGCACATTGCATTCATCAAAGAATAGAACAATGCAACTGTGACTTCAGTAATGATAGTAACCATCCTCCTAGGGGCGGCTATGGCTCAGTGGTAGAGCAGTTGCCTGTCAATTGGAAGGTTGGTTGTTCGATCCCCGCCCCTGCAGTCATTGTCAAAGTGTCCTTGGGCAAAATTATGATGAGTTTATACATTTCATATATCTCAACATTTAAACGTGCACATTTTAGGCTGAATTAGAAATAAATTCTAGACCAAATATACAACACTGTTGTTGCATGTTTATCATTTAAACTGTAAATTCATACCTTATACAAAATGTTATAATGTAGGCTATTGCATTATTTAATTGTTCATGAGTAAAATAAACAGAGTAGAAAGGAGACGAAAACAAACAAAAAAAAATCTCCAAACATTGTCTTTGCATATTTGGTCATCCTACATGAGCAGGATAAAGCAGAAGGTTTTATTCTGCACATGGGAGAGTTTGTGCATGCCACAGGGCTAACAGATGGAGTGGACCAGTGGCCTTTGGGGAAAGATACACTGATCTGTCTCTTCGTTCAAGCTCGCTTTTGGTAAATCAACACCACAGACTGCGTCAGAGATAGGGAGCGGATTGGATGACACTGAGAAGTGAAAGAAGGAGTTTCAAAGCAAAATTTCTGATCTTCAAAGCTGGACTGTTTTAATATGGATTAGTCTCCTTTAACAATGCAGGTTCAAAAACTCAGTCTCAGTAAGACAGTTTCTTTATCATGAAAAAATCATTAAAATAAGAACATAGTTGAAAATGTCACAGTGTAAAGTGGGACATGGAAGTGTAGTTGTGTTTTAGGAGGTGGCGGGACATTAATACTGGTGAGGTTATTCCCAGGTCAGTTGTGACCTATCTGATAGCATAGGTTAAGCTTGATTTACAGTAATTAAGAGCTTCATATGCTCAGCAGTCATGCAGCTATGAGCTCAAAGTGGTGTCACTCACAGTGTTTACTCTAGTCTTCTGGGAGGTGAGAGAAACAGGAAGCTAAACTGTTTTTGAATTTTTTTGAAATCATTTGAAGATACAGAAGGAGGGAATCATGCTGAGAATTGAGCTGAGATGGTGAAACAAGAAAATACTTGTGTGTGTGTGTGTGCGTGTGCGTGTGTGTACTGTGTGACAGAGGAAAGAGAGGTTCAGAGCAGATCTCTTGCATATACTGTATGTGTTTTAAACGTGTGTGTATATTTGTTCGTGCTTGCATGTGTGTGTGCAGGAGAGAAGAGAATGACTTTGATGAATGTGTCCTGACGGATGGTGTAACCCCCCTAAGCCTGCCTCCACTTCCTCTCCAGCCCTCCTGTCACAGCTGAATATCGAGGTCAAACCACCTTTCATATCTGTTCCACACTGCAAGGACAAAACACGGATAACAAGTAAACACCTCATCCCCTGGGAATGCTCCATGCTATCTTATTTTGTATTCATTTTGTACATCACTTCAGTTTCAATCAACTACAAGATCAATGTTCTATATATACTGTACATTGTTTCAGTGATAATATTGTGTTGTGGAAGTGAACCTTCATTTTATAATTTACTTAAGTTTGGAGAACTGTGACTCTGCTCACTCTGTTCATCAGGATACTGTCAAAACTGAACACTAAGATCACATGTTGTTTGCTAAAGAATGAAAAACAGGTTAGCTGGAGATCATATGCTTTGTTGGCATATGTTTGCTTGTGTTACATTCTAGAGAAGTAAAGTGCTGCACATATGACCTATACTTTTATCAGATCATGTTCTGGGATAACATAGACAAGCATTTTCTGTCTCTCTGGTCAGAAGATGCATTTTTTTTGTCTCTCTTTCATTATTGTACAATGGTCAATCCATCAGTCTTTTGTGCACAATTGTTGGTGTGTTTGAGTGCTTACAGACAATTTCCATGACATTATATACAATTCTCAGGTAATTCCATCTCCATTTCCAGGACTGGAGGAATATTTTGTTAAGCTACTTTATGTCAACTTTGTTGCATTTAGCTACATGCTAACAGCAGTAGAAGAGGACATCTTGGCGGACAATGTTGGTAAATTCTCTCTAATTCCCGGTCACATGACTCGTTTTTGTTTTTTGCGATTTTTGATGGTATAAAGTGTTGCTTAATCCTCTAGGGAGGGGTGGGGGCAGTGTGCGATCACTGAAGACTTGTATCATTTGGATGCTCCAACAGTTTTGTTTAAATTACTTAGAATTCCTCATGCGGCAACAGAAACTATGCACTATAACTTTATAAAAATACAATACAATACAATCATGTACTTTCCATCTCCAAGAGGAGAAAAAATCCTCAGTTGGATTCAGGAAAGGAGAATATGGTGGAAGGAACACCATCCTGAAATGTGGGTGATTCTCAAACCACTCTTGCACTAGTGTAATGGCGGAATTGGACATTGACCAAAACAACTACAAAATTCTGCACCACTTGCTCCTAATCACCCTGTGGAAAGAAGATTTCATTGAGGAGGATTAAAAAATGTAGGAGCCTTGCTGCGTTGTATGGTCCCAAGACAGCATTGCGTGCCAAAACACCAGTTGTAGAAATTGTAGCACAGAGAGTGATGTTGCCTCCTTGTTGTCCAGGGACATAGACTGTAGCACCCTGGCCAGTCACATTTCTCCCTCTTGTTGTTTTTTTGTAAAGATTGAAGCCTGCTTCATCAATATACAGGTACTCATAATGAGTTGCGCTGTTATCCAACTCCACGATTCTCTAGATTAAAAAGAACACAAAGTACAATACAGTAAATTAGTGTTTTAAAGTAATGGCATTGATTGCAGTCTGATTGATTACTACTGTGTAACTGTTGATGAAGTTTAAGTTCACACTTTGAAGCAGCAGTATACATAGATATGCCTAAATCTTTCCACTTACAGTAGCATGGAATATTTTATGGACACATATTCAGGAAAAATGTATCTTTGTGTTGACAGTAAAAGTGCTGTGATTGGGTTGCACATACTTGAACAAACTGGAATCGCAACTCCTTCACTCTAACGGAGTGCCTTTGAAAGGGCCCTTTGTATACTTCCTTTATTCGGATTGCATTTCTCCTCAGAACACAATCAATTGTGGAGAGACTGCATTGTTGGATATTGTGGAACAGTTAATTGTCCTGTATTATACTTTGGTGAATTTCTTTGAGGCGGAGGATGTTGTTCTGGACCACCATGTCAACAATGGCATGCTCTTGTTCAATTGAAAGAAGTCTTGTTCGTCCACCTGAATGTTCTCTAACTTCTATTCTGAAAAATGTTTTAACAAGCAGGAACATTTACTGTAGAAATCTAGACCTATGTCAAACAAGACTAAATGGACTCTCATTGTAGAAACAGAATGAAATAATTATTTACCGGTTTTCCCTCTGAAATGTGCCAATAATTGAAGCCGCTGTGGATCTGTCTTCACACAGTGAAGACCATGATTTATGACAGGGTCAGTAAGAGTGGCTCTGAAACACATGTGTACCCTATCATTCTACCTCTCCTCCCTCCTCTTACACCTTGCCTTCCTCTTACACCTTGCCCTCCTCTTTCTCTCTGTCCATCTCTTCTTACATTTTTCTACTCTTTTTCTTTCCACTATACCATTGCCCTCCAATCTCCATCTATTCTCCCTCTACTTCTCCCTCTAATTAATTGAGGACATAAGGTGTGCAACTGACTATTTCACAATTCAGACTTATTCGCGTACAGGCGCGTGTAAAAGAAGAAAATAAAGGATAGGAGGATGGATCTCATTTACAGGTAATGTGTGAGTCTTACTTCTTGCTGTTTAGGAGAGATAAAGTTATTGCGGTATTTTACACATTTGTATTGTTATGTGCTATGCGCGTGTGCGGTGTGGTTGTTTGAGGGGGTGTTGGAGGTCGCTACAGAAGGCCCTGACTGAAAGCCTACGGTACGCTACTGCTTTTACATAAAATAATAACCCACCTATATAACCCACCTATATTTAGCCTTGCACTTCTATAACAATATACAACAAAGACAAAAAATATGTATACAAATAAAATTTAAATCAAGCTGCAGAACCATAAATAGCCTATAGTCTTTTTAAATTTCACTCATTCTTCTTCTTCACGCAAACCTGGCACCTACATTACCCACAATGCAACTACTTTGCCAACAGATCGATTGTCAATTTGGGTGTGTTGTCAATGGGGCAAATGTAGCCTCCAGGCGCTAGCCTCAAGCAGAAATGAGGAGCGGGCTGCAGAGGTCTGGTAAACAAACTTTTAGCCCCTAGTGACATCACTTATACATAATTTATCCAAAGTTACGCAGCTCCCTCTGGAGCCACAAAGGGCTTTATACAAAGTTCCTCTTTGGTTCTTCCACCACTGCCTGTGATAGGTTGATGTCCAGTGAATAACAATAAATGCAGCAAAAGGCAAAGCATGTTATTGGCCTACATTAGACTTACTGCAACATGGTTTCCAGAAAAACACAAAGTTTTAAAAATACAAATTGAGTTAATTGTTGGGGTTTCCGGTCTGTTGGGGTTAACATCCTGCAGCAAATGGCTTCCTAATGATTTGCAGACATAGTTTATAAAACTGGGAATCCAACCATCCGTTTGTCCAATTCTGTTACTACAGTAAAAGAAAATGCTTTAAGCATTTAAATTTATTGAGTATTTAGTTGCTCACAAAAAGATGTGTAGATTTTCTGTTAACCCATGTATGACCCATACTGCATAAGATGGAAACAGCAGAGGGATTTTTCAACCCAGTCTCACGGCAGTTTGTGAAATGTTCACGTAATTTAATCTATTTATTTGTGTACACAACACGTTTATTTAGTTGCTTTTGGGATGTCAGCACGTTTTTTAAACTAATGTATTTCGATGGGAAGCATCTTTTAGGATCACAACCCGATTATTTCTGCCAGTCAGGCTGCAGCTGAGAAGCTGTATACAGCTTTGCTATTATTGCTATTTTTAGCCCAATAACAGCTGTTTTAATCAACATTTACTCACGAGATTTTATCATGGTTTATATGTATTTCTTTTAACGTTATTATTTCGGTCTTGTTGCCAGGGAAGCTGGATTGCTTTGTTGTTTATTGATATTTTCAAAACTATAATACTACATTCATCAACATTTATTTAGATGTTATCAAGGTATTCATGGTATGGCTCTGTTTAGGACTAAGAGGGCTAAACTATTCCCCCATATGCACAGAGCTGCAACGATGACATTTGACGCGTGTGTCACGTTATACACGACAAAGTGGAGATGGGGAGGAGGTAGGTTGCATAGATGCAAGCAGCAAGCAGTTAGGAGCAAACTAAAGCAGCTTTAAGTAGCCATTTAGCAATGAGGGGAGTTGACCAGCTGATGCAGATCAGCTGCTGGAGCTTAGCTAACTTTGGATCAGCTGATGCGACCGTGTTGTTGGCCAATAGTGGTTAACAGCGTCTTGACTACTTGGCCTGCCAGAACTGACACTGACTCTCAATTTCTGACAAAGCAACAATAAACCTCATTGAGACTGTCAGGCAACTTAGGATCGTCACTGACCATTGATGCTGTGCTGGTGTAGTTATCTGCCTCAGGCCCTCCCATATCCCTCTACTGTCATTAACCTCAAGTTTGCTTTCCAGCTTGTGGCTGTTGTCAGCCTTGGCCTTACTAACAGCTCTCTCAAACTCATAAATAGCCACCTTGTATAGATCTCTGTCCCCACTCCTATAGGCTATATATGGCTATATATGGCTTTATATTATTGTACACAGTCACAGACTTAGTAGGCACCCACACATTTTGAGAGAAGTTTATATAGGCATATATGACTATTTAAAAGAGTGTGTTATCAAAACACAAACAACTTGCTTGAGAAGACCGTTGTTTAACTATCTTAGTCGTTGGTTTAACAGATTTTAGTTTCTGATGATAGACGGGGATCAGAAGGACTATATTATGGTCTGAGTTTTTGATGTTTGTGATGTGAGCAGAAAGTTGCTGGACTGCTGTAGTACACTGAAGTACCTTGAGGAGGTATATAAATAGCGACCAGAATGACGGAGGTAAAGTCCCTTGGTAGGTAGAACGGTCTGCATTTTATGGTAAGCATCTCGAGGACTGAGGAGCATGCCTCTGTGATCACTGTTGTATCTGTGCACCACTTCTGGTTCACATAGAAACACCGCTGCCTTTGGACTTCTGAGAGGCCTCGGTGCAGTCACCACAGTGGTGGGTGAAGTTGTCCTGGATACCGCCGAGTCGGAGGTGCCGGGGTTAAGCCAGGTTTTGGTGAGACATAGGGTGGAGCAGTTTGCAATTTCTAAACATTCAACTGTAGGTTTTTTATAAAGGCCTAGCATTTTTCTGCAACAAGGCAAATCAAAGTGCGTAGCATAAAACACTATTTTTTCACTTGTGTTTTTATTGCATAAATTCTCACGTAGCTTACAACGTGCAACAATCTTTCACAGACGTGGAGCGGTAATTTTACATTTTTACGGTGCATCACTTACTAGAACAAACCTGAGCAACGTGTTGTTGCTAGTGACAAAACTACTGATTAATTATGTACATTAAAGTGAAACTGTCTTCAAAGACCTGCTGATCGCTGTCCGATTCTGTGTCCATCGGCTTAGAATGCGCCCCGCTCGGCCCATATGGTAGTGTCAGAGCCTGTCTAAGGAGAGCCTGCTCACTCCCTATTAAGCCCAATTGTATCAAAGTAGGTTGCGGTTCCACCAGAGTTCCACTGGGGGTGTCCTTGGCGATTGTAAAATGAATTGGAGTCTATGGAGCTAGACGGCTACGTTTGTGTCTTTCGTTTGATTGCTATTGAGAAATCTCAGAATTTATTGTTGTTTTTGCAAGTTCAATGTGGATTATAGGTCAAAAGTTGAATGAACGAGTACTTACTTTTGATTTCTCTTACAAGTTGAGTCGTTGTTGTCCATAACACGCTAGCATTCTGCTAACGAATGCTGATTGGTCAGTGAAGGACTGATTAGGACCAGAGATCCCGCTTGATGCCATCCAAAGCAGAACCAGAATGTCGTTGTGGTCTTTAAAACATTAGCAAACCTCTTTCTAGCACATGTATTGACAGGGAGAGCACAACCTAATGGCACAACCAGCTGTGTTGTTGATGCCTAGAAAAAACAAAGGAAGAGACTCAGAGTTTGCCGTAAAGCATTATCTCTGGCCGCATGGTGTGTAATAGCATTTTAAAAGGCTTTATAGAACAAAAAAGCGACTTTACAACCAGCAGTGTGTATTTTCTTAGTCTCCCCTTTTGAATACAACCTTCAAATTGCTAGATAAAAAATGATATTGTGAGAAAAAGGGATTTTTAGGGGTACAGCTCCATAGACCTCCAAAAATTCTGCACTCAACTGTGAGCGCCCTCATATTGATTTATTTTATTTACTTGAGGACAATGCACATTAATGAACATTTCTGTAAATGCACCAGAGTTAGCCAATTGGCTATTTTTCAACCTAGGATGCATGTCTTTTATGGTGGCAAGAAACAAGAGCACCCGGAGGACACCCACACAAACACAGGGAGAACATACAAACTCCACACAGAAAGGCCTGGAACGACCTGGATTCAAACCAACATCCTTCTTACTGTGAGGCAGAAGTGCTAACCACTTAGCCACTGTGCTTTCCCATTTGGATTCAGAGTGGAACTGCAACCATTTCCGAAGCCAGAAGTATCCCAAGTTCTCCCCTTATTAGAAATTCTCTGGTAATGTTATGGCACACTGTAATATTTCACCGGTAATAAGACCAAACTAATATTGTTAAAATAAAGAAAGGGACAGGCCTACCATGATAACATCTAAATAAATGTTGATAGATGTAGCATTGCAGTTTTAAAAATATCAATAAACAACAAATCAATCCAGCTTCTCCGTCAATAAGAACGAAATAATAACATTAAAAGAAATACATATAAACCATGATAAGATCTTGTGAATAAATGTTGATTAAAACAGCTGTTACTGGGCTAAAAATACCAACTACAGCAAAGCTGTATACAGCTTCTCTGCTGCAGCCCGACTGGCAGAAAGAATCATGCTGTGATCATGAAAGATGGTACCCATTTTAATACATTAGTTTAAAAAACATGCTGACATCACAGAAATAACTAAATAAACGTGTCGTGTACACGAATCAGTAGATTAAATTACGTGAACATTTCACAAACTGCCGTGAGACTGAGTTGGGATTTTTACACAGGCAGAAAGACTGAACTGACAGATGCTGTTGGCAGTTCAACAGGGAGTGGTTACTGAAGTATCAGGTTCCCCTCACTTGCTTACTGGTAGTTTACATGATATTTGTTTAAGGAATGTTTATGATCTCTGACCAAAAAGAAGCCTTCATCTTGAAGAACAGCGCTACTTCTTCAGGGTTTTTCTCTTATTACTGTATTAGATAAACAACTGTCTCTGGTCAGCAGAATCCAAGCCTCTCTGTCCCTGCCAGGAGAAATATGTCAGCTGTCTGAACCTGTGAAAGATAGGTCAGTCTAATTGGAAGTGTCCTGGAGGCAGGGCCGGCGATAGCTATAGGCGACCTAGGCTATTGCCTATGGGCAGTGATGGGAATAACGGTTACTAACGGCGTTACTTTTTCAGTAATCTAATTGATTACTCTTGCCACCTTAATAACTCTATTAAATGCTGAAAAATTGCTCTAATTGAAGCTGTTTTTTTTTCATCAGACCAACTGGATCTCTTTTTTTCTTCCTTTGTTAGTGGGCCGTGCACGAGACAATTAAGCGCATAAATGCTGATATGAGTAAAAGTTCATGGTAAGCCAATCAGAGTTGGGCGGGTGTTAATGATAGCACGCGAAGTCGGACACAACGAACAACACAAGCGAGTCAGTCAGCGAGAGACAGGTATGGCGTTATGAAATCAAGGAGAGGGGGAACTTTTCCTGCTAAAGATTTCCCGCTGTGGTCAGAAAACATAGGGGAGACACTATATGACTCTAGAGTCACTACTTGCTCCGAAGATAATGGCTGTCACTCTCTCACTTCTCCCTCGCTCTGTCACACACACAGACACACACACACACACACACACACACAGACACACACGCCGGCTCGATGCACACAGCAATGCACAAGTATGAACATTGTGTATGAGTGTATATATTTTGTATGTTTGCATTAAGTGTCCATTTCATGATAACATTCAGATTTACCATGACTAATTGAACATGCACGTGTATTTTAAATTCCATTTTAGAGGGGTGGAGGTGGGGTCACTTTTGAGCATTTAGATTAGATCAGATTATACTTTATTCATCCCACAACGGGGAAATGTCCTTATTACAGCAGCAGCAATTTCTTAACAACAGCAAAAAACCAAAAACACACAAACAAGTTAACACACAAGAAATACCGACAAACAATAGACAATGATTATATGGTAGACTGAAAAAATGTAATGTTTAAAAATTTACTCGAAAGTAACGCATTAGTTACTTTCTGAAGTAACTAGTTACTTTTATACTTTGCAACTGAGTATCTAATTTAGTTACTTTTTAGAAAAAGTTACTAGTAACTGTAACTAATTACTTTAAAAGTAACTCGCCCAACACTCTCTGAGGGTGTCAAAGGTGTTGGGGGCGATCATCCAAAGGCACCCCCCTAAGCCACATGTTTACTCATCAACCTGATTTTTTGATTGAATTGATGATTATTGTCGATCATTTCCTAATTGGGGGGAAACTTCAACCTACTGATTTAGTTTGAAGTTCCCGTGACGTGATATTTCTAGTCTATGGACTCAAACACACGGAGCTCTGATGCAGACCTGTGCGTCGCTTAGCGTCCACTCTTGCTGTAAAAAATAGAGTCGAGCAGCGGCGCAGACCATGGAGCTGCTGGTACGCGCCTTCCGGGGTCTGTGCAGCTTCAGGTTTATAATGGACGCGCTCTGCTGTGGAGATGCTGCGGCAGATGTATCCTTATTCCTGCCACAGTTTGGGGTTTCCATCTCCGATGTACAGCCACTTCCCTAAACTGTTTCATTCAGAGATCAGCGTCTCTGACGGGCTCTGTGTCTGTCAGGAGGTCTGAGATCTACCTAGCAATCACGTAATGCACAGCAGACTATGGTGCAGGTAGATTTTTCTGAAATATTGTGACGTTATTCTTGTAATAGCCTATTTTATTATAACTTTATTCTTCTCAAAATATCACGACTCCTCTCAGAGAACATGGATGAGATATATTTTGAATGTGCCCAAAGGTTTGAACTTGAACAGAAATCTTGCTCAAACACATCTGAAATATTACAGTCCAGGGGTTTATTAATAAATGAAAATGAATTAATGTATCATTCAGGTGAATATTTGTCATATGCACATTTAAGGACGTTACTTCCCAACAAAAGATGCAAAAGAGGGATGAGTAAATTATGCCATAGGCCACATGTATTTGGACTCAGACATAATTAGAAAAGTCTATCTACAGGAGAATAATTGATAAAAGCAATAGAGAATGCTTGAAAGCCTTACAGCAATATGTTCCTTTATGTTTCTATATTTGGATTGTAATCTATGTTTCCCTTTACATAAATTCATCAGGAAAAGGTAGAAAGAGGGGCATAAAAATTCACCAGAATGCAGGAAATGAAGTATTCAATGCTCAAAATGTTCAGGAGGTGGACCCCCAGACCCCGACATCAAAAGTCACCATGCACACAAATCTGGAAACAAAACACTGGCCTTTGGGTTTCCAAACCAGTTACGATTAGACCAAAGGTTGGTGTCATTTAACTTACATGCAAGCTAGAAACTAAAGTGAATATACATTGCTACTCTGTTGCTGACACAGCGCTGCGGAGATCTGGGAATGCGGATCTAGGTGGGGCGGGGCTCAAAAATTAAATCTCACCTAGGGCAACCAAAGGGCTACAACATTGCCTGGAGGAGCAACAGCCTATGCGAAGCACACCACCTTAACATAATGTCCCCAGTCTGAGCCCTCGGGGGACCTGTGATGCGTATAATCCCTTGCTCTGTGTTTCTCTGCAGACATTTCTTGTCCTTCAGTCTGTTGTCAACCTGTCCAAAAAAGGCAAATTGCCGAATAAAAAATGTTTTAAAAGGGTCAGAGGTGGATATGCATGAGTTAAGTCACTGCTGAGCGGAAGTGAAAGTTAGAGTAAAGCTGAAAATGATTCAACTCGTTTGTCCATTTGTGATACCCCATAAACACTAATGTCACCTTCAGGAAGATACCAGAGCACCCTGTTCTCTCAGCATGACAGCATTTTATTAGACAAATGATGACACACATCACTGTTTAAAGGACAGTAGTATACATTCAGATCAGGTCATCTGTACAGTACAAAGATAGAGAGAGGTGTTGGAGAGATGGAGAGATGATGTATGACATCCAGTTCCGTTGGCCTAGAGTGTGTGTGTGTGTGTGTGTGTGTGTGTGAGTGAGTGAGAGCTTTCTATAGCAAAAATTCCTAGTTGCTTAAACGCTGTAGCCTTATTGTGTTGGAGTTATCGATTCACTCCTCGAAATCTTTGGTCATTCAGGACAGCCTTGATTCTTTCTTTTCTTTTGTTAGGTCAGTTAAAGCTGCCTGTCTGTGGTTGATAAAGCACAACCATTCAGTAGTTTTGGCCTTAATGAGAAATGAAAGGTCACAGAAAAGAGTAGCAGTTTTGATCGTTAAAATGACTGCTGCAGGCCTCGATTGGGATAATAATTCAGGCTAGGAATCTAACAGCAGTCCAAGAAAATAACCCCAACAGCCCACATATGCTTTAACTTTTTTTGTGTTCTCTTAATACGGCCATTGTTATGAACAATTATTTCTCATACGTTGTTGCAGCAATTTCAGGGTGGATACCACTTGTTAGGAGATTTGATTCGAGAATTGATCAAAAATGGTTAGAAATCCCTCCAAAATGCAACGTTAAGACACCAAGACCTTAAGGAACATCATAGACAAATCCATGCTATGAATTTGTTTTTATAAAAAATGATTTCTGCATTTATCTGTATTTGGATGGCGAGCACTTCTGTTTTGGAATTTGCACAGAAACCTCCTTATGGCCATATGTCCTCTGAATTTGCTCAGTCTCTAGTTTGTGGTTGTTAAGTCTCATGATTAAGCTGTGATTATCCTAGCCGTCACAATAACTAATTTTAAACAGTAGAGGATAAGTTTAAAAAAAGTGGAGTCACTACAATGAAATTGCTACTTTGGGGAGGAACATCTTCAAATATGATTACAATTTGCCTCCTTAAATCCACAAGAGTCATAGCTTTCCAGTTATACCCAATTTATGAAGAAATATTCAAATTCACCATTTTAGAACATACTACATGAGTAAAACTGCATGTTTTTTTTCCCTGAATGCATGGGATTCTCATAAAGCGGGAACACATGTAAAGGGGAGACCTGTGGGTACCTATAGAACCTGTTGTCATTGAGATAGGCTATCTTGAGGTGAGAGGTCAAGGGACTCCATTGAAAATGTCCTTGACAGATTTTCACTCACCAAGATTGTGCTAAACGTTGGAGGTTATTCCACCCACCTATATCGTCTAGTTTCACACTATACCAATATCTTCATTTTAGAAGTAAAAGCTGTAGAATAATGTTGGGAAAAATCGCTGGCCTCCTGTAGTCCTTTAAGGGTTAACAATGGTCCGACACTCCGGGCCAATCAGCTTGCTAGGCCAGAGGCCAATGGCCGGTCAGTACAGGGACTTCTGGTTCTAGTCAAAGTTCTTTGATTTGGATTTGTGATTCCAGTGTAAACAGACTCACTTTTACACTTTCATAGCATTAGGTGTTGTGCCTTTTACATCATGTTCAGCTCCATCCAAGCCTCCGGCCATCTGAGCCTTGATCAAACTGCATAATAGTCCATAGTGCGACGATGCGTGCTGGATGAGTCACCGGGGTGGGTGCAGTGGGTAAACACTTTAATACTGCATTTTGGCATCATGTAATACGACACATTCCTTCCATGTCTCAAACTTCTTCCTTAAATTAGATAAGGCGCTGAAATGACTGCAATTGAGTAGAACTATCTTGGCTGCACTGTCTGTAAGGCTTCCCTCAGTTTTCATACTCAGTGGAAAGGCGGGCACTGGATACACGAGGTTTTTAAGCAGCAAAAGGTTGTCATCATCCTCATGTGAGTTTTTACAAACATTTTCTTTTTCCTCCAAGCAGATGGAAATGAGACACGGACGCCAGACTAAAGCCTTCCGGTAAACCACAACTTCAACTACACCGAACACCTTTGAACAAATGAACACAAACTTCACTTGTCATGTAAATAAACACCTACACATCAATTTTTTTCAGAACAGTACAACAACATAACATCTCATATATGACGTAAAGTGGCGACAGGGTAGCCTGGCGGATACAGATACATGCGCCCTGCTGGAGTGTCCATGAGCAAGTCACTTGATCCCTCACCAGCTACAAGAGGCAATGCAGCAACTCAGTAGACCGTAATAGGTGGTCTTCCTGTGGAGAGCAGCTTCTGGGACAAAGGAGGCAAATGAACGATGACAGTATTATCAATACATCCAAATACGCACAGGGAGACACAAAGTTGGAGTCAATGTAATCCATTAGGTGTGAATGGTGACATCCTGTCAAGACTGATATCTGCTTCGCAGTCCTCCAAGTCACAAACCGAGTCGGTGGCGTTTTCATTGTTGTGAGAAAACTGTGAAATTCTGTCAAAAGTCTCTTCATTCTCAATACATTCAACCGCGTTGGGGATCATGTTGACATATGTGTTCGCGATATCCTTGTGCATTAGGGTGTCTTGATTATAGGAGACCAGCTCGTTGCTGATGTTAACAGTTTCCACTGGTGTGGAGCAGAAATTGCGACAGCCCAAGAGGCTGGCGAAGGCCTTCCTGAACTCGGCGTTGAAGGCGTAAATGATGGGGTTCAGGGAGGAGTTGGTCCAGCCGAACCACACAAAGACGTCGAAAGTCGTCTCGCTGACGCACGGCAGACCCGCATCCACGTCTGTAGCCGGTCTGTCGCAGAACGGGACGATACAGTTTAGGACGAAAAAAGGTAACCAGCAAAACACAAATACACCCATAATCACCGACAGAGTTTTAAACACTTTGGTTTCCCGTTTAATTGACGTTTTCAAGGTTTTGTGGTGTTGGCACTCAATTCTGTTTGTCCTGCAACTTTGCGCATGTTCTGCCGCCCTCTCCAGGGAGGCTATTCTTCTAATTTGTATTTGTGCAATCCGGTATATTCTGGTGTAAGTCACAATCATAATTGCCACGGGGATGTAGAAACTTATTAAAGAGGAGGATATAGCATACTCTCTGCTCAGGCTGGAGTCACAGTTTTCCTCTATCTGCCAACTTGTGGAAGAGTTGTGCGTCCCAGCCATGTCGTCACCGCTGGCTTTGTGCCAGTTTAGTTGGACCGGTATGAATGAAATGAGCACAGACAACGTCCAAGTGATGCTTATCATAACAAAGGCAACTCGCTGGGTCATTTTCCTCTCATATCGGAAGGGGCTCGAGATGGCCCAATATCTATCCACGCTGATAATACAGAGGTTGAGGATGGAGGCGGTGGAGCACATAATGTCAAAAGCTACCCAGATGTTACAGAAAGTGCCAAATGGCCAGTACCCCGCCACCTCTGCCACAGCTTTCCAGGGCATCACCAGGACGGCGACAAATAAATCCGATAGAGCCAGGGAGACGATGAAAATGTTGGTGACTTTGGTCCGCAGGTGTCGAAAGCGCAGCACCGCGGAGCAGACCAGGATGTTTCCCAGCAGGGTCCATAGGATGAGCAGGGACAGCAGACAGCCCGTCACCGTACGCACCACCATATCCTTCCTCTGATCCTTTGTTGCCTCTGTTTCGGTGCTGTTCGACATAATCTCTCCAAGGGGTGCGGGCACAGAGTCAGTCCCCTGCACCGATGAGAGATGCTTGGCTGGGTTATCCATGTGCCTCTTCAAGTTAAACTGCAGTCCATTGCTCCATGAGTGTGGACAAGCGCAGTTATCAACCATTGACCGTATGGTCCCCACTGACCTGCTCGGCTGCCATCCTGATGTGTAGTGCAAAACAGACGGAAAGAGAGAATTGATCGCCTGAAAACTGAGCCGAGCGACGTGCCAGGTGCGCTGAGGGGCTGAAACACAGCACACAGTGGCGAGTGCATGTTGTAGCCTTACCGCTCCGGTCGTCTGACCTGGCTACTTCTGTGAATGTCTCAGTCCAAGGTATCCTGGGCGCGGTGTGGGTGCGGGAGTCCCTACAGCCTAACCGGGGCTGGGCGCATACGCCTCCTCTGTGGGTGGTGTTACGCACATGACACTGCGTTAGAAAAGGGGTGTGAGGAAGCCCTAAACATTTTGACGGACTATTATATGCTATTATCTATATTTGACACCACACAACTCTGCAGTGACAGGAGTTACAATATGCAGTTTTTTGTGCAAGATCAAACTGTGTGTAAACTACACATACAAAAATGTGTTAATAAACAGCTACTGGGTACATTCAAATGTATTTTATGTACTGTATAAAGGTTGCACACATATCCAACCAGTTATGTATCTTAATAAAGTGGAGTAACTCAATTTTAAAGAAAACATACAATGAAGTTAATAAAGTAGCTCTGACCGGAGCTGTCCATGGTGCTGAAAAAGCAAACGCCTTTGCAGTCCCCTCAGCAAGCAGTAACTCTGTCTGTCTGTCTGTCCTTTAATCAGCATAATCTGCCAGTTTCAAGTTAATAGTAAAACACTATACTACAGCCACACTATTTTAGCTATAGTGTAATTTAAAACGCGTGCGCCTTAATGATAACAAGCCACTGCCTTTTTTTATGTGCACAAATCAATCTTTTTTTTTTAGATCCTCCCTGAATACTGGTGTTTATTTGCCCTCTGACAACTGCCCACCGGAGGTCATAGCTCACCCACTTTTCAGAGTTACAGGTGAGTCACATTCACACTCTCAGTGGACATATTGAGCCAGGAGCTCCGAGCGCGTTGTCTATGCAACAGCAGCAGCGCCGTTTCGGCTTTGAAACGTCACGGATATTTTTAGACGTGTCTGCGTGCCTGTCAAATCGTTGTGGCATTACGTCAAAATAATCTCCTGCAGGCCGATGCCAAATCTCTCTGGAGTAACCTATAATCTCGGGATGTCACGAGGCAACTTGTGCCTGCCACAACATTTAATTCTTTACAGACAATCATTAGGCTACTACAGATGTTACCACAGCAAGTGAATTAATATGAGTGTCCAAAAATATGATGCCTGCGGACCTGATCTGAGCGTCACCACAGAGTATGTTGTCTGTCTGGAACAGGATTGTAGACTTTCTTTGCTGCATTTAAATTCACAGAACAATATGAATTAAGTTAGAATATTGTGTGATAAATATATTCCAGATAGTTCATTAGTAATTAATATTAAGTCACGTGTTTTTTTTTTTAAAATGAGAATCCCTACTATTATTCTGTATAGCCTACTTTTGTTATCCCTTGAAATGAACTGTATCTTTGTATGTCTGTTCTGTAAGAAGGCGCGATAAGCCAAGCCGTAGTTGCCTATAAAACATGAGTTTTCGGACTGTTCCATCAAACTCTTAAAAACATACATACATACGTGGCTCCACCTTGTGGTGTAAATATGTACTACACCTGCTGTCAATTTAGAATTTTAATGGCAATAAAGGAACAGTGAGCAAAGACATCCTCAGTGTGAAGGGCAGATAACATAGAAGATGTGACACGTCACGTGAATATGAAAAAAAGAAAATGTTATTTGTTTCAATATAGGCAAAGGATATACATTCATCACTATAGTACACGTCATTTCATTTGAGCACCATTTTATTGGATTTTCACAAAATCGTGTCAGTGTCTGAGTGATGATTTTAATCAGCATGAGAGTATTTACAAAGATTATAATATTGCAGTTTGCAGGATTTTTACCACAAGTTGGCACATAGTGACAACACAAAGAGTGGATAGCACCATGTTGAGAACTGACAAAAATTATACATTAATTTGATATAAAATTGTACAGTACAAGTAAAAAGTATATCTGCGTTTTATATCAAAAAGAAATAAGTAATGTCACAGACATGGGATGTTTTTTATTGCTGATCTTTCAGGTGTAAACATACAATCTCTGATCTGGTGTAGCAGTTGCCATTACAGTAACTGTTTCTTTATATTGTGTTATAATCCTGGAAATATTCTGATACAAGATTTCCACTTTTGATAATATAGATCCACCTGATTTGAAAACTTTTTTATACATACATAAATTCAGAAGGGAAATATTTTTGACAGTAGATCTGTCTTACCTAGCACTTCTCACTATATGTGGTAGAAGATAACCCAGTATAACCAACATCATTTTGAACATAACTTATTAGTTAAATTGACAGAACAGAGAATCAGCATATAATAGGACAATGATGAACCTTAAATGACAGAGAGAGAGACAGAGAACTATAGTCCAACTCATAAAGATTATTCAAAATATAGTGCTAAGATTGTCACTATCTTTGTAGCTCAGGTTTTATACTGTTCCATTAAACTTGAACTACTAAGAGAAGTAAATGAGAACCATATCCTTATACAGTATGAACATTTCACATGCAGTTAAAATATGGGTCAATGGGTTAACTTGCGGCTCTGTTGAACACAGTAGAAGCTTGATACTAACAGGTGTTTAAGAGGCTTAGCTGTAGTATTTTATAAGTAGTATATCATATACTTTCAGCTACTAATATCAAACAGTACAAAATAAGTCTGTCAGATACATCATGTATATTTGACATGATGAACCAGAGAGTAAAACCTACAGTAATGTAACTACAGAACAAAAAGTACAAAGAGCTCTTTTGAAATTCTTGAAACCAAAAGTCATTTCCATGACCATTTTTAATAAGCCTTGTGTTAAACAAGGTAATTTTTCAAGGAGCGTAGGCTAATAGGTTTTGTCTTCCTCTGTAATCCCAACACTGAGGGATCTATGTTTTGTTTGTCTCTGCAGATTGCTTTCAAGTCTGTGGCAGTGTGACCCAGACTGCCTCCTGAAAGGCTGACCTGCGCTGTGAGACACTCACGGGAGCCGGTGGTGACAAGTGTTCTTGTGCATGTTAGCGTATCTGGCATTGTCAGTCATCTGCTTTTCTGTCAGACCCGGCGGAACACCTCGAAGAGGGAGGCGACTGAGTGGATGCGGTAGAAAAGGTTCAAAGGAATGGCAAAATTGAGAACTGTGGTCCATGTGCTGTAGCCAAATGTCTCCTGTTCCAAACCGTTGTCGTACTGTGGCCGGCAGCCAAAGGCAGGAAGGATCCACAGCTGAAAGAGGAAAGAAAGAAGTTCAATTAGAATGAAAAAAGTTCAATTAGTTAAACCTGCATTCATTGATTTCTTTGGTCAGGGGGCCAGCCATGTTAACAACAGCAGTGTGAGTGAAAACTATAATTATAGGGTGAAAGAAGCTAAAAGGCTCCGCAGAGCTGAGGAAAGTGGCAAAGTTGGGTGATAAGTATCTGTAAGTGCGTCGCTACCAGGGACACCTGTCACATTACACATCATCAATTGACACATTGTTGATATAAAAGTATTGATTGGAAAAGTTTAAATATAGCAATATGTGATTTCTGCCTTTGAAAAAAGACTTTCTGAAAACCAAAATGTACAGGAAATTTGGAAATCACATTGGTTCTAATATTTTAATATATTAATACAATTTTGACAATAATATACAGTTTGTTCAGATAGCCAATCACAATTATTTAGAGTTTTTACACAACGAAACTTACGTCAACCTAATTCCATCTCATCTAAATTCAATTATCAGGTTGACAAGTACAAATGCTTACCGAAATGTTGGACATTATCAGGAAGACAGCAATGTTTTTCAGGACTTTCCTCTTTATATTTAGAGGCTGCTTTACTTTGTTTCTCACAGGCAGCGACACCTCAGAAGGTTTCCTTGGACATCCGTACACCTGCCTGCTCTCCTCCTCGTTCTCGTTCTCCAGGGAGACACAGGTTCTGTCTGGAGTCTCGTAGGCTTGGTTAATGATGCCGTTGTACGGTGGGGCTAAAGAAGACGTCACCGAGAAGATTTCCGGGGCAGCTGGCAACTCGGGGTCCTCCCTCTCTCCATCCTTTTGCTGGCGATACAGGGACTCTACAATGAAGAGGTTCTGGATGTACTTCTCCAACACAACAAGCAGAGAGTAGACAAAGTTGGTCCAGCGGAAAGGAGGATTGGTGTTGGCTCCTACCACAGCCACAATGCTGCACCAGGACATGAGCCAGGAGCCGACAGAGGACCCACACAGCAGCTCTGTGTCTAGCTGTCTGGACGGGTTCTTGGAGGTGTCCGGAGGCATGTGGTCCACTCGATATATGAGCAGACCTAAGGAACCAGCGGAGCACATGAACGCCAGCATGGCAATGCCATAAATGTAGAACATAGAAATGGCTGAATTATGTGTTTGGAGGGATTGCTCTATGTTGGTGATGTAGACCACCATGACCCCGATAGTGCCGGCCAGTGCAAGTAGACCCAGAATGGGGCCTATGTGCAGGCCCTGGGTTTTGGTAGCCAGCCTCTTCCTGTTTGAAGAAAGGTCAATGGTCCGCCCAATGTTTTTCCACATGACGAAGAGCATGGCAGAGACAAATATGTGGTACTCAACGTTGAAGGGATAGAGATAGAAGAGGCTTTTGGAGAACAAGGAGCAAGTGCTGGTGGTGCAGTTACAGTCAGGCTCTGAGTGCACTGCGAAACAAATAAAAACAGATGCAAATTCATGAGCAAATAATGTCTATTCTGCCATACAGTACATCAAGCAATCTACAAGTAAATAAATAGTACAAAAAAAGATTACATTGTGCATTGTGTGTCAGGTCAAAGAGTAATACATTACACTTTACAAAAAGACAGTTTTGAGCACACTGAATGAATGAAAACATTTTGTATCTCGGTTTTAATTTTAACAGATTTTAAACTGCAAAATATGAATGCTTTGAGAGGCAAAATTATAACTCCTGAATGTTTAATCGAATCCAAACTAATCTTAAATGTTTCAAGACAACCCTTTTGAACTGCAGATTAGATTTGTTGACATCCTTTTGCTCGAGTGCAATCTTATTTACACAGTTATACACTGTCTGTTCTGGAACTGCCAGAGCATCAGAAGCCCACAAATTTATTCACTAAGGTAGTGATTCCCAACCTTTTTGGCCTGTGACAAAGCAATGTCTATTTGTCAACATCTACTAGTTGTGACCAGTTCAGGATATACAGTGATTTTCTCTGTGTTTTATTTGAACAATTTGTAGAGACCTGAAAAGGTCCAATTATGTGTAATTCACAAGGTGTTGTTTTTAATGCTTTAGATTTGTGATTAATTTAACCAAAGGTTATGGGTTATGTTTGGCAGCACAAAGCTCCATTATAAATTCCTGTCTAACTTCTTGATGGTCAATATTCATTGGCCGCCATATTCTACATATTTTAATTGGAAACTTTACTCATTTCTGAATGTCTGGGCATCTCAGATGGTTATGACAATGCACTTTTTATACTTATTACCCCACCACAACAGGCTATGGTAATGCTGATGCCCTCTAGAGATCATCCCCTCCCACCCCTCACCCCCCTGAAGGCCACCACTATGGTACTGCAGCCTTTAATTAAAAAGGGAACAACAGTCAGGGTGCAGCCAGCCTCACAGTCAGCCGGATATGAGGAGGAGCAGCCGGACCCCCCAACCCTAGGCTTAGATATATCAGTTACTGTAATTGCAGCACCCTTGGGAGTAGGTAGCCTGGGGACAAAACCGTCTGAGGTCAAGCGGGGGGTTGCCAAGGAGGGTGGTGGTGGCTGAAGTGTGGGGAAAAGGTTGGGGAGGGGGCCTCAGCACTAGCAACACTGCGTGTCTCCTGAAACCTAATAGAGAGACGTTCGACACAAACAAGACCCACTGGGCTGCTCAGCTAACCTCCCTTCCCCTCGCAAGCCCTCCTCTCCTTCCCTTTTCTTTTATCCATTGAAGGGAGCTCTCAAGTGGACTATTGTACTTGTCTTCTAGGTACAAGCCAGCAATCAACCCCTTGGCCCTTACGTATAGTGAGGTTTTCAAAGCCCAGTGCAAAGAGTCTTCTCTTGTGGTTGTTCAAGAAGTGCTCGGCCTCTGACATTACACCGTTGCACCACAGGAGGAGGTTGGTAAAGACTGCATGGATTACACCAAATCTGAGGAGACACAGATGAAAACAAAGCTGTGTGTTATGATGCAGGTTGTTGAGATGTAGCATCTCGTTTTCAAGGGGATCCTTCCATGCAGATTTTATATTTTGCACTTTCTTTAGTCGCTGGTATGATATTTCATGATAGTGTTAAATTATAATAGCCCATATTTCACATACCTCTCAAATGTTTCAAAGCTCTGGATGACATCCTTGATGTGAAACCAGAGAAAATGCACCTAAACAAAACACACACAAATCCTTTATATTAGTAAATATACAGCTTATTAAAACATATTTTACAGACAGGAAAACAGTGACTTAAAATTATTTAAATGCCTTTACTAGAAGGATTTCCCTTGTCCTATGCAGTTACACTCAAATAACATGGACAATGACAGGATTATATTGTTGCAGCAACTCTGTACTCTCTTCAAAAACAAAGAACACATTATGCAAAGACCTACCTGGTTAAGTGGTGCAAAGGAAAAAAAAGATACAGTGTCACACTGCTGAAAGATTATCACATTATTGAAATAACATTGGGATTGCAAATGTACCTGTGTTATTGTATGAGTTGCGTGGATGACAGGATAAACCCCGAGCACAGCTGACACACAAGACTGATAGCCAACATAGTACCCGATCCGGAAAGCGTCCATAATCAGTGAAAGGACTGCAAGGAGAGTCAAACCTCCTACCAGGAGAAAGAAATAAAGATCAAGTTATTACTGCCACACTTTGGCCATATGGATAAATAAATTGTTCTTTCAGGATTTCTTTATTCCAAGTCAAGCACAAACCCTTCGTTCTGATAACGATTAGGATTGTGGCCTCTATCATATCCAATACACGTTGAAAAGAATAACATCAATTTACTATTGTAGCATGCACTGCTGTAATCTTGCGCGTAATCTTACAAACTCACCTCTTATCCAGCATGTTGTGGCGTGGACATCTTTCTCGGTCCGCGTGTTCTTCTGTCTGTCCCGCAACAGGATGTACCACAACATCCAGATCAGCTGGAGGATCATGAGGCAGGTGACTAAGGCCAACAAGTGCTCTTCCCTGACAGAGGGGTCACCTTGGACCGCCAGCATCATCGCTAGCCCGAGCAGCAGCAAATTGGTCCCGTATTGGCCGCTGAGGATCTCTCCGTTCTTCCTCGGATAATCCCCTGACAGACTTAGTTTTAGTTTAGTGAACATCTTTTTGTCTTGCTCGGAGCTGGACGACGAGGAGGAACTATGACAGTACTTGTTCAGACACTGACTGTCTAGGCCACTGTGTTCCACCATGGTGGGAAAGGAAAATCGCTATGCCGTGAGAAAAATAAAGTCAAAGCCGCGCGCTATAAGAGCATTTGGGGGAGGCCAGATGCCTAACCTGTTGCTACAAGGTAGGAATTCAGACGAATAGGTACCGTGCCAAACATGCTCATTCAATCTTCAAGGTCCGGCTCTCTGGTCACGCATCGTTTCAATGTCCAGACTCGCTGAGGATGGACTTGATAGACGCCATTGTCATCTTGTAACCCTGAAACTGAAATATCTGGTAGTGTAACACGCTCGCTGAGTCATTGAAAATGGTAGATTGCGTTTCAGTCTTTGGTGATCCCAGACCCCCGTCCTTTTGAAACTCCCATAGCATGTTTCAGATTAATCACTGGGCTTGTGCCAACCATTCTTTGCCTCAAGCAAAAAGCACTAAACACAGAATTATCTATAGCAGAAGAAGAAAAAAAAAAAAGAGCTTCGCCCAAATCTACCTCTTCGGAGCAGCTGGCACACCGTCTTTCCAGGTCTACTGAAATCCTCTCAGGGTGGCTATCGGGTATTAAGCGTAAAGGCCTGAATGAGATGAAAAGGAAGATGACATTTCACAAACCTGCGATTTTTACTGGCTGGAGCCAAGTGACCTGTCATGACAGCGCTTAAAAACCAAGTGCCACCTCCTTTTGTCCACTTGTGGCTGAGATGTGGTGGTTAAAACTTTGTGCTCAAGTTTTAAAAAGAAAAGGGAGAATCAGATTTCAATGGTCAAATTCACAAGGGCTTTTTGTGAGTGAATGGCAAGAAGGAGAACACTGAGACCATCAGCAATGAGAGCTCTTATGTATTTGATCATGTAACCTCTGGTGCAATAGCTTGGGCGGAAACACAGACACATTGTTATCAGAATAACAATAGAAGGACTGCTCACATTGATTGTGAGGTGATTAGTGTGATGTGAATATAGGAGGGGATGAAATAGGTAATCAGGGCAATTTAATGATTAACTTAAAAAGGGCTCCTTTCTTCTAAAATTCTGCCTATTAATTAGTGATATAGATTCACGCAGCACAGTGGCTTCAAAATAACGTTTCTTCTGCTTTACGAGACTCCTGAGTTTGCCTGGTTAAGTTGCGTGGACACAAAAAAAGCATTTAAAACATTTAAAACCAACCAAGTAGTTGGTGAATGGTTGGGTGAGGGTCACATTGAATCCGAATACTTTATTGATCCCCTCAAGGAAATTGTACATGTTTTTGGTGGTTTTAAAGCGCAAAAAAATAATGGTAACCCCTTTAGCTGTTAATGTAACCAGCAACCCTGATGTTATATTAATTTCAGAAAATGTTATTATACGCATATTATCCATCAATGTCAATTTCCCACATGCACGTAGGAGGTCGAGGTGTGTAAGAAAAAAAAGGGTGCAACACTTAAGTCATGTGTTTTCTATTTTCAGTCTTGCCCTCTTAACATCTGAAAAAGGTTTGGAGAAGATAACCATGTTGCAGTCTACAGTATTCACACACACACACACACACACACACACACACACACAAGACGGAGCGATAAGGACTGTGCGCAAGGAAACAGCGCGCTGTTGTGCACACGAGCGTGCCAACCGCGAGCAATGTGTTGTTTAACGACCGTTTAACAACATCGATTTCTCGATCACTGAGAATCAGAGCGATAAAGAGAAAAGAGTAAGATCTATTTGTTATCATGGCCCATTAATGAGCGACTGACTAACTCTAAACATTATGATTTAATCTGGAAGTATTTAAAGTAGCTCTCTTTCGTTTGCACTTGAGAACATCACCAAACAAAAGCTGAATGGGAGTTCACTTTGAGGGGAAATTTATAAGTGTGATTTTAGATTTATTGTGATATTTAATGCTGAGGAACAATTTGTCCAATGGTAAGTGGTTCTTTGAAAATGGCATAAAAATCGATCATCAAAAAATATGATGCAATATTATTAAGAGCACAACACATTAACATGTAGCTCTACTTCGATCAACTACACGATTGAAATTCCGGGCATTTAACACATTGAGACTCTGAAAGAAGCCATTCTGCATGATTACTTCTTGATAAAATCTACTGCAGTAAAATTGAAAATGCAGTAGGCTTAGTATGTTTATGTAGCAGCATCATTAGCGTTTTAAGTAGCTAAATATCTGAATACGTCATCCCCCATGATATATAGTATACTCACGGTTTCAAAATCGCTAAAATGTTCTGTAATACCGTCCCTAGGTATGAGCCGTTTATGAGTCGTCAAGGACAGAAAGGGCAGTTTAGAAATCCCTCTCTCTGCCAGTGTGCAGTGTGTTTAAAAATAAAATACATTGTGTTCAATGGAGAGAATTTTTTTTTCCCCCGTCAATTCAAAACAATTCATTTTAAATTTGTAACTGTAAAACCATGATATTTTCGCTGGAGGTTATCATACCGTCAGAATGATGCCTCTCAGTACCACCAATAACAACTTCAACATTTAACACACACCTACATTAAAATCCCTCTGACAGTGTCAGAAAAACTGAGCATTATACAATTGGCAACATTAAACGTATTTTAATAATTACACTACACGGTTTTGAGTCTGTATAGTGTTGATTATAAATGTAACATAGAAAGTGAAATGGTGAGCCATTTGGAAGTGCCAAGTAGTATCAAGTTGTGCCAAAATTCTGGAGGAGTTCTTGTTGAAGTTTCAGGTCTTACTTTTTATCTCATACCATTGCAGTTTTTAAATTATGGATTTGTTCAAGGTTATATACTTTATCAAGAAATGACAACATTTTTTGTAAGTAGAAAATCAGTTATAAAAGTTTATTAAAGAAAAAAAACATACAGAATATGAGAAGTCTTTGCATTCTTCAACACAAACTGCTTCTAAAAATACAAAAACAATTTAAAGTCTTTTTTGGTTTCCTCAAACATTTAGTTAGAAATTGCTTACACTCATTTTTCTACATATAAATACAAAAGGCCAGTTTCACAGAGACATTTTAACATCTAATGGTAGGAAAAGCATGGGTGTAAATTAAATTTGTTTTGGCTAAATGCCATTTAGTTGGTTCACTTTCAGGAGGCCTGTGGATGGTGACTTACTGTCATGGCTCACAGAAACACATTTAAACAAAACACAGCTATCATTACTGTTATTAGTATCATCTGTTATTAAGTAACCCCTGTTCTTACTACAACAAAACAATGTGTTTGCTGTGAAAAAAGGGCTATTCTCAAAATATCCATTTCACTCCTTAGTGCTGTTTCCCAAATACACAACACATCACATTACCTGACAGTCGTGATTGTTCCTTAAGGAAAACACAACAGTGACACGTCATAAACTGAGATGGTTAAACTCTCAGATCAGGGACACCGCAGTGATCCTACAATGCTGACCTGCCCCCATCAAAAGCATCAATACAGACAGACAATAGCCGTGTTGTTGCAGTAGATGGGTCTAGATCAATGTGCTGCAGGTGTAAGTCTGGAAGGTGTGAGAGACAGAGAGGGGAGAGAATGGCAGGGTCAGAGGAGCATGAGCACTGAGGCAGATAGGAAGAGAGAACACTTTCACCATAATGACGTTAAAGTGTGTAATGCAAAATTTCCCGTCGCACTCTACAACAAAATCTCATGTCATCATTCGGTTTTCTACAAAGTAGTGAGAAGATCAGCAAGAAGCAGGAAAAGCCGCCTCTTTGATGGAGCGCACAGTGAGCAATTATCAATATGGTAGTGGTCAACAATGCAATACAACTTTGGAAAAAATCCGGTAAAGAACTATCGCAGACAATGAAATGTTTTCATTTATAGAGTAAGCACAAAACCATACACAAAGTCCCTTTCAAAGTCTGGATCAAGGAACCGGGACAACAATATGTCCAAGTAAGTGTTTTACAGGTTATTTTTGTGTACTGCATGCATTCCATTTATACGTTTTATGTATTGTAATAGTATATTATTACTTTAAACCTTTTTTATATGCAGTGAATACAGCATGACTTCATCTATGTGATGAAGCAGGCTTCTACCTAAACACCAGGCAATGCATGGGAAGAAGTTTGTGTGTGTGTGTGTGTGTGTGTGTGTGTGTGTGTGTGTGTGTGTGTGTGTGTGTGTGATTTTTAGGGCTGCACAATTAATCGCAATTGTATCGAAATCGCAATATGGACTAGTGCAATATCCAAATTGGAAGGGGTCACAATATTTATTAATGCCAAAATATGTGTCAAACCATTCTGAATGAAGTAGTGTGGTGCTGCAGAGACGTCCCGGCCTACAAATCCTATCCTACAGACTCCTCGCAAAAATGACACTATCATTTTAATTTCTTTCATTGTTAATACATTTAAATGAAAATGAGAATAATGATACAAAAACGATTATTCCCTCCAATATTGTGAATCGTATCGCAATCGCAATATCAGTCAAAAAGTCACAATAAGATATTTTCCTCATATTGTGCATTTTGGTGATTTTGGTGTTGGGAAGGCTGTTTTCTTCAGTTGTTGAAACTTTAAAACTTGAGTATTGTGTAAGAAATAGAAGGAGGTAAACTATACACAGAAAACTCAACAATGTGATTGTCAAGATGATGTAAAGCCTTAATTCTTCAAGTATAAAACATTGGTATTAAATACAATATGTTCAATGACAGAATATTTTACTCCACAAAAAAATGTTCACAATTTAAGGCCAAACACAATGTTATTGATTCAAGAAAAAGACTTTGGGAAAATCAAAATGACAAAATATATATAATTATATCCTCACCCGTCACATTCATCCAAGCAAAGAGATGAACATAACCACACCCATGAACTGTGTGAAGAGGATGAGTGGAGTGAAGAAGGACCACACTGGCCACAGGGCCATGTTTAAGCTGCAAGGAAAGTACAATTACAATTATAAATATGCAAATCCTGTGAAAAGATAGTGAAGTTTGACAAAAACAAGCGTACTCCACTCAAAACAAGTTTACGCTTGGCGCTCTGCCTAAGGCAACAAACAAAGTTTTGCATTCCTATTTATGTTTTAATCAGTGGCTCCAACCAACAATATAAGCGACACAAATTCATATGAACATTGATTTATTATTTAAACAAGGCGGATAAGCTAACCACAGGACAAAGAAAGCTAAGTGGCCACTCAATTGAAACTTGAGATGTCAGAGGTCAAATAACCAGCATTATAGGCATAACACATTAATGCACCTCTTCAACAGGGGGTCCGGGACCCCTAGGGGATCCTCAGAGTGAATGCAGGGGGGCCTCCAAATTTATGGTAATTAAAATTAAAAAAAGTCATGAATCTAACATATTATTGGCAAATATAAATCCCCCTGATGATAGGCTTACTGGCCTGATCTTAACTGATATACAGAGAAATGATGGTATGCACAAGTGTAAATAATATTTTAGTTTCTATAAATAGGAGTGCCTTTTTGTTTGTATATGTCCACAAATATTGCAAATACTGTAAACTGCCCATGCCTTGTCAAGTTACTGCCTTTTTTTTTTAATTATTTACACACCCACACCGATGTGTTTAATACTGTGGCTAATTAGAGAGTGAGACAGATGTTAACCAATCACAGCCTGTACAGGTCTAGACAGTCCTAAACTAAGCCCTTTTTTATGGGACTAGCATTCCCAGAAACCCATGCGATTTAGAAATAACCCCCCACGCCTTTGTTTTGTGAGTGGCAATTACACGGGATAAGTGAACAAGAGCATGAGTAAAAGGTTGTTATGTATTTCCTTTGTTGTTTAAAATATGATAGCCCGTACCCACCCACAGGTGAATTCAACATTGTATTGGAGAGGAGTGAGAGAGATGTCAACCAAGCACAATCTGTACAGTGTCAAACAAAAGACCTATTCGCACACGACCAGAATTACCAGTGGACCTCTGGTGATTCAGAGGTAAAATCTTTGGCTGCCAACATACTTTGGTTCATTTTTGCTCTGAGCCTGTTTTTTATGGTTTGAGCCTGGGAAATTTCATTTAATTGGTTCAAATAATAGAAGATTGCTGGATTGAATTGCTTTGTATTTCTATTGTTAAGCCATCAAAATATATTCATGAAATGATAGGCCAAAACGTTTGTGACACACTTTAGGGCCCCACTGCCATGTATTGTCACCATGACAACAGACACCATTTTCTCATGAACTGGTCAAATGACCACGGCAAACAGTTTGGCCGTTCTAATCTCCTTCTATGCTCATTTCTGTTACTATTTTGGACAACATTTATGTTCAATGAGCTAATATGGTTTCAGCTCTCATTATGTGCCCAATGAATTAGAAATAGCACATTTAAACAGGAGAGGCACGTACAGGGTGTCTGAAAGAATGTCCTCTATTGTGTCTGTTGCTGTTTTACCTGCCAGATGCAGCAATAAAGGCTGCAGTGGTGATGGGCGGAATGGCAGGGTACTCTTGCTCGTAGTGCTGGATGCCTTTAAACCACTCCAGGTACACAATGCAAAACATGGCCAGAGACAGGCAGACGCCAAGGAGTATCAGACCCACATTGAACCACCAACTAGAAAAAGTTAAAAGAAGGGACATTTATTTAATGCATGAAGGCTAGACACACTGTGTTATGTTATTAAAGCTATTTCAATACAAAAGACACTACAGTTTACAACACCACAAATAGCTTCCCAGCAGTATCAGTAAGCAGCCGTTCATTGGTATCATATACCAGAGATTTTTTGTTTCTTTTATGTTTTCCTTAAGCAACAACCTTTCATGACAATAAATGCTTTCAGACACCAAGGCGTAAGTTTAGTATTATGTTTCTTATTGTGTCTTCTTCTTGACTGACCTTTTGATATCATTGTTCTCAATTATGTTGTGGAGGAAATCCACGTAGTAGGTCACACCCACAGATGCCACGATCCAGAAAATGGAGTGTCTATTAATGCGAGGGAGAGGTTTAGCATCTTTTTCCTCCTGACCTGAAAAGTAAAGTTTCAAAATAGTTTCAATTCACAAGTGTACTTAAGAGCAATCTTTACTCCATGAGGATTAGAAAAGTATATATCAAAGTACAGATTACAATAAATTGATTCATAGCAAATTACACCTAATTATTATTCAACAATTCACATACCAACAAAGGTGTGGCTACAGTCTTAAAGCATTTCACCATCATGTAGAAATGGTAACACTAACACACCCAATGACTCAAAGAAAATGAAATCCTAAAACACAGCCTAAGGGTAAGGGTTACAATATGGTGTAGAATTTTGCAAATATAAGATTGTCTTGCCATAACAGAATGTGCTAAATCCCAAACTTTCAGGGCTGAGGAGCTTTCGAAAGGAAAACTGATAGCTTTCTTTGAGATAATCGTACTTCTCAGAGAGGTATTAATCTCTACAATTTACTGGTTGATTAAACATATCAGAGCCTGTTGGCTGCTGAAGTGCTTCAGCTTGCTAGTCTACTCTGGGCAGAGTTCACAATGAACTCCATGTCCTAAACAAGCAGTTAGCCTATATCTTTAATCAAAGCCAAGCCACCTTGGATACAAGATGAGACTAGAAATACAAAGTCGTCTTGCCAGAAGGAAAAGAGACGAGTATGCGAACTGGAATAAAGGCAGCTATGAATAAAAAATGTACACATTTTTATCGGTTACTTATATTACAATTATTAGATTAAACTGGCGAAGAGATTACCCTTAGATTGAGGACAATGTAGGAGTGGTTTCCCTGTATTATGTTGCTGAGCTGGAACAGCGTTTACGGAGAGTCAAAACAATAATTGCTGGATTTCTGCCAGTGAAGGCCTCAAAGTTGGACAATTGTCCACCATAAACCCTCCCTTGGATTAAACAAATTGCAATCCCAAATAGCATAGCTAACGCTTTATCTTTCTGCAATCATTATAGTTTTGTGAAAGAAAATGCCGAGTTGTTTGGCTAACTATCTTGCAAGTGGAATACAAACTGGCCATTCAACAGATTTAACCATTAAACGTAGCGTCTTCGTTCTCACAATGTTAGCTAGCTCAAGTTAGACAGCAAGTTGTGGTCATTTGACACCGGGTGCTAGCTAGTGCCCGAACAGTATTTATACAGCGTTAGCACTGTATTAACAAATTTAACGTTTCCTTCAGTTATTAACTAATGGTTAACGGTAGCTCTTTCAGAAACCTAGCTAGCTAGTTAAAGTTGGCTAACGGTTCTGAAGCTTACTTTTTTCATCTTCGTCACCATTTGTCGTTGTTTGCATAAGAAACTCCGCATCTCTCTTAAATCTATTCCGCAACGTTGCTAAATCACTGTCGTTAAGCATGTTGACGCTAAATTTAAATTACACAGCCCCGAGGCTTACACCTTAAACAGTTAAACACCTTCTAAACACTAGTGTTTAGATGGTACTTCCTTTTACAGCTCAGACAGTGTCGCTTTTTCATGACGCAGTCGAAAGCGACGAATGTAGTTTAGTTTCCTGTCTATGGAAATAACACAAACTCGATAAATACCTATCACAAACTAATAATTTAACTCAGACATTCATAAGAAGTAAAGTTAAGTGACTTGAGTACATGAAGTTTTACATTATTTGATCCTTTAATTCTTATTTATCTTTAATGCATTTGTTTCATTTGCTGTGCAAATAAATAAACTCACATAGTCTGAGGTACCTTGAGAACAGAAAACATGCTTACAACTTGTGTACATTACACTGTAATTATTACATTTAGAGTATATGAACATTGATTGCTAAATTAAACCTTTGCCAAAAGGGAAACATTGTTCATTTTGTTCATTTATTATCTGTACCCTAGTACAAAAAACAATATCTGTTGCAATCACTTAAGTACATTTTGTACATCCTCCACAAAGAACATCTTGACACAAGAAGCATCAAACAACTCGGACCACCGGGCTGGAAATAAAACACACCCTCAAGGTGTAATTGAAGATTTTTGAACGAAAAAGTCTGACAGGGCATTTGCTCCCATTCCTCCTCATACAACACAGCTGGCTGTATTCCAACATTTATCTTGAATGTATACGTTTACATAGCGCGGGCAAGAATCTGACACTGCTGATTACGTTTAACTAATTTCAACTTGGCACAGACAGGGCATGTGTTAAGTCAGGTGAATACTTACTGCAACCACTTATTCACAGTCACAATCTGCATCCCAAAGCCAGTTTATTAGGGACATCTAACGAATGCAGTTTTGCAAATCATTAAAACGGTATAATGTTAAACTCAAATGTATTTCTTCTTTCAAAAGGGACATATTCTTGCTTCAGTACTCAAGGTAAAAAATTTACATTGTTCATATCGCTGACAGCAATTGAGCCCAAAGTTCAGAGGTAAAACTGACCCATACAAAAGATATGGCCACACAGTTAATCCTGCAATATCAAATGGCAGAAATAAAACGCTAATCTCAGATTTTTTTGCATCAGTAAAGACAGGCATAGTTCCGTTTTTTTTAAGTATCCATGGGGTCTGGATTAAAACAAAAGAATTAAGCAATATTGAGTACCAGTGTGGACAAGAAGTAACCTTGAGTAAGAGCTTGACTAATTCCCAAAGTATGCAATATACAATTACAGGTAAGCAGTGTGATGAATGAGCATCAGTGTTAAACCTGCTGGGATTAGCAGGGCTTCATAAAGCTGGGCAGATTTCCTCCTGTAGCTCCTCCCGTCTGTGTGCATGTGTGTGTGTGTGTGTCTCTGTATGTGTACAGGGTAAAGGGGCTGCTTATTCTAGCGGTGGAAAATCAGACAGCATTAAAACTTCACCTGAGGCTGACACCAAGCATCTTGCTTCTATGGAGCTTCTGTGTCCCTGGCCAAGTGAACCTCGTTCAGGGTGCCGAGGAATGTGCATTAGCTTCATCCCGTGTGAGAGTCAAATTCACCTCCTCAGGTGCACCTCTCCTGTTTCCCTTCCCCCACTCCAACATCCAATCCCACAGATAAGATGCCGTTTCCTAGCCTTGGTGTGGGCTTGGAATGTGGAACAGAGCAGCCGTCTACCACGATTGTCATTTCATACATTAATACATCACTGACACGGTGTAAGGTATAATGATGATGATCTTCATCATGCTGACTAGGCAACCACCCTGTAAAACTACTGAATGGGAACGGGACACAATTCTGTTATAAAATGATTTAATCTTTGAGATTAGGTCATCTATACAAAAACATCCAAGGGAGGATGGCAGACAACAATAGCTTTTACATTTTAAAAGTCTATGAACATCAATTGCATGGCAGACGGGTCTGATAAACAGGTCTACTTTACAAGTCTAACTCTGTCTTTCAATACTCTAAATTTGGGATTATTGTTGATCTTCTTGTTGAAAAGTGCTAGCACCTCCTCCTCCTTTTTAAAATTTCCATCCCCAGTGAAAGAGTAGTATGCTGCCAAAACCTGTTAGGAGGAACAAGCTCTTAAAATCATATCAAACCAAGGACAACTTTACATTGCAACATTTACACTAACAATGTGCTGGGATTAGAAATCAAAAAACGTACAAACCAAGAACTAAAGACTCATGTCCCCGGAGTAATTACAACACCTAATTTCCCTCACCTTCTTCCTGAGTTTCTTTACGGACAGCTCCTGGTCATCTGAGTCTTTTAGTACTGCCTTGATATTTCCCTTCCAGTTGAATTTGCCTGTAAATTAATCAGAGACATACATTTATTCACTCAGGGTCACTTCCTCACTGTCAACAAAATATGCAACACTGACCCCTGGTGGCTTTATTCTTCTACACCATTTATTTTCTAAAAAATGCGGGGAATCTATTACCTTTGGGAACTTCTTGATCGTCAGTCTCCTCTGACATGCCAGCAGCCTCTTGGTCAGCTTTAAGAAGAAGAAGATAATATGGTTTTATAGTAAGCAAATACTACCATACATAATTATATAAAAATATTAGTTGTTTAAAAAGAAAAAGATAGTTGACCATAATTTTTAAGGGTACCTTTCACACAAAAGGACATTTGAGCACACGCCATAAAATGGACATTGAGTATTTTAACACTTCCAAAAACATTACCAACTTTTTTTTAATTAAATTTATATTTTTATCTAGATTTTGGGGGCCAAACAAAAACTGAACATAGAAACCTTTCACCATTCCATATTCTCATGTCAGTTTTCATTAAAAAAGACACTTATTATATAACACTGTAAGGAGAACAGCATTGCCTCACATGTCTTTGTTTTCTTGCTGGATGTCTTATTTTCAGCACCGTTTTGCTCTTCATCTCCGTCTTCCTCACAGCTGTGCTTTCTCTTTCTGTCCTTTTTTTTCTTTTTGCCTTCTTCTGGCTCCTGTGAAACTGTCTTTTCAGCAGCTTTTAAAGCCTTCCCATTTTTCTGCTGACGGGCTTCTTTACGCTCCCGCTTGTTCAGTTTCTTCTTCGCAACTTCTGGATGGCCGTTCTGCTTTTCATTTCCATTAGTATCCGCTTGCTCTTCAGCCACTGTCTGTTTAGCTTCTTTAATCTCCTTGGAGGCCTCAGAAGGCTGTCCGTTCATGGGTGAGTAATGAAAGTCAGTAAGGATATTGAAAACAAACTTATTTATTCTTTCATTGGCAGAATATATTACAACCAGTCGGTAGAAGGAAAACCACATAAGGGATAACCTAGATATGACAATAACTGGATAAGATAAAGTAAAAAAAAAAATGTAGCATATACTTCAGTGAATATTGTTACTTTGGATTTGAACTAAACGGAATAATCATTCAACTTTATGTATGCTGACAGAAAATGAAACAACAATAAAGTGACCTTCAATAGATTAACTTACATTGTCCGCTGCAGCAAGAATATCCCACACTTCATCATGAAGACTGGTGTTAACTATTTTAAGACTGTTTCTCATCCAGTTCTGAGGAAAAGACCATACATTTAAATGGATGCAAGGGTACAAGTCCCCACAATACACATATGCTTGTGTCTCCCTCAGTCACAAAAAAACACTGGGAATGTAACGGTTGGCTGAAGTATACAAACCTGAAACTTGGCCTTCTTTCTTGGGACGTTATCATACGAACTGACTTGTTGAAGCACATCTTTGAGCTTTGCACTGACTCCAGGTTTGTCCATTGCGTCATGGACTCTCTTCGTGTGAGGAATCAACAAGTTAAGAAAACAGCTCTTTAAACACAAACATAACGTTAACAGTAGTGGGTATCGTTTATCTGAGTTTTACCTGAATCCACTGCTGCTGTTTCACATCTCCTTTGTTTGCCTTAGCCTCGAAGCCTTTGCCGCCATACTTCTGGTCTTCACTAATACATTTAACGTGGTTCTTGTAGTCGTCCCCCCTGTTCAACATGTGCAAAGAAAAACCATTGCACACGTGGAGCACCACTGTGAGAATGCACCAAAACTCTAAGTGTTCATAGCTAGAAAAACTAAGCCAAAGGAAACAGAAAACAAATGAGATGACAGTAAGAACTTGTGATTACCAGAAGTCTTTTCCACAGTCGATGCAGGACAGGACCTGGCAACCCCGGCACATGTTCACGTGTTTATCAACCTGAGCTTTTTTCAGGGATTCCCCACAGCCGTTGCAGGTGAAGAACACCATTCTTAACGACACGTTTGCTCGATTACAAGATTTGATTCAACCAAAACTGCTAAATATATTGCTAATACTACTAGCTAAGCTAATGGTACCAAAGTATACGTTAAACCTAAATCGGTACAATCCTCATGTGAAAGCGGTGACCGACCGTCCACAGCGCCGTTAAAGCTAACGTTATCCAATTAAAGGCAGCTATTGCTAATGTTTTCGAAAGCTAAAATGACTTAGGCAGTAAGGGGTTTATAAAAAAGGTTCGCCAGCTCTTTTCCATTCATACAAACTTTTCAAAACACACGACACGCACACCAAACAACACACTGGGTAGCTAAGTTACAATTATAGTCTTCCGTGTAAACATGCAACCTGAGTGAGGTTCCTACCAGGGCGGAAACGAATCTTGTACAAAGCCTTTTCTTTGTTTGTTTTATTCTAGAGATACATGTCAGCTAGTTACAACAATTTAGGACGTTATAATTTATTGCATCATTTATTTTATTGCGTCTTATAGTCTCAAAATAAACCTCCGTGTTATGTCCTTCGTGTTCCTGAAAACAGGTTGTACCAGGAAGTGAGGTGACTCGAACAAGTGACCCATCATCCAAATAAAAGGTGGACTCGTCATGTGTAGGTTGGACTTATCTTTATAGCAAACTTTACTGTACTAACAATAGCAACCACTTTTATTCTCGGTAGACATTGTAATTATTTAGGGTGTTGGTGCTACGACGATTTCACAATATTAACCATTGTTGCTTGTTTAGCATAGCATTGTAGTTAGCTTGTGGCCGTTTTCGTCCCAATTTTGGCATGGGTGGTCTCGTAGCACAGACACTGGATTCTGCGCGGTTGTTGAGTTATATGAATATTACTAAAGAAATACTCGCTCGCATGGCTTTTAATTTGGTTGTATTTCAGACTAGCTAATCATAGGAATAACTAATATTTCCATAAATAGAGATTTGTTGTCTTTGACATGTGTCTCCTTGCCCAGATGTTTGATGGAGAAGTTGGAGCTGGGTGGTTTAGCAGCTGAGTGACAATGGACACCATGTCCAGCCACAGCTCCTACCTCCTGCAGCAGCTTCAGGAGCAGAGGATTCAGGGTCTGCTCTGTGACTGCATGCTGGTTGTCAAAGGTGTCTGCTTCAAAGCCCACAAAAATGTCCTGGCTGCTTTTAGCTCCTATTTCAGGTGACACATCAGTGGCATATTTACATCCTTTTCACTTACCTAAATAATCATAAACTGCTGTTTTGTGAAATGTACTGCTTTGATCTTTCCAGGTCGTTATTCCAAAATTCCCCCAGCCAGAAGAATGAAGTGTTCACCTTGGTCATCCAGGATGTCAGTGGTATCGGCCAAATATTGGACTACATGTACACCTCCCATCTTGACATCAACCAAGATAATGTTCAAGCACTTCTGGACATTGCCCAGTGTTTGCAGGTTCCAAATGTTCAGAGCATGTGTAATGCTTTTCTCAAGCCTTGTCCTCCACCAGTGGAAATCCCGTCATTTTCTCTTCCAGGCATGCTGAGCTCTGAGCACGACTGCCTATTAGGGAGCAGTCTTCCTCATGATGTTGACCTCCACTGTCCTGCGGAAACCCAGAGGCCTGGCTTCAGAAGTGACATGGACCACACCAAAAGGATGCCTGTTTCTGTGCCTAATGGCAGCTCAAACTGTGACACAGCTAGCAGCACGCAGGCACCAGTAGAAAAACAGCTTGTCCATGGCTACAAGCTCCGCAATTTTTACAGTAAGCAGTATTTCAAACAAAGTGCACTCCAGACTAATAATGCAGCCTTAAATCAAGGCCCATGCCCTTTGGTGCTGGTGGAAGAGCAGCCGTGTCAGCTTGGAGTCAGCCAGGGAGGCAGCCACACTCCTGTATGCTCAGGGAACACAGTCCAGCCCAATCCTCCCTGCACATCTGTGGCAGTTGAAAAGAACCCTGTCTCTTCCTTAACACCCTCAGATAATTTAAACACCCCCAACTCTAACTCAGCAGACTCCATGCTTAACAAGCCGGTGCGCCCAAAGAAGGCTGTGTATCTGAAGAAATATAACTACCTCCGGTCTCAGAAGGCTTTGGAGGAGATGTTTGCTGAATCAACGAGTGAACCCGTCCTCAGCTGTCCCAAAGAGAGTCATCAAGAAGAGTCTGTGGTCCAGACTAAAGCTTCAGAAGCTCCTGTTGAGGGCCTTAATGCAGACAGGGAGCAGGTTACAGAGACAGCAACACAAGCCCAACTTCCCAGTCCTCCACATGCAAACGAAGAAGAGCAAAATCCGAAAACGGTGCCAGAACTACCGCAGCAGTTTGGAAACAAGCAGTATTGTTGTGAGGTGTGTGGGAAGATCTTCAAACACCCCAGCAACCTGGAGCTGCACAAGCGCTCCCATACCGGTATCAACAGTTTGTAATTGATATATAACCACCGTTACAATATATGTAAACAATAACATGTTTCCGTAATACCTGTAATTTAATTGTAAAAATATTATTTTCCAACACAAAACTACATTGTTTTGTTGCAGGTGAGAAGCCCTTTCAGTGTAATGTTTGTGGGAGAAACTTCTCACAGGTATCATCCGGTTTATTATTCTGATTTGCCACATTTATTCTTACATGGGGAAATTATGTTGAGATGTTTAACTGATTTTGATTTACAGGCTGGAAATTTACAGACACATTTGCGGCGACATTCTGGTGAGAAACCTTACATCTGTGAGTTATGTGGTAAAAGGTAAGGTATCTTCCATTTATCCATTTTCCTTATTGATTGATACTTCTATTTTTGCCATTCCCTTTTTTCCTGTGTAGGTATTTGCTGTTTATTCTATGTTTGTGTGTGCCTTTTTAAAGTCATCTATCTATCTATCTATCTATCTATCTATCTATCAATCAAAATATATATATATATATACTTACTAATTGTTACTTGATACTAAATAATTACTAGTTTACAAAAGCTTTGCAATATACCTTGATTTCAGGCAATAATGAAGTATTTGTGACTGACTAAGTGAATTAGAATAGAGACACAGCCCTAATAGTTGTTACAGTAGCCTATAAGTTAAATATTAGTTTGTGTTTTCCAGCTTTACTGCATCAGGGGATGTCCACCGTCACAAAGTGGTCCACACAGGAGAGAAGCCACATCTGTGTGATATATGTGGTCGAGGTAAACAACTGCTCTAAACCGAAGCAATGTTCTTAATTACTTCCTTCTTACCTTATGATCTCATTCTTAAATTAAATCTTTACAAATGATTGGTTCACAGACCCAACTGGAAAATTGTGTCTTGTCTTGTTGCTTAGGATTTAATAACTTGAGTAATCTCAAGGAGCACAAGAGGACTCACGCCACAGACAAGACATTCACATGTGACCAGTGTGGAAAATCCTTCAACACGCACAGAAAGCTTCTGAAGCACAAGGCCCGCCACACTGGGGAAAAACCACACAGCTGTGCCACCTGTGGTAAGGAAGATTATTTATTTTGTTGTAGGCATGGGCCGGTTATTGTTTTCAAGGTATACCGAGGTTTGAAAAAGTCCCAGTTTCAAAACCACTAAAATGTTCTGTCATACCGTTCCTAAGGTATGAGCTGTTGCTTATGAGCTGTTTATGAGTCGTCAAGGAAAGAAAATGCAGATTAGAAATCCCTCTCTCTGCCAATGTGCAGTGTGTTTAAAAATTAAATACATTGTGTTGATTGGAAAAAAAAGTTGTTTTTACCTAAACATTTCAAAAATACTACATTTATAGCTCTCATTAAAATACCGTGTAGCAGTGATATTTTTGACTAAGGTTACCGTCAGTATCTCATACTGGCTTTTGTTGAAAATATTATTCACATTGATTCAACCGTAGACATACTGTAGCTGTATAAAAAATTGATTGATAATCAATTAGTTGCTTTTTTAAAGCAAAAATGCTAAACATTTGATTATTCCACCTTCTTAGTTGCAAGGATTTTCTGCTCTTCTTTATCTCATGTGATTGTAAACTGCATATCTTTAAGTTTTGGACAGAACAAACATTTTGATGACATCACTATGGGTTTTGCTAAATTATAATTGGCATTTTCACTGTTGACATTTTAATAGATCAAGAAACAAAGTTGCAGATCAATCCATCATAATAATAATAATAATGTAATACTTGCTATACTAGTTTCATTTAGTTTAACCTTTTTGGTTATCACACTATATGAGAATGTTTCAACTGCTATTTTTCTTTGGTTTATTATTTTCTTATGCTAGGCTTCCTAAGCATAATAAGTACGGTTACTGCTGATTGTTTAAAGTCAGTGTCCATTTCCTTATTTTTTTTTTAAACAGAGATTTATAGTTATTAGCTTCTGTAGGGACAATAATGGTTTGGACTCTTAATGAATCAATCTCCCAAGTAAATATTATTTTGCGCCAACTGTTGAATAGTATTGTTTTTAACCTCCTTAAAAGAACAGAACTAACGGCATAAAAATCTTGAGTCATGTTGTGAACCTGGTTACGCTTAATCAGAGATGTAAAAAAACAAAACATTTTAAATTCAGTATAGACTGTGTAGCTAGGATAAGATAAACTTTATGTCCCAAAAGAAATTTGTCTTTGGCAAAGAGAAGCGCTGACAACAAACACATGCACCAGGACAAACAGTGAGTACACAACGATATAAAACAAGACAATAATGTGCTTTAGGACAAGCAAAAAATAAATAAGATAATCCACTAGTTGAGAGGATATTGCACAGGCCCTAATACAGTAAAGTAGTACAGTAAAGCCGATGTCTGCTCAATGTTGTACACTCAATATGTGTTCTTAATTAATGCAGGGAAGTGCTTCATCGGCTCAGGGGACCTGCAGCGTCACATAAGATCACACACTGGTGAGAAACCTTACATCTGTAGCGCCTGTGGAAAGAGCTTTACCCGCTCTGCCATGTTAAGAAGACACAACAACATGCATTGCAAGGGAGCCCCAGCCAACAGCCCGGTCACCGACAACTCCGACCCATCTCCTAGCTCCGATGAAGCGACCTCGTTCCCCAAACCTGTCAGCCACACTAAACCTCCTGCCGCAACTGGTGAGCAGCATTTCCCCAACATGATGTCCCATGCGGGGTTAGAGAAACCCTCACCGCCTACTCCTTCACCGCAACAACCAACACCACATATAGAGACGCCACCTCCCAGCATGCACCTCAGCCCAGCTTCCACCCCAACCCCCCTTCCAGAGCTGCGCTCGCTGGTACCCCATCACCTCCTCTCCTCCAATCACCAGGAGAGAAGTGCAGCCCTAACTGCCACAGATCAGATGAAGCTTGCCAAAGCCCACCTGTCTCAGGAGGCTGTGTATGGGCCCTATGTGGAGAATGGGAATATGTCAGTTGAGACGGGCAGAGGTCTGATGGGGAGACCCTACCTTCCTCCCACAGACAATCACTGCAGTTCCCTCACTTCTCCTAGCAGGCCCAATAGTGGGTCCTACAGGTCCACTGAAGGCCAGTTTATCTCCAGTGTAACTCTGTGGGGCCTTGCAATGAAAACGCTGCAGAATGATAATGACATGGAGTAGTAAAATGTTGCATTTGAGAGAGTGTGCACTTTTCACTGATGTTTAATTAGTTTTGATAATTACCATATGGCCCATGATTGGTTAAAACTGACTTAACACACAAATGGTAGCGCCTATGATAAAGCAAACAAATAAATAATGGGAATTATTCAGTGGTGCTTCCAAGTTTTTTGTTGCGCTGCACTTAAAACTTCCATGTCACCTAGTGTATCAATCTTAAAGGGGAACTATGCTGTTTTCTTAGCTTAATTTATCATAACCAAACAGGATAATGGAATGGTTATATGACTTTTTTTCAGGATGAATGGTGGCCAGTTTGCTTCCCCCTAGCGCTTGTGAGCGGAAAAAACTCCCATTTCAACTTTGGGCCGGCGAGCCACCGGCCTCAGCATCAGAAATTATTGCGCGATATCAGGTATCGCGATGTAACTAATTCACTGTACTGCACATATACACAACCCCATTCAGGAACTGGCAAGCTATAAGAACCTTTCTTTAGCTGTCTATGATAAGAACAAGGTAGCGATGCTAAATATCTGTTCCGAAGCTGTAGGGGGGCTCTGTAGAGAAACCTGTGAGAAAACAGCAAAGAAATTGTCAAAACTGCATAGCGCCAGTTTAAATATTAGAGCCCATAGAGAAGCAGTGCAGCAGCAGAATTTTAGCCTCTGTGAATAAATTACACTCTTTCACTTTTTATATACAGCACCGCACTTTAAATTGTAAAAATGCAGTTATTTTCAACTATCAAATGTTGATTTTGTTTATTCATATGATAATTAAAGATAAACATTATATTTAATGTATTTGTCAATGTTATCTAATAAAAAACAAATCTCATTACCTAATTTTTTCATGTATAGGGTTGTTTAATTGTCCAACATATTAATAACAAAGTAAACCCAGTATTTGATGTTCACTGTAAAACAAATGAGAAACTGCTTCATATCCATTTATCTGTTGCACATCCAATAAAAAGTGGGACCTATTATGTCATTATCTATCCCATACAATCAATGTGGAAAGCTTATCACAAAAACCTTTGGCACATTATACAGTATTCAGATATCTATTTTTTAACTGGATATCCAGTTTCTATTTAACATAAGTGAACAAAAAGTGCTTCTTCCGCATTTATTACATGGCAGGGAACTTTGAGGGTGAAATCTGTCCTCACATGACCCTCTCTTCTATCTATCTTGCTCTCCCTCTGTGTAGAACCCCCCCCCGCTTCATCATACTAAAGTTAATCCTTATTATGTAGGCTACGCTGTCTAACGGGTACAGAATGAGACCAGGGCTAATGTCATTTTAACCAGAAACATTTCAAAATCTTGTCCTGTGTTTTGGTATCTAATCACGTTTTGTTGCTTTGTGTTGTCAAGGGCGCGTATGAGGATAGGTTTAATTAACAAGCTAGTGTGAAATGTATGAATCCATTCAAATGTGGTCTACTGTGACATTTCTGGATTAGCAGAGCATGATCGGGTTTGCCTGAACAAAAAATGTTTTTCCCTAAATGATCATCTTTATGGGAAGCTTTTGTTAGTCCTGACATTGTTTTAATTCTGTTCATATTTTAATTGTTACATGAAGCATCCTTCCATCTCTTCATGCTTCTATAACTAACAAAACAAAACCTTTCCATTGCTGTTTAAATGTCATTGATGTTTTAGTTATAAGTATAATTCTACCTCCTCTGCATCACAGTATTCCATGTTATTATTGCACTCAAAACTGCATCAGCGGCAGATGATGTGAATGTGCTCGGGCAGTGGTTCCAGCCGACCAGTAATTGCTGTGGAGTTGTGGCTTGTTGCATTGTTGGATAAGATAGATAGGTGGCTCACCTAGTCTCTGCACTAAAATTCCTCTGTGTGTTGCAATATGAAAGAGGCTTAAGCAGAGGAGAAGGATGGCGATTACTCCCACTGTTGCTGTCCCTCTCTACTCTCTCGCTCCATCTGTTCAGGTTAGCTCGGAAGGTGCCATTCATGCAACTAGACAGGTGCTATTATACCATACACTATACCCAGGTTAATTTAATGTCGTCACGTGCACCTGCAAAAAGGTGTTTTAATACACTGATCTGTGGGATGAAGTTTGCAACCAAATTGCATTCAAGCATGTGAATATGCACACATAGTCATACCATGCATCTTTCTCCCTGCTTATTGTCTACCGCTTCACTTTCTATCTTTTCGTTTTTTCTAAACACTGGTACACACCGGCACTTGCCTATAGCAACTGAACCCAGGTGTGTTCCCTTGGTCTGCAGTTACGATGTTAGGTGGATCCAAATGCAGGACACCGACAAAAGGTAGTATAAGTTGAAAAGATTTATTGTGGAACAAGGAATGGATTAGGAGTGGAGGGAAACATATGGTTGGCTGTGGTAGAAGGCTGATGGTTGATGCTGTGTGGCAGACTAGGCAAAATGGGTAGATGAGGGTAAGCGGGGGGCGACAGGCTGAAGTTACACAAGGGCTTGCTGGCAGGCGGGCAGGCAGATGATCCTGGGACAAGGGAAAAGACAGTTAATCTCAGGCCCAACAACGAGGAAAATTATCAGAAAACACAAAACTACAGATGCCTGAAGCAAGACAATTACCTGGCAGGAGAGGAGATGAGCAGATTGTAACCAAACTGGTGGTGGTGGAGTGGGGGGACGGGGGATGGGGGCGTTCAGGTGAGTGGCAGGTCACGAACAACACACACACAGAGGCAAACCAGGGACATGGAAGACACAAGAGGAGTGGGAAGCACAAGGGAGAAAGGGGCACAGCAACTACCACAGTATTATTACAGCTGATACCAATATTAATGAATGAATGAAACGCACCATCTGCCATTGGTTGAGAGTGCAGAGAGTTTTCGTCTTATAAATCTTCCACCCGATTCCCGCAAATAAGGGCACTACTTTTATTATGTTTAACTTTATTTTGTTATTCAGTGGGTTTTATTTTCCATCTTCTGTTATACATTCTATGTATTCTAATTTTCATATTTTAATCTTAAGTTTTATGTGTTATATCTTATGTTTTATTTCCCATCCTATTTTCCATTACTTATGACATTCTATCCCTGTTTTATTTTCATTCTGTCTATTGTCTATAATGTCATGTAATTTCCATATTGTGCTTAATTTATTGTATGTAAGGTGCTATGCAAATAAAGTTTATTATATTATTACTATTATAAATAATATTATCTTAACTTTTTGTTTCATATTACAATGAGTTAAATATATTTTTAACTTTTGTTCATATTACATGAGTTATAATATTATTAACTTTTTGTTTCATATTACAATGAGTTATAAATATTATTATCTTAACTTTTTGTTTCATATTACAATGAGTTATAAATATTATTATCTTAACTTTTTGTTTCATATTACAATGAGTTATAAATATTATTATCTTAACTTTTTGTTTCATATTACAATGAGTTTGGCTGTGTTAAAAGAAAAGGTCTTCAAGAGGATCTATCTCTCCCTAACCCTTACCCTTTGGCGTAAGTGTTTCTTATTGTTCATGTTGCAATGTCATAATATAACGAAACACTTGTTAACAAACTATTTAACAACTCATTTTCTGGAATTGATTCAAACTGTTTATGATCCGATATATTTAGACAAAGTCAAATAATTATGGTATTAATTGGAAACAGTATGAATAGTAATGTAATAGTTTCCACGTCTTCTAAAGTCTATGAAGGAATGGAACGTTGCCTACAGACCCTCTTTCCTTCTTCTACAAAGTCAAAAGTTAGAAGAAATATGATAAATCACTTTTGCTGATCAAAATTATATAGTACTTCCTGAAAATCCAAAATAAACTTTGTGTGTTTTTTATGATCTTTATTAGATTATTTTTTAGATTGTTAATCTGTCACCTGTGCTGATCGCTTTATAACAATAAAATACACTACTACAATAATATAATGCTGTGGGTCTTTAGGAGAGCCCAACCTCCCTAACCATTTGTTCAATCCCGATTTATACTACACTTTTCTATACTTTGTACCAATGAAAGATGTACAGGAACAGCTAAACTAAGCTAACTTGAAATAGGTTCCAAATTGGTAGTTTCAGCCTCAAGAGTTCAGTAGACATGAACGCTTGTCTTAATCATCGCTCAGAAAAGTGCAGCATGTGAGATTCTATAATTAATCTCCTATGGAAGGAATACAGTATATAAAATGTATCAAAAACTTAAAGCAATGAAAGATTAAAAACACATAAAACATACTAAAAAAGAATTAAAGATTAGAAACATATCAATGTGCTAAAAAGGAATTAAAGATTTAAATTTACCAACATACTAAAAACTAATAAAAAAAATGTAAAACTTAAAACCTGCTGAAAAGGAATGATAGATTAGAAATTTATCAACATACTAAAAGGAATTAATAATGTAAAGCTTATCATCCTAAAAAGGAATAAAAGAATGACGGAATACTTACCAACCTGCTATAAAGTTAAGATTAAAAACTTATCACCATGCTTAAATGCTCCTGTTAAATGACTCAATGCATTTCTTGGTGTGTGTGTAGTGTGTGTGTGTGTGTGTGTGTGTGTGTGTGTGTGTGTGTGTGTGTGTGTGTGTGTGTGTGTGTGTGTGTGTGTGTGTGTGTGCGCGCGTGTGCGTGTGTGTGTGTGTGCACGTGTGTGTGTGTATACATGCGAGTGCACGCGCACGTGCATTGATGTGTGCGCGTGCTCGTGTGTGAGGCAATGGGAGGGGTGGACGGCCACAAACAGTGTATCAGCACACATTGGTGTTTCTCTCCTTGTTAAATGACTTAATGCATTTCTGTGTGTGTGTGTGTGTGTGTGTGTGTGTGTGTGTGTGTGTGTGTGTGTGTGTGTTGTGTGTGTGTTTGTGGTACTGGTCCAGCTGTGGAGCTCTGCACCCAGCCTGTTTCCAGGGGGACGCTCACATCTCCCGATTGTATGGAGAGTCAGTCATCCACGCCATAACCATCTCCACCACTGCATTAAAATCAGAGGGTGGAAGACCACCTGGCTGGGGCCCGTAGGGGATAGGGAAGAGGGGCAAGGCCACGACGTCATCATGCTGAATGTCATCTACATGCTCCTGAACCTTTTAGAAAGACGGAGAGAGGGGTTCGGGGGTCAGACTACTTCAGCCACACCTTTTAGAATGATGCAGTTGTGTGGAATAAATGTGCATGGTGAATATCGAGCTGGGGTAGAATGGTTTGGACATAGCCAAAAACACGAGACAGGTGAAAACCAACACTATATATATAGTACATTTGGAGGGCTTACCTCCAGCCGGACATCCTCCAGTCTAGCCTGTGGGTTGGAGGTGGAGGGCTGCGGGCTGGGGCTCCGGTCTGACAGGTCATCACCATTCTCACGGAGTCTTCTCTCCGGAGGCTCTTCCAAGCCTCTGGGGCTGCTCTCCTGATCCCTCTTCCTTTTCCTGCTTCCTGCAGCCTGTTAGGGCGATGAACAGAGGGAAAAATGTAAAGGACCAGGTGTGCTCCTAGGTAAACTCCTTTCACGCTGCTGCTGTAACATCACTGGTTTCCATCTATTTTTCCTGTTTAACTGATTGGATCCAAAATGGTGTCTGTTGCTAAATAGGGCATCATGCTGCTCTACTTTGTTATAAAATGGTACAAACTTACTTACTGGTGCATTCCTTGTGTTATAACTGTAATTGTTTTACACAATGTTTAAATGAAAAAAATAACAATCAGCAGCTTGTTGCACACATTACATTAGATGGGACGTGAACAACAGTAGCATCATGACTTCAGTCTGGTCTGAATAACACTGAGTATTGAAGAAATAAAACTCATCAATTCAAGTTTAAATCGTTTGTAATTATTCTCCCAGCAACGTCTGGAGCCGCTGCAGTGCATCCCGTAATTGCCTTATTAACTTATTAGTGCAAACTGGGTGTAAATTCAAGAACTTCAGGGTTTCCCCACAGTGTTTTATGGAGATGAGGTGGTGAGCCACCTCCTCTCAATCAAAGACAACGTCTGTTAGATCATACAGCAACGTCATGAACTAAAACATGAATCTCTGAGGGAAAATATTCCAGACAGCTAATGCCACACATTTATTGAGTGTGGCTTTTGTTTATGCCATCGAAGACTAACGCAAGTGATCACAAGATGACATGTGTCAGGATCAGGGGGCTTACCACTTTAGCCAAACAATTTCTTAATGAACGCAGCAGCAATGATAACGGTAATCAAACTTGAAACACTTGAAACACATTTTCAAACTGTATCTTGTTATGTCATGTTTGTTCCAGTGTCCCAAACAGGTGTTTTCTGTCACATTTGGTTGTGAGTGATTTTCCTATTGACATTTTATAACAGCCCTGCATGTATGCACAGGTGGCTTGGGCAATTACAGTGATATTAAACTAAAATGATCAGAACATAGCAAAGCACTATACCCTAAACCTAAAAATACTCTTCAAAATATTATATTTCAAATAAGCACAAATGCATGATACACACTTTTACCGGGTGCATTACAGACAGCAAAAGCCAAAGTGTTGTTGCCTATACCTTGGTGGTTTTGTTGCTCTTTTGCCTCCTGCTGGAGGGGTAGTTGTGGTCATGGAGGTGAGATGGCACATCGCACATCTGTAATGATTAACATACAGTTCAGGAATGTAAAGGACACAACATATAACTAAACATTGAATAAATGTAGGCCAATCCATTTAACCTGCTGATGCTGACCGTTTTCTTTCTTTCTTTCTTTCTTTCTTTTTTTCTTTCTGTCTTAATTTTTTCTTCAAAATGTATGGATGTTTGAACCAGCTATTTTATGTAAATTTCGTCTCTTTTTGTTTCTTTGAACTTGACAACACTAAACCTATAGGCTACCTCTGACTGATAACTCAAAATTCATCAAATGAAGCTGAATGTGGGCTAGGCTACACGTAAAGATGTCGGGCATAAGCTCTGGCAACAATTTGCTGCTCAGTGTTATGCATAATGCATAACTATGTGATATGTGGTTTAACATTTTATTTTACCCAAAGAGTTTAAACAAGTATGAACACTGAAAAATCGCGTAAAAAAACAAACGCACTTGCTTCAGGATGTCATTCTTATTTCCGGCCTCATTTAGTTATTTACACCAACGACTTTGCTGTAATAGGCTATTTTATATGTAATGTTTTTTTTTGTTTTTTTTTAAATATAGGTCTAATACTGTTTCTTTGAACTTGACAACACTAAAACTACAGGCTACCTCAGATTGTTAACTCAAAATTCATAAAATTAACTGAGTGGGGCTGGCCACATATATGGTTTTGGGGGCAAATTTTATACAAAAAAACTTGCGGCCCCAGTTTATCATAACATAACTAGCTTTTAAATAGGGAGTTTATTATTTTTTTTTTCCCCCAAAGATTTTAAAAACAAGTACATAAAACTGAAAAAATCGCGTGAAAAAACGCACTTCCCTTTCCCGGGTCATTCTTATTTTTGCCTCATTTGTTTATTTACACCAAAAACTTTACGGAATGGCTTTTTAATTTTTAAAGGTTTTTTTTTTAAAAAGCTCTAATCCCAAAAAACCCCGATTTCGCCTCTGCATAAAAGTCAGTTGCTGGGGCTGTCGAGCTTTCTTTTGTAATAAACCGGCTTGAAAATAACCTTTAAATTTTTTTAAAAAGGTTTTTTCCACATTTTCCAGTAAAACCGGGGAAAGGGTTTTGAACTGGGATCGAAGGGCCTTCTTTCGCGGGCCTTTTTTAAGTTAGCAGAAAATCCCTCGAGTTTAAAGTTTCTCCTCCAAAGTCCCCAGAGTGAAATTTTTTTTTTTTGGAATAAGGGTTTTTTTTAATATCGCGGTCCTAGCCCAACCCCGAACTTCATATGTCAACACTAAAGAAACGGGTGATGATGAGATTTTAATTTTTAAAATATTTTGCAAGTGTTCCCTCCTCAGTAACTATTAACCTTGTGCCCATTTTAATAGGCCCATGTCTAAATAGCCGCCTTAGCCTAATTCCAAATTTTGGTGACTAACTTTGAGTGGGATATTTTCCAATTAATAACGAAAAGATTATGCTACGTTATGGTTTGAGAAAATTCTCCTATTTCTTAAGCTAAATAAACTGTAGTTTAAAACGTTCCTGCATAAATAGTAGCCTCTAGGATACTTTTCCTTTTGATAATTTATGAAACATTTTCCCTGTAGGTTGTAGCTACCTTTTCCTCATATCTGGAATAAACTCCCAGAAACCTGTAGATCCGCTGCTACTCTCAGTTCTTTTAAATCAAGGCTGAAGACCTTTCTTTTTGATGCTGCCTTTCTTTAAATAACTGCTCATTTCTTTAAATTTCTTATGCTGCACTGTAACTTTTATTCTTGTGTTTTATGTTTCTAATTTGTTTTTAACTGTCTATTCATGTGTTTTACCGGTTTTTAATGCTTATGATTTTTAACTGTTTGTACTTGTGTTTTATCTGTTTAACTGATCTTGTGTAAAGCACTTTGAATTGCCCTGTTGCTGAAATGTGCTATACAAATAAAGCTGCCTTGCCTTGCCTTAAATAAGAAAGGTTTTGAATGCATTTCTTTACTAGTAGCCTAGTGGAGTATTTTCATAATATAGGCTAGGCCTACTACTACTACTACTACTACTACTACTACTACTAGGCCTACTACTACTACTACTACTAGGCCTACCCCTGATCCTGACACATGTCAACACGGATCTGACAGGGCCTACTCTTCCACCACTGGAAACTAATCTTGTTGAATAAATGCAGGCTAGTGAAAAAGAAAGGGCGATATTTTCTTCAGACATGTAGGCTGGAGTAGGACCATAAATTGAAAATAGGTAAAAGAGCCTATAGCCTACAACAGGGTTGACAATTGTAGGCTATTGGCCAAAATAGTAGGCCTACCTGCCTACATTCCACCCCTGGATTATTTCTCCCTTTCTATTTTTATAGTCATATTTTTTTCTTCAAAGAAAGTTAGGATATTCGAATAGGCCTATTTACACAAGACACGCAACATAAAATAAATAAAGTAAGTAAATAAGTCTAAAGTAGGCTGTAGACGCTGCGTTTTCTCTTCTTAAATGTCTGACAGCTGAAACTCTTTGTCAGCGAGCGATCAATGACAGCGGCATCTGAGGGCATCTTCGGCTGTGGAAATACTGATATCAGAGTATCATAATGACATCTGTTTATCAAAGAAGGATAAATATAGCGCGCCGTTAACGCTAGCTGGAGATAAGAAGCAGGAAGAAGTGGATTGCTGGTTGGTGCACAGCATTACACACTATTGTTGTTTTAGTTAATAATGTAGTTAATATAGTCTAACATGATCAGTCCATAGACTGTAAAAAAACACAATCAATATCTGCAGTTAGACCAATAACAAAATAACTTGTGGTACATTGGTGTTTCAGCTCCCCTATGTTAACAATAATAATCAATACTTTGATTAGTAAATGTGTTGCGCTTTTTTTCTGTCTCTGCTAAAAATTTTGCTTCATCCACCTTCTGTCGTACATTTACCTGGATGTTTCTGTCATCATCCCGGTCCATAAACGTGTGAGGTGAAGGAGGCCGGGTCTTCCTTATTGGTTATTTGGACAATGACCCTATAGTCACAAAAACATTTCTCAACATTCGGTATACAGTGGCCTATAGTAAATGTTGTAGTGCTTTGTAGTTGTGATTTTTATAATCAACACATTCTTTCCTTATTGTACCCCAAGTCTCCCAGGAGGCCATCACATGCTGCATGCTGTCAGGTGTAGGTGAAGCAGGACACCTCAGGACCAGGATGTCCACAGGCAGGAGCACTGGTCCAGCCAGGACCAAAGGGAAACGGCAGCACCTGTCACAAGGTGATTCTGTTGCTTGTCTAAAGTATGAACAGAGAACCGAGTCATCTTCTTGCTGTCAGACCCAAACTGTGGCCAGTGGAGAGGGAGATCTTCTGCCTGGCACTTCAACTGAGAGGAAAGGCCTACTGTGGTCTCGCATTGCAACACCAATCTCCAGAGCTGTGGAGTATAGTCTGGCTACACCGTATACATTCTCTAGTTGGTGAAAAAAACGCTCTGGGTTGTTTGCATTTTTTTTGGAACCAACCACAATCGTCTTGGGCGACACTGAGCTCCGGCTGCAGGGACAGTGAATCTGAAAGATGGTCTCGGGAAGGAACTTATTTCGGTGGAACATTAGAAAAACACTACATACAATTAAAAGAAGTGAAATGTCCATGCGGTGGGGTGATCAGGCTTTTGCAGTTGCTGCCCCAAGACTCTGGAACAAGTTACCCCCTGATATATGTACTGTTACAGACGTCACTCTTTTCAGGTCCAAACTCAAAACATATCTGTTCAGTCTTGCTTTTAATACGTAGCAGTGGTGTGACAATTTCCTTCTTTTGTTTCTTTGTAACTCTTTCTATTGTATGTTGTGGTTTTATTTATTTTGTTAAGCACTTTGGATGCCTGCTGGTAGTTGTAAAGTGCTATATAAATACATTTTGGATTGATTGATTGATACAATACAGTAACGCGAGCTATTTAAATTAGCTGGATCATCTTGATCAGCTGGACCAAATCGATGGGGATATTGCGACAATATTGTAGGGTTGACAATTAGTGCATTTTACAAAATGTTTACAGAATGAGATTTTTGATAGCCTGAATTATCATCAGTAATGTAGATACAAATGTGGGTTTAGGGCAAAATTACAGCACAGCTAGAACAGTCTGGTAAGTTCAGAAAATGACATCACTTTACTGTATTTACTATTGCAAAAATGACACACTAAGACAAAATCTGAGAAGGTATTTAGTCTCATAACACAATTTTGATATAATAAGATATTGCTTAGCCCTAAAACGTAAAAACGCTAATATAAATCTTTTGTGCATCAGTTAAAAACCTTATTTTTTATGATCAGTGGTTGTCCATTATGGTTTGACAGGTGGTCTGTGGTGCGTTTCTACAGCAGCTAAAATGTTTTCCATGTTTTTCACTTTGCTCCTCTGTGTGACAAGGCCATTCTCTTTTGACTAACATGTTCCATGTTTTCTATTAGCAACATACAGGTGTTATGAAGCTGGTTATCAGCTGGCTTGGCTAAGGTTTCTACATCAATCGGAGTGCATAAACACGAGAAAGACAGACGTCAACATTTTATTGAAGCAAAGTCCTTGTGCGTCTGTCTACAAAAAAACATTAAGCACTATCGGCTTAATTTGGGAGAAGACAAATCAATGGTTTTGAAAACAAACATGCTTATGCTATTGCATGACTATAGTTTCATATTGGCACGTCTATCAAGCCATCTTGCCAGCGGCTGTAAGGTTGAATCGGGCACAGTGCTTTGAGCTAAATGATCATCACCTCAGCATGCTCAAAAAACATGATGAATATTTTTTAGCAGGTTTAATGTTTACCATCCTATTATTTGCTAGCAGCAAACACAAAGTAAAGGCATTAATGAAAGTTGGACCGATGGAAATTTGAGAATGAGCAACACCGCCATCCCTTGAGCTGCTCGCATGGCTCAAAGTATTCAGTTGTTTTTCAGTTGTCATCAGTAAGAGTTAAGCAGTCACAGATACAATGACTACTCACTTGGTTGGTTATAAAAGGTGTGATTGTGGCCAGTACAGCCAGACAAGACTTCTGATTTCTAGTTACACAATCCCGCCCAGTAGATGGCGCTATGACCCTTTGTACATGTTTTAGATTTGCCAAAGGGAGGCTGGAACCATACCCGACCACACTGTATACTAGCTAGCTCGCAAACAGAGAGAGCCAACAGTCAGGTTGCAAGATGGCTAACGTTAAGCTTCAGTCGTTTAACGTCTTTCTGACGGAAAGATTAACAGCAGCTGCGGTAGACATCTATGGATTCGTAGAGAAAACAATAATAGACTACCAGGAGTAGGTGTACCAAACGAAACTGGAGAACCAGAGGTTGCAGCGGCTGCTGGATTTGGTCTACAAACCAGAGATAAGACTGCACAGGGCAGGTATGTTTCTTAGTTTTGCATTGCATCTTACCGTCGGTTAGTGAGCTAACACTATGATCAGCCATTAGTTGAGTAAACCACATCAGATAACACCGTGTAAAGTTAGTTACGGGCTTTGCATTCAGCTACCTTATCAAGCCATGTTAGCTAGCGAACAGTTTCCTAGCAGGTAGCCTATCTGTCAAGAAGATGGTAAACATGTCCCGTCAATTTTCAAAATAAAACTATGTACGTTTTGTGGAACGTAGCCTTTTATATAGGTTAGTCCATCAGTAGTTATAGTATTCGTTGTAGCAAGACACTGGGGCAACATGAAAAAAAATGTTTTCTTGTGTCTCACCAAATAGTCTACTTCCTTCTTAAAACTACACATTTTACGCTTGTATATTGAAGGTAACATCCACTGACCTCTGGTAATTGTGATACTCTTAATAACAACATCTAGCGACCCAATAAGTGTAGAGGGACACGCCAAACTTACTTACAAAATATGTTAATTAAAAGTGACTTAATTTATTGGGATGAATGTAGCTTCCTACTTGTAAATATTATGAAAGGATACACTGGTAAATTTGGCATTTAATTGATCCACCTAACTGGACACAATTTTTATAAATCGACTTTTTAATTTGATACTTCTCTCCCCACTTCAGGTTGGTGGAGGAGTACAATGTGCACATGTAGGCGTAATGAATGCGCTGTGTTCTCACTACTGAAACAGGACCACTACTTTTTCTACAAAAGTACATACTTTTAGATGAAAACAATTACACACATTGTCAGTCGACTCAATGAGTATAAATAAGTGCTTTATTTTAGCCTTGTTCAAATATGTGTCATATCAAAACCAAATGTATTATGCAAATTTGCAAATAATATGAGGCAGGAGAGTAAACGTGAAAACATCTTGGGGTCAGGATATGCTAAGTAATATGGTCAATCAACATTAAAGCAACACTAAAACACCTAACTTGGATCAAGGTAAAAAAAAAAAGGTAATAAGCTAACTGTTTCTATCAAGACAACTGGTTTCTCTATTTTTAAATTTATTGTAAGTTGCATTGTTTTACTCCAGAGTAGTTAAACACTACCTACTAGCTTTAATAGTCACCAAGAGGACACCATTAATGTTAAGATAAAAGCCAAGGTTGCATGCAAAGCATGTAGTGAAGGATCTGCTTAAATGCATTATCATTTAAAATTGTGTGAGCGTTTTGTTAAAGGTGGCATGTGTCTATGAATTTGTTCTTGATGTGATGTCGCATATTGAAACTGCATTTTGGATCTCTGTTGTTTATATCCAAGACGTTCCACTTTCGAAAATTCCCCCAGATGTCAATCTTTTCGGATGTTCCCTTACCTTCTGCCTTCTCTGTGTTATAATTTTAAACTCTGGCGGATTTATGAGGACTATGGTTAACTGCTCCTCAGATCTCTGCAGGGTAAATCCAGACAGCTAGCTAGATTATCTGTCCAATCTTGGGTTTTATGTTGCACAACTAAAACATCCTTAGAACTTACACATGTTCCACCACAACAAGTTCCTTCCCAAGGTTATGTTGCAGTGGCACCGTGGCTATGCTCTGCGCTTAGCATTGCCCAAGACAATTGTGATTGGTTTTCAAGAAATGCCAATAAACGAGAGTACACTTTCTTCCATCCCAGAATGCTGTGTGGCCCGCCAGACCCTCCTCCGCAGCACTGTACAGTACAGCCTAACTGAATGTGGAGTTAGGCCCCTTAACTCCCAGTCCTTTTCTGTTTGGAGTGTCTCGCAAAATTGTGTTGTGATTGTGGGAGAGTAATTAACCTTAAAGGTGCCCTGCCACACATATTTCATTACTCTGTGGTTATGTCTGAAGTTCTACCAAGGACTCTGTAACATTTTTGTGGAAAAAATGCCTTTATTGCCTTTGTTACCTTGTTTCTAGCCATTCTAGTGTGGTATAGAAAGCCTGCAGGAAGACTCAGCTCGATTTGTGCCAGTTCACATTAACACTCAATGACCTAAGCTGCTTGACTCTGATTGTTAACAGCTAGCCAATAAGAGCCTGGCTATCAGCATCCTTTACCCAACGCAACTGGGTGAGCTCATGAATAGTAATGAGCTCAGGCAACATGATGTCATACTGACCAGCTTTTGTAATTGGCCTGATTTCTCCGCTTATTTCTTTTCAGTGGCTAGAGCTGACAGAGGAGGTAGCAGTTCATTTTCACATTCATGACATAACACAAACACATACTGACCTAACATATTTCAAAAAATGCAAGGAAAACGGGTTTGTGTTGTAGGAACCTTTTAGGAAAACAATTAAGAAAAAACGACTGGACAGTCTGGACTCAGCCGTAAATCACATTTGGAGTTACAAGATGATGGGTCCCTCCACACAAGGCTAATGTCAGGTTTATCTCCAACCAGAATTTTGAGTTTCGGTCTTGTAAATATTGTTCACTTCAACATCTAAATCATAATTACTGTAATCCACAGTATTTTAATCCACACATGACCAGCTCTGTCATCACACAACCATCTTGATGACATGTTAACATATGAATCTTTCTCACCTCTACCATCCATCCCATATGACACAAACACAGCATGAGTGTGAGGAGCGCTGAATTGTGCATTTGTCCATACAGTGTAATTGGGCTACACCTCAAAGGAGAAGGAACATTCGGCCATAAAACCTGGAGGAATAAAGACTAGAGTTGTCGATGCCTTCTGAGTGTGGATGTTGACTGTGGTGTTGTGTTGCATTTAGAACCAATTGTTGTGTTGCATTTAGAACCAATTGTTGTGTTGCATTTAGAGCCAATCATAATTAGGCACCGTTTGATCAGGGACCTTGCTATGGAATTACTACCTCTGGTGTAAGAGGTCGAATGCCTGTGTGCAGTTATTGTGTGAGTTAGTGAATCACACTTGGATCACTTGCACATTAAAATTATGTTTTATAATGTTCGGTGTGCTCAAAGTGCATTTTTCTACTCACACCCATAACTTGCATTTAAATTCTCTGCTGCTGTTAGGACGAGTGCCACTGCTGGGGATCATTCGAGTTTCCCAACATCTACTTCATGTGTGATCAGACAAGTTATTTTTCTAGCTGCTACCAAAAACATTTTCCTGTCCACTGTTACAGATTCAAGGCAGATCGATTTGCCCACAACGACACAGGAGGTTTGTGCTCAGGAGCAGCAGATACACAAGGAATGTATTCCCAGTGAGGCCAACAAGGAGCCAGTCATCCGGCCCATTAAAGAGGAACTGACAGAACTCTAGACCAGGTCTGTGGAGACACATGAATGTCCACCATAGAGCAGCGTTACAGACACGAATATCCGGCATACATCAGTGTTACAGACTCACTACGTCAGATTGTCGCCTTTGGGGAGTATGAAGAAAATGAGATCCCAGACATCCTAACTTGAGTTATAACAGTTGAAGAGCACATGGAACATGAGATACCATTACAAGATGACCTACCATTACCATCGTTTGGAGTATCTTCAGTATACACAAAGAAAAAAAAACATGTTTTTTTGTAATATTTGCTGTCAGCCTTTTCTGAGAAAAGTCAAATTAAAATTGCACCTCGCAACTCATGCAAGTTTATCAAAGCCGACTAAATCAGTGTACACCTGCTTCGTCTTTCATAGACACCAGGAGTCAAATGATTAGCCACATGAGAGCACACTCTGACGAGAAACCATTTTCCAGTCGCATTTGGGGTAACAAACTGAAAGTTCATATTCAAGAACATATGAGGAGTCACACAAGAGAAAGGCCTTACGTCTGTGGGAAAAGCTTCAACAGATCTTCAACCATGACTAAACACGCCGAGATCAAACACAGGGAGAACATGCCGTTTAAGTGCAGCCAGCACTTTCCTCTTCTCTTGATGTTACAATCAGCACATAAATACGGTCAATGATGTCACCTTCTCTGTATGAAATTCTGTTGTAACAATGCTGATGCTGACTTCCGTTTAAAGTTGAGAAGATATGCCGAGTCTGATGGCTTTGTCTGATGATGAGGGCTTCTTTATAGGTTTATCTTTTATGCTTGTATGTTTTCTTGACATTGGAGCTGCCATGCTTTCCCAAATTAGCTCTTATTATCCACTCCACTCACACAACTTATACTCATATATGTCTTTTCAGATGCTCCTGACCATAGATATGAAAGTTTTATATAAATGCTCCTGATGAGTAGACCTAAACGGAATCAGCGGATTGTCATTTCTGTTTTCAGCGGAGATGCAGAAGGAAAATCTGCAGAGTTTAGCTGACTTTTGATTTCTGCCTGGGGTAGAGATGTTTACATTTCTGAGTTTAATTATTTATTTATATTTTTCTTTAAAATCTGCGGAAACTTCTACGGCCTCAGATTCCACGTGGCTCTGCTGATGAGTTGCTGTAATTGTAATCATGAACATGTAACATGCTCACTAGAAATATACCGAAACACTCGGTGTACCAAGCAAATAGTGAAGTAACTGGATTGTACAAGTGTTTAAAGCTACCTGCAAATCTCAAGGGCATTTACTGTTACAGAAAATTGTTTTAAGAAGACATTTATTAATAGCTTTGTTTTTGGCGGTTGCACTCCTTTAAATTCTGCCTTAAATCATATGTGACCTTGTTCTTATTGTCTAATATGTTGTCTGTTTTGTACGATTTTGAAAAGTGTGATGCCAATAAAGTTACAGAACAGTACATGTAATTACCGCTGCAGTTTATTGCGTCTCTTCGCTTTGGTTTGTTCTAAAGCACTTTTTTGACCAACTCAAAGAGATATTGTTCAGTCCAAGTTCCTTTTCTGCCGAGGGTTGGCCGTCTGGTTGGTGTGTCAGGGGCATTAGAAAGAAGTGAGCTTACCAGACCTCGGAGCCGCACCTCCTCTCTGCTTGAGGCTACAATAGCTGCCACTGGAATAACACACCTGAATTCCTGACCAAAGTGTCAAGCGATACAGTTGCATTGTGCGTAGTATAGGTACCAGGTTTTGGCAAGGAAGAAGAATGCATGGAAATAATACACTATATCTTTAGTTTTAGCTGCATTCCTTTTTGATACTTGTTTAGCTGTCCATTATGAGTCTGGTAATCAAACATTTCTGTTCTGCAATGACTTATAAGTCCACATGTGGATACCAATATGTGTGATAAGCACATATTTGCTGATAATATGCTAATGTATGCGTTGTGCTCAATAACAAGGCAGCTAAAGTGCACAAGTGTACACACCAGGGTGTGATTTCATAGTTTGAATTCCACTAATGTGTATGAAAGTTGCAATGCAAATAAAGTTTGATTGATTGAACATACTTTAAGAAGACTCTGAGAAACATTTGCTAACTTAACCATAACCAACTATAAAGCAAATCTTAGAGGCAGCATGACTGTATAGAGAGCCAATGGAAAGACGCGTGTGGTTGGAACAGATGCAAATTTGCTCTGCAGAATCTTTGAGTTTCTGGGTATTTAAAAATGTTTTAACTTGAGCAAAACATTTGCCCACACATTTGGCTGTGTGGAGAATGTAAACACTAACTGCAAAAACACTCCAGCAATCACATTTGAGTCAGTTTGAGCAAATGAGCGGTAGGGGAAAATTTATATTTAATCTTAAGAGATCTAATGCCTCTGAGACTTAGGAACAATTACATGTATACTCTTCATGTTAGACGGTAGTTACAAGGCAATTCTAGTTCCTAGATTGAGGCTCTACTGGGTTGCGTAGACCATCTTTCCACTCTTGACTCACTGGTTTGTCCTTTCGTGAAGTTGATGTGGCTGTGAGTTGAGGCAGCTGATCTCGAAGGTAAAATTCCTGATGGGTGTGGAGTCCCGTGGACTGATGGAAGCACTATTTTGGCGCTGATGACTTCGATGTGTACTACAAATGTAATGCATTTGTGTTTCTATCCTTGCAGATGCCAAACAGCCAACTGCACCTACATTCGCAGAGGAGAGTCCCTCTAAACAGGAGGAGTGGAACCCGGGTGTGTGCCAGGACGAGCCAGGACCCTCCCAGGTTAAAGTAGAGGACGATGAGCAGAAGGAGGAACTATGGATCAACGGAATGGATGAGCAACCTTCAGCGGAGGAAAGCGATGACGGGGACGCCTTGACGAAAGAACTCATCAGAACAGTGCAGCAGTTAGAAGACTGCAGGGCAGCAGAGGAGAGCACAGAGCCGAAGCAAAGCCCTGCAGAGGATCCAGAGCACTCTGAAGAGAAGACAAGTACCACCTTATATCGCTGCCACATATGCAACTACATATTCACCAAAAAAACTGTGCTTACATGGCACCTCAAGACACACGAGAGCAAGTCACATGACAGCAAGGGGAACTTTGATTGTCACATATGTGGCAAACACATACCCTGTCAGAGCAATCTGCAGAACCACATGAGAGTACACACAGGAGAGAGACCCTACAGCTGCCATTTCTGTGGCAAGTGTTTTAAACTGAAAGGACACATGACAGAACACATAAGAACTCACACAGGAGAGAAGCCTTTCAGCTGTCACATTTGTGACAAATCTTTTAACAGGGGTTCAACTCTGAGGAAACACGTTTTTGCCAAACATAAAGAGGAGAGACCATACAAATGTGGGGATTGTGATGAGTTATTCACTGAAAGGTTGCTGATGAAGAAGCACATGCGAAAGGTTCACGGAGTCAAACTTGCCACAAGTCAAAGTCCTGCCTAGAAATTCCGAACAGACGTCATTAATGAAGTCATGTTGCATACGGTCTAAACATTTCGACACTAGCGCCTGTGAGTTATTTTACCAATACCAGAAGATTTTAAATTTGGCTTTGAGGATGTTATAGTTTAGTACACAAGCCAAACTTCTCAAATGTTGAATGCTGTCTAACATAGACAGCCATACAAAACTTTACTTGAATAAAATACAAAATTGGTATTTAAAGGGATTTTATATTGTGTGAAATATGCTTACTGGCTTTCTTGCTGACAGTTAGATTAGAAGATTGATCTCACGCTCATGTTAAGAGCTGGAGACAAGAGTTGCTTAGCTTAGCATAAAGACAGAGCAGTTTATATATATATATATATATATATATATATATATATATATATATATATATATATATATATATATATATATATATATTCACAGTATATACAGTTGTGCTCAAAACTTTGCATACCCATGAAGAATTGGTAAAATACTGTATACCATGTGTAAAGAAAACATGAGTGAACAGGCAAAACAAGTGATTCACATTGAACTGTAGGTCCTAACAGAATGGCACAATCATAAAACAAAACATGGCAACAAAGAAAAGAATGAACCGACCACTGTTCAAAAGTCTACTTACCCTTACTTCTTAATACTGTGTATTGCCATCTTTAGCATCAATGACATTGTGCAGTCTTTTGTAATAGTTGTCTATGAGGCCCCGAGTTCTCGCGGGTGCAGATCTTGCAGATCACTATGCTTGAATCAAAGACTGTCATTTTGCATGATGAGTCATATTTATGCCAAAATTTTAAAATGTATGCCAGGGTATGCAAACTTATGAGCACAACTGTGTGTGTGTGTCTATATATATATATTTCAGAACCGAGGTTCTGAAAGGTGTATTATTAAACTTTGGACAGAACCAGGCTAGCCGTGTACTTACACTTGCTTCCATTCTTTATGCTAATCTAAGCTATCGGTTTCCTGGCTCTAGTTCCAGTTATTACCGTCCAGAAATCATACTGAGTGATATGTCAAACTAGTCCTTTAAATCAGGAACTTTCTGATCAAAGAACAATTCTAAATCTTAATGATTCCAACTTCCTACAGCTTTCCACTCAGTGCTATAGAACACATAATGAGGTTCAATAACCGGTCCGGTAGAGACTCTGTAGATTAAGAAGAAACATTCAAAATTACATACAAATAGACAAGACAGCGGAGTAATATCTGTGACTCTCCATGCTACAGAATACTGGTGGATTATGAACACTACTTTTCTGAAATTTTGGACCATAGATGTGCTGGACATTTTAGGTTTAAAGCTACCATTTTTTTTGTGTTCATAACCTTTGGTGAACATTAATATGAAACACCAGAAGTGCATTGTGCAGCATAAAAAACAAATTATAAAAGGTAAAACAGATGCCTTTCAACACTTTAAATATGTTTTAAAACATCTTTCTGATTCACATTAATGTGAATCAAATACAATTGTAGTATATCGTATGTCAGCTAGTGATACCTATGTTGTACTGTAAAGTTCTTTATTTATTTATATATCCTGTGTATATATATTAGTTGTATTTTGTTTCTTTTGCCAAAGTTCAGTCATATTATGAACCTGTTGTAAACCAGCTATGTGACACTGAAAATATGAAGCTAAATAAAAGCACATTCAGATGTGTGTGGCAAAAAATGCATGACTGTAACCTTTAGTTTAGGTTTAGTTTTAGTTTTTTTGTATCATATTGGTTACATTCCAACATGATGACCAAGACATCTGTCATCTTGTGTCTGGTTGGGTCGAGGTGATAAAGAGACTCCATCTATGGCTTCTTGGTCAGTGGGAGCATAATGTCTGATAAGGAGCCTGAGTGTTTTATATAAAAACCTGACCTAAAAACTTTTTTTTATATTTGTGGACATATGTTTCTATGCATCAGCCACCAACATGGCAGAAATCTATCATATTTTTTCTGAAATTGTGAAATCAAATTCCAAAAAAACTCCATCTATGGCTTCCTGGTCAGTGGGAGCATAATGTCTGATAAGGAGCCTGAGTGTTTATATTAAAACCTGACCTAAAAACTTTTTTTTTTTATATTTGTGGACATATGTTTCTATGCGTCAGCCACCAACAGGGCAGAAATCTATCATATTTTTTCTAAAATTGGGAAATTAAATTCCAAAAATGAAAGAAGACAGAACACTGAACAGAGGCCAAACAAAAAGCAATTTTTATATTGCTCTTTCAACACATGAAGTTACTCTCTGCGTAAGTAACGAAAAATAAAATGACTGACTCCTGGAGCAGCTGCATAGTTACATCTATCACCAGCTGATAGCAGAGGCTTCCCTGTGGTGAGGCAGCAGGAAGGGGTGGTAAATGATGAAGTTATCTTTGGGGTGGGGATGAATTTGGAGCAGAAGGGCTTTGTATTGAGCCACCACTTCTAGAATGGGCTGGCCCTTTTACACGCCAGTAAGCAAACTTGTAGATGGCAACGGCATCCTTCTGTGCCTTAGTTGCTGTGGGAAAAAAAAAAAATTTTCAACCTTTTATATGGTGTCATAGAATGGCTGCCTGCTGGCCAACCGATCAAAACTATTTATATTAATATTCATTCATTATCCCCACCACACTTTATAAAGTCGTGCAGCCATAGTGTGAAATTGCAATATTATCCTCAACGTTTGCTGCAAACACGGTCTCTTATAGCAAATACACTGGTTGGACCAATCAACATGCTGCATTCTCGTTGATAAGCATCATGCAAAGAATTATGAAACAGAAGAAAAAAAAAAATTGTGTCCTTACCCCGGCCTGCAGACAAACTGCTCCTCTGCCTGCTTGGAAAGAGCAAATCGGATTGTTAATTTTAATTTCCTCCCCACAGCCACACACGCAGGCCACCCTATTACGTAACATGCAAATAAAGCAAAGTGATTGGACAGAACAGGCCCTGAACCTGCAGGGGGCAGCATATACGCTGCTAATGTCTTTGAATGAACCCAATCACAGGAAACTAAATGACTAAAACATTAAAATAAGGATTGCTTAAGTGTTTTTCCTGCAATAGGCTAACTTTGTTTTAGTTTTTAATGAGTAGCTATTCTCACAGGGAGAGATGTGTGTCAATTAATTTGAATTTTGAATCCTCCTAGGATATGTCCCCAATTCTTTAAGGGAACAACACAGAAATGTGTGAAATAAACCAAGTTTCACTGCTTAAATTTTTGGTTTGACATAAGCCTACTGTTCACAAAGGTTAACAGTTACCACCCATGCACAAAAAACAGGAAATCATTTGAGAACTTTTGTGACATAAAAGGTAAAAGGTCAGTAGTGTAATATTACAAGAAAGCTCATCACTGACTGTTATACTGAACCGTTGCTTTCAGTTACTGCATGGATGTAGCAATTTACATCAACTTATTAACAAAAACAAGCAAGACAAGAACATATTCTAGTCTTCCCTCGACAAAACTACTTGTGTGATGTCACAGTGTGTGTGTGTGTTTGTGTGTATGTTTGTGCATGTGTGTGTGTGTGTTCTTTTCTTGAGAGAGTGGGAAAGAGACAGTAGAGGGAGAAAATGAAAGACTAAAAGCGATGGAACGTTAGAAGAGATGTTGTAAAATTAGCCACGCTGTCAGAGCATTTTGCATTTGGCTTTACAGGAGTTGTCAACAGTGTAGTAGGCTCAGGGAAGTCCCCATCGCTCTCTATCATCTTGAGAGCAGTGAGATTCACTCCCTCCCTTCCTCTTTCCCCCTCCCTCTTTCCTCCTCTCCTCCCCTCTCTCTCTGCCTGTGTGTGTGTGTGTGTGTGTGTGTGTGTGTGTGTGTGTGTGTGTGTGTGTGTGTGTGTGTGTGTGTGTGTGTGTGTGTGTGTGTGTTGCAGCCACATTATTTATGTTAATTTGGTCATTCAGGTTTGATTAAATCTTGTTTATCAACATAATATCGGCTATTAACTTACATGTATTTGTATGTATATTTTGATATTTTGATATTAGTTGCAGCTAATAGCAGCCTACAAGTCATTATAGCAATCAAAGTTATATATATATATTTTTTATTTTCTAAATAATTTTTTGCTTCAAAATGAAAATTTTAATGATTTAACCTGGAGGGCGTTTACTTTATTATATTGCAGTGCATCATGTCTGATGTCTTTCATGTGATCAGTGAGATAATTAATGACCCAGATTGGTGAAGTAACAAATCAGTTCCCTCCAATGACAAAAATTGAAGGCGTCAATCCTCTTTACGCAGACCAATCGTTGCGCGCGCACACACACACACACACACACACACACACACACACACACACACACACACACACACACACACACACACACATACAAACACACACAATCACACACGAAGAGAGATCCTCGGGTTCTTCCGTTTGGAGTCGTAATCAGAGCCTAGACAGGCGCGACAGACGCATCAACCGGTCTTGGCTTGCGGTTTGAGATTGTTTACATCCAATCAAACAAGTAAGAAAGAAAGTAACCTGCTGCTGAAATGGACACCTCTGATCAGGTGAGTAAAAACCAGCGAATAGCTAAATCATTGGACTCAGACATACGTGTGATTATCTGCTAAATTGGCCGATGTGTCGTTAATTGGTGATAGAACTGACAATGCTTTTCCCCTCTGTGTCCTCATGCAGCTAGCATCTGGAACGTTTCAAGTGCTCAAATTACCTCTGGGATTTATCCGTATTTTGGAATGGGTGAGTTGGAACTTTGATGTTTTTCGCATGCAATCACGTAAGTGTGCGACGTAAATACATCCGTGAATTAATAATGTTATTCTTACACATGACTAAACATCTGGTTTTAACTTGGTAAATTCCTGCATCTAAACTTTAACTTTATCACATCTGTTGACTTTTGGTGCCTGCATTTTGTGGTGTTTGTGTTACTTCCACACGACAAAGCCGGCCTTAATACCCGCAATTATCCAAGCTATGATCCCTTTCACTGTGACTAAATGGCTCAAGTTTATATAAGGATGTGTAGCTCCGTGAGATCTACACTCCAGGAGAAACCGCTGTGTAGGTTTTCGATTATGCGTATTTTGGATGTCTATGCCAACCATGCGCGTTTTGCGCCAGTTCATAAAACATGCCCCATTTTACTCCAAGTGAAATGATATAACAAGAATCAACAATGAGAACGGGGTGTCCTAGCTCAGACTGAATCGAAGCTTTCCTTTTTCTGTCTGCTGTCTGGGTGCCGTTTGCAGTGTAATGTTGATTGTACAGTAAAGAGAAACCTAAAGGCAATATTAGATAAGTGATTTCCTTTGATGGGAATTTAGAGAAATTACTGTCGCCATCGGCTTGTGCACATATATGATGGATACATATGTGCGTGTGTGTGTGTGCGTGTGTGTGTGTGTGTGTGCGCGCGTGAGAGAGAGAGAGAGAGAGAGAGAGAGAGAGAGAGAGAGAGAGCAAGCTTGTCTTTCCCGCTTTTGTAAATGCCATCAAATCAGCAGAGAATCCTCAAGCAGGACAGTGTCCATAAAAAAATGTTTTTGGTTAGACGCAAAGGGAGTGAACCTCGCTCACACTCACTTTCATTTCACTTTCGGCAGTTTTGTGTGTGACTGTCTATCACTCTCACTGTGATATTTGTAGGCCAGAACAAACAGATGATCCAAAGCACTATCTGTATGATTAAGATAACACTGTCATAGCTGTTCCTCTTTGTGTGTGTGTGTGTGTGTGTGTGTGTGTGTGTGTTTATGTGTGTGTGTGTGTGTGTGTGTGTGTGTGTGTGCGTGTCTGTGTGTTTGTGTGTGTGTGTGTGTGTGTGTGTGTGTGTGTGTGTGTGTGTGTGTGTGGAGGACAGCATGTGTGATTGTGAGAACATGAGTGTACACCATGCTGATTGTTCCAAGGATCACCCCCCCCTACACACACACAAACACACACACAAACACACACACACACGCACACACACACACACAGACACACACACACAAACCTGTGTACAGCTCCATGACACCATTATAAAAGTGACCTTTTTCTTGCTGTGCCTTCTTATTTTTCTCCCCTCACCTGAGGGGAACATTTCAAACTTCTCTACTGGCCAGAGGGTTTATAAAAATGCGAACAATTCAAATTATGACCCAGGTATTTGGATGTATTCTGCAGCAGCATCATCAGTGGTGTAGTTGTGTTGTTAGGCTGTTGCTCTCTCATACCAGAAAGAAGCCTCAGTTGGTCTCAGAATGATCTCACTTTTCAACCTCCATCTGGAGTGTAAATGATGTAACTGGCCTCATTTGGCCCATGAACACTCTGTGACTCCAGCTCAGTTCTGCTCCAGCCTCAGGAGACTCTCACAGGTAAAGATGTAGAAGTACTTTTTCAGAGTGCAATGGAATTAGGACTAGGACTTGAGTATGTTTTTAATGCAAGAAGAATGTTGACATTGGGCAATTATGCAAAACCCCAGATTATGTGTCAATGATTTTTTTTTACGTTCAGTGCCAACATTTTTAAAATTCTCTCTATATCTCCGCATGACAACTAGGTCTTACTGTTACCATTAGAAGAAGACCGTGGTTTTGGCAGCTAAACTATTATGGTATGGTTAGGCAGCTAAACGAAACTTTAAAGTTAGGGAAGGATTGTGGTTAAGATTAATAAAAAAGGAAGTTTTGATTGCCTGTCTATGACGGGACACAAACTCTAGTCTCCCACATCATAGTTAAATACTGTATGTTACACCTTGTTACATGAAGGCTACACCAATTCATGCATTGGCACTAAATGTTGGATTTGGACGTGAATTGTGAGGTGGAGAATCATCCAATATGTGTGTAATTCCTAGAAATCTTGGACTAGGGTTTTCAGCCCTCCGTTAAAACAGCAGCTTCTTTTTAACCTTAAAGTTAGACTGACATGTGAATGACTTGTGAAAAACAATGTCAGCCACTGTATTTCCTGTGCTTTTGACAATCATGATTCATTATTAAAATGCCCACCATAATGACACCAGTGGAATACATGTCTGTCAGTTTGGTTTGGTTACATGTCATGGGGCATTAAAGGAGGTACTAGTTAAGGCAAGTCAAGATTGTTGCAGTAGACTAGTTGTTTTCTGTATCTTTAGTCAGTACCGGGTCTACACGAGGATAAGGCAAATAAATAATCAGCCATGTCTGCAGGAGATTTTAGAGGATAGGTGTGTGTGTGTGTGTGTGTGTGTGTGTGTGTGTGTGTGTGTGTGTGTGTGTGTGTGTGTGTGTGTGTGTGTGTGTGTGTGGTGTGTGTGTGTGGCATATTCCAATCCAAACAGCTGTAAGGTCCCCTCTTCTCCACCATGGACCAAGTCATGCAGAAGTGTCCTTTGAGATGTGGTACTGTGTATGTGTATGTGTTTGTGTGTGTGGATGCGTGTGTGTGTGTGTGTGTGTGTGTGTGTGTGTGTGTGGTGTGTGTGTGTGTGTGTGTGTGTGTGTGTGTGTGTGTGTGTGTGTGTGTGAGAAAGAGAGAAAGTGACAGAGAGAGAGAAAGATGGAAGGAGAAATAGAGCACATGATGCAAATGATATACATGCGTTTTTTATGCACTGGTGCATCATCATGGCTGTGTACCATCTCACATTAGCAGATTTACCAAGTACTGTATCAAAAAAGTGGTTTCCTGTACTACAGCAAAACTCAGGCTGATGAGTCACAAGTGATGAGTCCATCATGAGCCTAATTTATGAGTAAGGGTCCTCCTCTTATTCAAAATCCAGGGCTGACCCACTGTCCTATGATGTCATCATCAGTATCTTATTGTACACAAGTTAACAGTATATTTACCAGTTCTTCTCTTCTTATAGATCAAATCATGAGTGGATATCTTTCTCTAGCTAGAAAATGTGTGTGTGTGTGTGTGTGTGTGTGTGTGTGTGTGTGTGTGTGTGTGTGTGTGTGTGTGTGTGTGTGTGTGTGTGTGTGTGTGTGTGTGTGTGTGTGTGTGTGTGTGTGGTTTGTGTGTGTGTGTGTGTGCAACACGATTTTTTATAAATGTACACATCATTGGCAAATGCTCTTGGAGTCAAATCGGTAATGCATGTACTGAACAGTATGTTGGCCATTGTAAAAGTAAATATGTGATCCCTATTATTAGGTTAGTCTTAAGAAAGCATGAAATTAAATTCTTACTCTGAATAATGGAGACATCTTTTTTGTATCGTAAGGAAATTATATCTTCTGATCTCCAACCACTAGGCCGAATGAACACTATTTGTTTTCATTGGGAACTTGAGTGTTATGCAAATACAACAAAGCCTCACATGAGTAAAATACACCACAGATTAAATAGATTTTGAATGCAGCAGGATTGGCAAAATTAGCATTTCAAATTGCATAGCAATCACAGCTCTTTCTCTCACTCTCTCTTTCTCTCTCTGTCTTTTTGTCTGTCACATTTTGTGTTATTTCACCTTGGTAATGTGTTATAGGTTTTGACCGATTGCTGAACAATGTTCATGATAGATGTTTGTGCAGGAGCATGAGCACACACACAGCAAAGGAAAACAAGTAAAAGCAGAGAGATGCAGATGGGGGAGGCGACAGCTGGCGACAGATATCACTAGAGACTTGCCAGGTCAAAGATCTGTTTTTCAACACTGAAAACACTCAGTTCCCTTTGACAAGAAGACATGAAAGCTGGGGGAAATGACACCTCTTTTAAAAGCTTCAAGAGATGGCGTTAAGTGTGTAATATCCATTTAAACAAACCTCTCATTGTCATGACGTCTCTTTGGGCCAGGCAGGGGAATTGCAATGAAATAATAACTATCACAAATTGCTCTGCAGCTGGTGGTATCTGACAACCTTGACATCTGTCAGTCAATTTCTAATGTCTCATTTCATTCAAAGTTTTATGTCTGATGGTCCCTCTTCTCAAAGTTGGGTGTTGCAATGTGCAACATTTGGACAAAGATCCTAAGAAATCTTTTTCATCACAAATCTCCTGTGGATGTTTTTGTCTATTGTTTGAAATGCTAATTAAATAACTCCTACATCTCAAATATATTCCAACCAGCATGATAGAAAGTATGCATGTCACTGTATGTTTTGGGGAAGCTCAAAGCTGGGATGCGCTCACAGAGAACAGGAGGGTGTTTTACACTGCATGTAGTCTTGGGCCCTGATCCTCACAACCAGGGGCTCACTAAACCCCACTCTACACACAAATAGGTGTAATTTAATGAAAATAATAATGTACTTGATTGTGAAACAAGGGGACTTAAAAGATGCATTTTTATTTTAACAATGGATAAAATGTTCAAGTTTGAAAAGAATCGCTCTTTGAGACAAACCCACACTCCGCCACTCCCCTCAGCTTCTACAAGCACTTTAGTGTATTCCAGCTTGTTGTTTTGGTTTTACAACCAGCAACTTCACTGTTTTGGTTCAGTCTCCTTGTCTTGTTAGCCCCTATTCCTGCAGCAGGCAAAAAAAACTGTCCAGTAACAAAAACAGACAGAGAAGCTAGCTGGTGAACTTAATGGAGCATTTAGCAGCTAAAAAGGAGTTGGTGTTGTCCAAAAATAGAGTTAAAAGTAGCGTAAATGTTGGACTTACATTCACCAGGGGTCCAGAAACATGACTCCACATGAAATCCATGACCAAAAATCAATGAATGCAGGTTTAATCAATAATCTAGTAAATCTACTAACTGATCATGAATTATAGAGAAATGTGAAATAAAACAGTAACTTTTGGTGCATCTGCAGAAAGCTTCCAGCAGGAATGAAAATGTAATGGCAATCAACTAGTCTACATGTAGATGTTATTTCTATTGGCCTCTCAGTAACCAAACAATAAAGTCAGTGATCTTAAATACTGACCTGGGCAGGACTTTGGTTCTGATTTGGTTAGATGGAAAACAATTATCTAATGATTTTAGTGACCCCTGATCATTCAGCACCAGTTACATTCCAGGATGTGGTCTTAAAATAAGCTGGGGTTGAGGACTGTATGTAGCTGCTGAGCTCCTGGATGTGACGTGGCATTTGTTGACCATAAAGTCAGAGCTAGACCTCTGTGTTCGTCTCAACCCTGAGATGATGGTCCGCCATCTGTGACTCGGGCAGGGAAAGGTGAGCCTGTCTTCTTCTGTTGTTAGATATGTCTATGTTGCTATTTGAACAAGACATCCCACACACAAATAGTACATGGAAGACCCCAGGTATCAAGACAGTATGTACACGTAGGAGAGCATTAACACAAAAATAGAAATGTCAAAAAGACACACTGCATTCATATTACAACACATCATTATTATAAGTAACTAAACCAAAAGAACCACTGCACGTCAGATATTCACATTCTACACTCATTTATTTGGACCCCAATCCTAGTATCTCCTGGCCAGACCTGTCTCCACAGCACTGTGTAGTAAGGTCTGGCTACACCACACATACATTAGATAGGGCGGCGGATGCAGCTCCAGATGTGGCGACCATAACCCTGCAAAATGGTCTCGGGAAACAACTTGTTTTGGTGGAAACAAAAATCCCACGAAAGAAAACATCACATACAAAATGAAATGAAGTTAACTGTTTACACAATAATGTAACAGTAATGTGAGGTATTTAAATTTGCTAGATGAACGTAATTTTCTCTTACCATTGTAACGCCGTGTGCACTTCATCCATAACAATTCCCACCACCAATCAGTCCCAAAACATCCCAGTTAGATAATGGATGATGTAAACATATTCTTTGTAAATCTTTGTAATCATCCCCAAAAGAACCAAGCAGGCCCGCCTTGTTGCACGTTCCAACTTTATTTAAAAACTTGCCATTTTTAGCATGTAGCTTGCTAGCTCAAAGTTTGTCTTCCCGTAGCTAACAGAATTTGATAACAGCAAGAGCGGAAGATGAGGGACATCTGGTGTGTGGGCAATTATGTTGGAAATGTGCTTCCATTGATCCAGACTACACCGATCTTAACCAAGCCTTAACTTCTAACATTCCCTTTTAAGAAGTGAGACTGACATTAATTTGGAGGATCTTGTGTGGAAATTCCTCCTTGCAAAATTGAACCCAGCACCATGTACAACTACAGATACATACACACACACACACACACACACACACACACACACACACACATACACACACACACACACACACACAATGGGAATTTGTTACATCTGTAGGGAGCCCCAAGCTTAATAAAAGCATTGACACAGCTAAGTCACCTGAGATAGCTATGGAAAACCCCATAGGGAGAAGAGGAGCACCAAGAGGGGACACTGTTACAAAAATAAATGGAGATTTTTTGCCCGCATGTGGTCAGTCAAGCTTACAGAGGGAGGGAGCAGAGAGATAGTGGGAAAGATGGATCTGGGCTATGCAGGGCACAAAGCGCTCCCTTTGCAGGGAAGGATTAGCTGCCGCTAAATGAGCCGATGATTTTGTTCTGTGGTGCTGCTACCGAAGCAAAGAACAGACAGCTTTCACATGAAGGCTTTTGGTCGCCGCTTCTTTGTGTTACTTCTGTAGTCTGTTCACACTAATATAGCAGCCAAGATTAATATCATTGGAGCATAAGCACATCTGTTTGATGAGCAGGAAAACCCCTTTGTCTCAGGTTTGAAAGTAATGATGAAATAGGAAATTGAAAGGGTTTTCTGCTACTCTTATGCATTTATTCTAGCCAATTTAAAAGTATTTTTTTAAGATTATTTTTTTGGCATTTTAGGCCTTTATTTCTATAGGACAGCTTAGACTTGAAAAGGGAGAGAGAGGGGGAATGACATGCAGCAAAGGGCCGCAGGAGGAGTAAACATCTGTATATTGGTGCCTGCTCTAGGTGAGCTAACCAAACACTAAATTTTATTTTTGACAATTTTAATAGAATAAAAAACAATAACATTCAATTTAATTGCATCTGTCTGCTCACCCCACTGTGCTTCCATTCTGATCTGCGTTTGTTTTGTAGTCAACTTAAATATGCATAAATTTGCTCATGTTTACACACTGCAGCAGAACAAGTGAGAGCTGTGGTGGTGTGTTTGTGGTGTGTGTGTGTGTGTGTGTGTGTTGTGTGTGTGTGTGTGTGTGTGTGTGTGTGTACGATGGCTAATGCTTCTGCCTGAGTGGTGAGAGTGAGATATTTTGACTCGACATTCTCATACATACACATTGCATGCTCACATCTCTGTCCTTAAACACACACATGCACAGAGAGGTTACACACTGAGGACCACATGCAGCCATGCACAAACAAACATGCTGAGATCCGCGAATGGAAATGTTGTATGCATACACACGTATGAATAAACTGGCTTGTGATTATCTCACTTGCTTTTGAGAAAGTGACATGCTGTAATGGCTCAGAAACTGCAGCAAGCGTAACCATGAAGCACAACTCACAGACAGGTAAAGATCAAAGTTCACGTTTACTTGAATCAAAAGGCAAGTGTCAAAATTGGAATCATCAATCCATGGATCCAGCCGGGACGGGTTTCAGGTTGCAGGGTTCAGGTGGCTGGAAAGGTAAGGGCACGAAGCAACAGTCTGTATATGGCAGATAGTGACCCACAGCCTGACGTCTGTAAGTAGACAGGCATGTGCACAGAAGAATAGGCAGCTAGTTTGGTTAGCCAGCTAGTTTCCCTTTACGCAGTTAGCTACAAAAACTAATCCAGGGGGCTCATTTGCATTTTGTATGTTTTCACAAAGCTTTGGGAGCTTTGTTGAGTGTAACATAATTATGATCTCAAGTTCTAACAGCTCCAATTATGAGAAGAAGGTCTAAGTTAATAGGTGCTTCCCAAATATCCCCACAACAAAATAATTTGCCCTGCAGCATGTGCTTGCCTCTCCTCTCTATTAAAATCACTCACTCGGTACGGTTGGTTTGTGTAGTTGTTAAGAGTCGTTTGATCTTAAATCATAGTATTGGATAAGCAATTTGAAAGTGATATGCCTCTCTCTCTCAATCTCTGTCTCACTCTCTGTTCCATCTTTCTCTTTCTTTCTGTCTTCATAAAGAGTGTCCTAGATATTTTCCCTCTCTGTCGGGCAGGGGTAGGGGCTGAACATTTGAGGCGGTTTTCTCCTCCTGAGGCAGCCACTTGACCCTACACTGATTCCTATCAACGTGAATAGAGCAGGTGGATGATGTGTGTGTTTGTGTGTGGAGCATCTTTGTGTCATCTAATGTTATACCTTCCCCAGTCAGTGCTACTTACATTTTTTTGTCTACCACTATAATACCATCCTCTTGTTCAAGCAGCTCCACTCTTGTCATCCTTCTTGTTATATATGTTTGAAAGACAAATTTTCTTCATTTTACCAAAACCCAATTACTTAAATACTCTGATTTTTCTACCCTACTATTTTACCTTTCCTGTTACTTCTCTGCCTGGTTTTTCACAATGGAGGGCTTTTTGTATTGTACAGTAGGACTGCTTGCTGGTGTTTAAGCCCACTATAGACAGTTTTCATTCCTGTAGCATGGTTTCTCTCTCTCTCTCTCTCTCTCTCTCTCCTCTCTCTCTCTCTTCGCTCTCTCTCGTTCCCTGAGGAGCCCAGCTGGGAAAGGCAGATAAATACATGGGGGCACAGGGCTTAGCACCCACCCTACTTCCACAATGCCACGCTCTCCTGTTCAAAGGCCCCAGCCATAAATGAGAGGGGCTAAACCCAAGCCGAAAATCACAGGGAGAGGAGGCAGCTGCTGGGAGGGAGCAACAGAGAGAGAGAGAGAGAGATGTTTATCTGTGGGTGTTTGTGATAATTAGGAGGGAGTATTTATTCTCTCGCTCTTCCGGTCACTTTTCTTCTACCATTTGTTTGCTTAGATAAGCAGATGCCACAGTCTGCATCAGGCCTACAGTATTCATTAGTTCTTTTAGCAGCATATTTTAATCTATTAAGCGTGTCAGCAGATGTACGCACACATTTCTGTGTATTTGTTTGTGGCCTCATCTTGCCTCAAAACCAACCAAAGCTAAAGAGAGTTAATCACTTAAAAACACTTCCAGCTGTGCAACCTGACAGCCAGGCACAGCACCATTCAGCCTCCGCCTAAGGTCAGAAGCTGCAGGAAACCAATGGAAATTTGAGTCCTCTGTTTATCATGTAGCACTCTTTGATTTGAATCCCCCTTTAAGGTTGCATATACAAAATAACAAGCAGTCGATGAAAACTGTACAAGGAGATTTGATGAATGGTTTTCCTATGCTCAATGCATGCATTTAGCCACAAGGTGGCATAAACCATACATTTTAGACAGTGCACAATGGATTAATGAGATGAGCTTTATGGCTAACATATTTATATCACATCAAAATCAGTAGGGACAGTATTTTTCTATGTCTTTCTTTATTTGATTTCACTGGTTTCCCACAAAAGAGTTTCACTTTGTCTTCAGTATGGCCAGCAGTTGATTTTATTTACAGACAAATGAGCAGACTGAAGTGACAGTACATACAATAAATGGACCACAGAAATCAAATTTGTCCAATGAAAGTTGTTTGAATAAAGCATACTCTTGTTTGAAATACACACCAAATGCAATGTTAAAAGTATTTCTTACCACATCCTGTATCTTCTGACAAGCAATCCCACCATAAACATGCTACAGAAGAAGATTTAATAAAGCCGTTGTTTCTCTGTGATACCTTATATCCTTGCTATCAGAAATAGAAGCACATATATTTTCCATTGCAGTTAATTAAAACATGATGTCAGAGGAAGTGAGACTGTCATTTTGTATGGCTGATATAAAACTTTTAGTAGCGCGGGATTAAAACCTATTATGTGTTATTGAAGTGGGTGCCATGTTTCCAAAGCAATGTGGTGGTTATACCGACTGAGATGATAACTCAGCTATTTAGAAACTGCATAAAGACGATGCCAGCGGACACATATTCAAGAAAAATTGAGTGAAAAAATTATTTATATAGCACTTTTGTAACATTGATAAAAAGTGCATTATAATCATGTAAAATTTTACATAAAATTATGTAAAAGAACATACAGTTAACAGCTGTTTTTTATGTAAGTGCCAGCTAAACTAAATTACTCCTGTAATGTGATAGAGGTGTTAGTACCTGAGTAAACACCAGCAATATAGTAACCAAACTACAGGCAGCACCTCTGAAGACAAACAGCTGGATGTCATCTGCATAGCAGTAGAGTTGTACCGTAGGTTTACCAATAATTACGTCTCACATTCCCAAACCATATTTCCAGTAGGAGTATGATCTGACTAAACAGTTTATCTATTCTGGAATAGGGACATTAATTAATTAAAACAATCATGACCTTCCTTTGGCGGCGTTATGCAGCAATATGCTCTTGCCAAATAGATAGCAGAGATAGCGGAAGGGGAGGGACATCCCGGATGTCAGGATTCATCCTAGCAATGTACATCTGTTGAGCCAGACTACCAATAATATGACTTAGAGAATGTAACTGTTATAGCTCTTTATGGTGACATGTTAGCTGTGTGGGTATGTTGACATCTGTCTGATTTGGTTTAGTTTAACATAACAGCTGTACACAGCAGGCTCATATTTGACTGGAAATACTGCATCCTCACATTTATGGCACATATTTAGTAAATGCTGTCTTGCTTAGTGCATATTTATATATTGTGAATGCAAGCACATTCCTGAGACAAACATGTACACTTAATCTCTATATACTTCAATAACATGCTCACAGATATTGCAAGATGAGTGTTAGGCTACTGGCTAGTGCAGCTGAATGATCTAATAATGCTGATGCTTATTAAATAGCGCCCTCCAGAGGCTGAGGGGCATTTAAACTAGAGAGATATCTCCTCCCCAGCTGCTGGCCAACTGCACATTCAGCTGCCTACAACATGAGAGAGGGGAGGTTCGCACTAACCAGGCATGAGATCTGATGGTGATCATCGTTGTGAGAAGTCCAGAGGCTATGGGAGCTTTATATGGAAAATCGGGCTGAGAGAGAGCTCATTTTAAGGGCAGAGGGTGTGTGTGTTAGAAGGTTGGATGTACAGTATGTGTCTGTGAATGTGTGTTTTAGAAGCCTGTATGTTTCGCTGATCCTGACTTTGGTTCCAATCCTTCAGTTTTAACTTATAAGACACAAAAACCAGCCGCTGTCTGCACTGTTTCCACAAGTCATATCTCTCACCTGGCTTCAACAGTCTTTATTATTTCTATCTTAAAATGTGTTGTGGCAGATATTGACCCCTGGAGTTTATTGAGTTTTTGCTGTGGTGGATATACACTTTACACAAAATCACCAAATGTAGGAATATTAAAATGATGTAACTAAAGTGCATCAAATTATGTTAGTCCCTAAATTCACTTGAGTTGTACCCATGAGCTTATAACAGTTGCAAACATCAGTTTAAAGAAATAATGTACATTTTATTACACCTGGTTGGCTGGAATGAAATTAAGCCACTTAATACATTGCATTTTCAATAAACTTATAATAATAATTAGTCGTACACATCTTTAGCCGTACTGGTATTCATTTTTAGCCCTCTAGCCACTGTTCACAAAGCATTTTTTACTGCTTTTTGTTTCAATTTTTCCAATTGTTTACACAAAACTGCTGTACTTAATGTCATTAAAACTACTTATCACTTTCAGAGTGGTGAAAGAAGAGCTAATTATCGCTCTCCTTTGTCAAATGAGGCAGGCAAAGTCAAACAATTATCTCTCTGTGGGCCATAGTTTTGTTGGAGTGGGCAGTGGAGGCAACAACTTAATTTTTGCACAGCAGTGTTGGTGGACTGTATGTGTAAGTAGTGAGAGAATGCTAATTTGGGTCAGTGTGGGTTTTTGTGATATTGAAAATTAAGAAATGAGGAGTGTGTGTGGACACAACAGGTGTGGATTATAATACAGAAGGAGCAAACAAAAAAACAGATGATGTGTTACAAAGTGGTTTCCATTAAGTTCCTCAGTCTCTCTTTGAACACATAGCACAACCTCAGTATCACAGATGGTTACTAAAGCTGGTTTTACACACTGCTTTGCAGTCTGACTTTTTTTAAATAACAAGGAACAACATTGTTGGCTTTACACTCATAAAAGCAGCAATATTTATTATTTCCACCCATTTGCTATCCATGCACACATGCAAAACATGTCTAATTGGCTTTAGCACTAGGTTGATCTGCTGCTGTTTGTATAATGTGTCCAAAATGAATCTACTCACCGCTTCCTGTTTTGCAATAAGGCATCTCAGCAATGTTTTCGTCTTGCTGTAGAGCTAAGAAGTTAATTAATCATTTATGTTGTTTTGACAAGCAGACTGACATTGCATTAGTATGTAATTGGCAGGAGAGGAAGACTAACAAAGAGATTGAGTAAATAGCATTGTGTAGTCCAGTCTCACCTTCAGAAATTGCATCTAATGAGTTATCTAATAAAAGATATGGGGCCATAACATCATTAGTTTTAAAATTAAAGCTTTAATTGTCCCACTGTATGTGTTACCAGGTTCAACTTGAGCAAATGGACGCCTAATTAGTCTTCCACTACATATTTAAAGGAATTGTTGAACCTTTTTACTTACTTTTATTTTTACCTAATCTCAGAAGCGGTAGAGGGCAGAAGTTAATAGAGGAGTGAAGAGACATTAGTCACACACACACGCACACACACAGGCACACACACACACACACACGCACGCACACACACACACACACACACACACACACAGACACACACACACACACACACACACACACACACACGCCATAATTTCCTCAAGCAGCCTTGTCCAGTTTGTGTTTCAGCAGTACTCAAATAGGATTCAGTACTGGATTAGATCCTCTCGTCTTCAATGTGTATGGTTATATTTGCTCCGGTAAGTTCAAGTTTGAATTTTTTTTTACTGTGGATGTTAGCTTTTCAAAGAAAAGTGGGTAGTATTTCAATATGTGATCATTCTGCCTGATATTTGTGTCATCAAACTGTTGTTATAATGGCAGTAAATCAAATTGGGATTGAAAAGGTTTTTAAGTTTAACAGCCTGTAATGCAAGCAAAACTGTGATGTTCTTGTTTAATTGTAATCACCTACAACCTTCTCTAACACATTGCTAATGCAGTTATTCCTGTCAAATTACATTTTATTTTGTACAATTGATATTTTATCTAGCAATATGCTTTATTCTTAGATTATTATTTTGTTGCTGCTGTGTTTAAAGTTTAGATTCTCCTTTGTGTCTGTGTTTATACAGTAGTCCAAGGGGAATCATTTGTATTGTGGGGCCAATTTGAAACAAGAGAAATGCTCAAGGAAGAATATGAACCACATTTCTTTCCAGTAGCGCTGAAGTCCTCATCGGGTGCAAGACACAAACAGTGCATGTCTCTTTCTCCAGACTCAATGACTCCGTCTATCCTGATTAAGCTCAGCCCACACACTCACTGCAGCTATTGTGTCCATGTGCTGATGTAGCCAAAATGCTATCAGCTTATGTTAAATTGGCTTCACGTTAGAGAAAATGTTGAGATGTTCGTAAGCAAAATGGTGGGACTGCTGATACTCACTATTCTCTACTTGGGCTTGTTACTAGAAATTCATCACACTTTCAGTTTTAATGTTTCCTGTGGCTCAGTTTTGAGTTGTAAAACTCAACTGACACGTTGTCAAAGCTACACAAAACAATTTTTCTTATATTGGGTCAAATTATTTTGTGTAAAGTGAGAGATGTTTCTCATGGGGACAAACCCAAAGATATGTATTACCCAACTCTAAAATTCCCCATAGCTGAAGCATTTTAGTGCCTTGCTTTGTTTTTCGGGCCACAACTTTACATCTGCATTTTTTCAGCAGGCAAGCTCTAATAAACCCTACATGAATGTTAATGTTGTTCTGTCTCTGCAGGATGTGTGAATAGGCAATAGGCATGTTTACTTTATAAAGTGGTGATAAGTCCATGTTGTGGTTTCAGCTTGTTCTGCTACCCCAAATGTCAATCAAATAAATAAATACTGCTTAAGTATATTCATCTTAGTTACGGAAAAATGAAAAACAACCCAGTAGGCTACATTTACCATGGTTGGAGACACTGTAATCCAATGATGATTGACTTGTTAGGGCAAACCTGTCCTGGTTGGCAATACCAATAAAGTCAGCTCAAGCCAGCACAGCAGAAGTGACTGATTTCACCAGTTTGTATGAGCCCAGTAATAACCCATCCAAGTTTAGCAGTGTCTTAAAGATACAAACAGCTAACTTCAACACAACCTTCCACAACAAGTCCACCATCTTTGCTTGGGTCCAGAGATGATTTCAGTCACTAGTGCAGAGGGTGATCCTTTGAGTGAAGTCATAATAGTGTGCAACATAAAAACAGCAGTGTCAAAGCTGGCATAGCATATCATGCCAAAGGTCTATCCTGACATTAGAACAATGGATTTGTTAAGTTATTAAATTATTTCCACATGTTTAAGTAGTGTAATCATTATCAAATCATGCATATAGACAAAATAATTCTCATTTGATTGTTGTACGTGGAATTTCTTCTGTGTGTTTTTACAACACTGTACAACACCGGACTCATGGCCAAAAAGAAGAAGAAAAATCTAATTCCCAGTAGTCTGAAGGTCCCATCTCCTCATCTGTGCTTGGCCTTAAGTCATCTATTGGCAACTAACTTTAGATTTTTCTTTCCTTGTGCAGCTCTTTGCCATTTTTGCATTTGCAACATGTGGAGGCTACTCGGGGCAGCTGCGGGTTAGTGTGGACTGCATGGAGAAGGCCCTAAGCAACCTCAGCATTGGCATCGACTTTGCTTATCCTTTCAGGTGAGTTCATTCATTGTCTCAAAGTTTGATGGTAAGAGTATAAACCATGATAATCCATTCCTGAGTGTGTAGTCAGAGCTTTTCTAAACATAAATACTGTACATCAGTGCAATCTGGTCAGAATACACAAAGGTTTTACAGCCTATTAATACTAAAACGGTTCAAATACAATTACAAACACACACACACAGCTGGGAGGAGGACACAGTTAAGTTTCATAGCACCTACAATTATAACACCCTGGTCCACTAGACCCGAACACCTCGTATGTAATAGTTATGTGTAGGGGGGGGGTATACTGTATGCAGTCATTGAATAAGTTATTTTTTATATTCTTCACAGAAAATGAGATAAGGCCAATGAGTTAAAATTATAAATAGCATCATTTTTCTTTTAGCAAACATTGAAAATGGGTCCCACAGACCCAAACACCACACAAGGGTGAAGAGGCATTCAGTCCCCAAAGGTCGATAGAATTGCAGTGGATATAATTCCTTTCAGCTGCAATATGTAAAGAAATAGAAAACAGTATTAATTATTAAGGAGATTTGGTATCACCTGCAAACATGCTCTAACAATAATTGCTTCCACAACTGTTAAAGGTATTATGCTAAGAGTCAAAAGATACAAGATAAGTTATAAACAAGGCAAGACGTATGCAAACAAATCACTCTATAATCATTTATGACCTTCTTGGGTAAAATATCTCGTTTTTTTGTGTAGTGAGTAGGATTTGACCCCTGTACCTTCTTCTGTGTGTATCAGGTTGCACCAGGTGTCCTTTGAAGCGCCCGTGTGTGAGGGTATTAGGAGGGAACGCGTTTTCCTTATTGGAGACTATTCATCCTCTGCAGAGTTCTTCGTCACCATTGCTGTCTTTGCCTTCCTGTATTCCCTCATGGCCACCGTTGTCTACATCTTCTTTCAGAACAAGTACCGTGAAAACAACCGAGGACCACTCATTGTGAGTACAATGGTCTCCAACCGTGGACATTTTGAGTAGTCTATATCCACGACGTTCCACTTCCTGGATTGCTCTGTTGCTGGTGGAATTCCGCCATAAGTCCTTCTTTTTTGACCGGATGTCCATTAACTGAAGCTTTCTTAGTGTTGGAATTTTAAACTCCGGTTGATATATGGTTAACTGCTTCTCCCATCTCTGGAGGGTAAATCCAGACAGCTAGCTTGACCATCGGTCCAACCTGAGTTTTCTGTTGCACGGCTAAAACTAAAAACTTTTGAACGTACATACGTTCCACTAAAACAAGTTCCTCCCTTAGGGTTATTTTGCAGAGGCACCGTTGCTCCTTGCGGTCCTTAGCGCCGCCCATGACGATTGCAATTGCTTTAAAGAAATGCCATAAACCAGCGCACGTTTTTCTCCCATCCCAGAATGCTGTTTGGACCAGCCAGACCTTCCTCTGCAGCGCTGTGGAGGAAGGTCTGGTAATGCAAGACTAGAGGGAAGTTACTGAACACTATACAATCTTCCCCTTAAACTCTCAATTATCTCTATTGCTGTGTTTCCATCTTACACTGACTCTGCCAAATGAATCATAATGCTACGACATAGTTGCTCAAAGCAAGCACCATCATTTAACCACTACTTTAACATATAGTGGCAAAGTAATGTGTTTTTTTTTTTTTTAGATGAATGTTTTTGATTATCTGTCTTCTCTCTCCTACATGTCATCAGGACTTTGTAGTGACAGTGGTGTTCTCCTTCATGTGGCTGGTTAGTTCCTCTGCCTGGGCCAAGGCTCTGTCTGAGGTGAAAATGGCCACTGATCCAGATGAGGTGCAGCTCCTTATCTCTGCCTGCAAAGTCCAGACTAACAAGTGTGGCTCTGTGCATGGACCACGCTGGTCCGGACTCAACACCTCAGTGGTAGGTTCACAGGATGTGTGTCCACGCTGAAATTTAGCAGTTGGATCGTTTTAAATAGTTCAAATACCAAAACAGTTGAAATTGTAGCTGATGTGTCAGTCAAAATAGTAACACTGAAGGAAGTTCAGCAGTTAAAAGGAAGCACTGAAAGAACTTGAAGTGTTTAAGTATATGCGCTGAGTGAAGTTGAAGTGTCAGTTAAAGTACTGAAAGGATATGAAAATTTGAGTTTGAGTGGAAATCTGAGAGAAATAGTGGCTGAACAAACAGAAGAAGTTCAGCTAAGAGGTCAGTACTACAAAGCAGTTGGTGTAAATTGTGTTTAAACTTTGGAAATTGTGACAGCAAAATAAGTTATTTTGTTGTTGTTCAAATAGGAAGACCTGAAAGGGTTTGAATTGTCAGTTGAAGAGAAAGAAATGGATGCAGTTAAAATGGTATTTATATGTGTAACTGAAAGCTGTTAAGTTGTCAGGTGAAGCTGAAGTTGAGGGAGGATAAAGAGGATGAGTTGAAAAGGTCCAAAGATTTCTTTTGAATGAAGAAACTTTCCTAAAGAAGCTGAAAAGTGACTAGAATTTCTAATTTGCTTAATATTGCTTTGCCTCATTCTCTTCCCCTTTAGGTTTTTGGGTTTCTCAACTTTGTTCTATGGGCCGGGAACATCTGGTTTGTCTTTAAAGAGACCGGTTGGCACAAGGGCGCTACAAGGTTAGCAGGCGGGGCATCTGAGAAACAGTCTGACGCCTTAAACCAGCAGCGCTACAACCAGGGAAGCTTCGACCAGTCAGGGAGCTACAACACCCAGGGAAACCTCGGACAGCCATCTGAGTACAGCCAGGTGGGAGGGCCCACCTCCTACTCCAATCAAATGTAGCCGTGCCTTTTCGATTCGTGAGTGGCACTTCTGCATTTTAAACTATGGCAATCAGGGGGTTCTCAGAGAGGAGGACAGTTTGTCAAAAAAAAAAAAGGTCACAAAATAAGGCATCAAAGGTGTCAAGTACACTCATTGTAGATACAAGTATTGTTTGGTATTGTAAAAAAATATTAGACATTAGGGATGGGCATGATTAATCAACCATCGATAATTGATCATTAAGAATTTCATAGATCACGTTCATTTGTTATTGATTAAACTAATGCAGGTTGCGTTGTGTAGTGTGAGTCACGGATTTCACTGTGTGGCAGCAATTAAACATTTTACCACTCGGGGCAATATTTAACGCCATGCTCAGTTACCTGCGAGTTTCTGTTTTGATTTCAAAAGTAATCATGAAGAGATCACGCCAAAGTGTGAAGTGGGACCATTTTGATTTAAAAAACAACTTAGTTCACTGCAAACACTGCGATGCCGTGTATAAGTACAACACAGCCACGACTCAAATGATGTAGCTACCACTTAAACAAAGCGCATCGACCCTGGTCAAGGTCGGTGCCGGTGGATTCTGCTCTGTCTCAACCTGGCATCAGGTTGCCGTCGCTTCTAACCCCAGATCATGTCAACATGCTTATCGTTCTTTCTCAACAAAAATCCGTAGACTGGTGCAGAAGTTGTATTTGAGTTACTAGTTATCTTTATGAGGCTTTGTTAAGTAGCCTAATTTGTTAAATAGCCTAATTAATTGTTAGGTAAGCTTGTCTCTCTCACCCTCTTTCTCGACTCCGTGCCTTGGATAGTTTTGAGTTACATTTGACAAAACCTGCCAGATCTAAGTACTATGTTTTTGGTTAAGTTATTGTTTAACATGACATGATTCTTTTTTTAATATTATTTATTATTTTGTAACAAACGAGGGTCTCCATTTAAAAATGCCAGCTTGCAGCTGCAGGTTCCGCTTAGAGTACCGCAGCGCATATCTTCAAGTTTAGCCTAACCGAACGTCCCGTTTGAACTGCCACAAGTTGTTCTTCTTGAAATAAAGATCTCGTCGACAAAAAACACGTATTTTTGTATATTCAGTGCATTTTTAATTTATAAAAAGTTAAATAAATAATGATTTTTGATATAAAAAATATTGATTAATCGATAGTCGATCGACTAAGAAAATGTAATTGAATGCCCATCCCTATTAGATATAGTCTTTTACTCCTTCTCTGTCAGAGGTGTTGTTTGCTGAATGTTGTATTTCTTGTAGTTTGAAACTAAAGTGATGGCCTCTCTGTGCTTGGTAATTGACGTACACTGTTACGACTAGATTTCTTTTTCAAATTGGTTTGCACTGCTCTATGTTTGTATACATTATTGTTTCGAAAATGGGGTCGACTCAGTGCATGATGTCTTACTGTACATGTGCTAATGTGCTCTCTGTGAAACTAGTAAACAGTTTATCTCTGAAAGTTTACAAAGATCACATGCTTTTAATCATTCCTGAAATTGTATTTAGATCCCTATATAAACATGTATGTTCTTTTTTCTAATCTAACTGGAACTATATTTTGATATTGGGTGTTTCTTATTTGACACATATTCATAATTAGTGACATTTCTCTTATATTAGTTAAAATAAATAGATCCCAACTCATGTCTGATATTGATCATGTCAGAAAGTCTAAACACCTCATTTAAAAAAACACTATACAAGAAATTGTGAAAGACAAAAGTACCATATTTGCAACCACTGCAGTATGTGTATGTTCCGTGGTTTTCACTTCTTAGTTGCATCTGCACAGACAACAGATCACACTGTCATTTCATATTTATGATGTAAAGAGGAAGATGGTCTCCCTAATTGTTTACAAGTGGCTGCTCTTGCTGCAAATTGCTGTGACTGTTGTCTATGCTATCCTCAGACTACTGGGAAATTATAAACAGAAGTTATACCTCTCTAAAGCACGTCCAGAGTATTCTTTTACACTGCTAGAGCCCAGCAAAAAAAGGTGCATCAGCACGGTGAGAATAGGGCTCATAACTAATATTGAGTTTTTATTGTCTTTAAAATCCCAATTCAGTTTTGTACAATTTAAAAAAAACTGCAATTTTTGTATAGTAATATTTAAAGGATAATGCCCATTTGCTGTTTGATATGACTTGTGAAACCTTGTTTCTTGACTTCCAGCATGTGGCTTGCATCAAAATAATGAAGCAGATCAAACATCCATGTACAGTATGTGTCTGACGTCCATGATCAATGTGCACGGGTCCATATACTACCACATGCATCATGAGTGTGGGTATTTTACAGGCATTCATCCTAATAAAGATGCAAATTAATACAAATTCACCCATAAACGAGCTGTTCTCCATGTTGTCAGATCTTTTTGTCTGCTCTGTGTGAAAAAATGTACACAAACAAGTTAGTTTCTCTTGTTGATGGATCAGATTGTGCACCTGATGTTACGCAAGCACTTTGCCCTGAAAAGTAGTTGACCCCTAACCTTTGACCCGTTGCCTTGGTTGGATGGTCTTTGAGGGATGTTTCTTGTTCCATGAGAGTCTGCCAGGTGCAATCATGGATGTATTAAGAGAACAGCCCACAATGACGGTGGGTCAGTTGATCTTTCTGTTGTTTCCTGGGACACACAAAATAAGAAATGTACATGTCAATCAATTAAATGGGCCTTTAATATACAAATAGCCTACTCTGCGCCATTTTTACAGTCACTTATTAACATTGCTCTGTATTCAAGGCTCCCCAAATGCCCTCTCCGGTGCTTCTACGACACCCTAGCATTTCCGGGAGTACTTGATGGATGTGTATAGCCTAATAAAAGACAAACCATAGACTGTATTAACCCAAAGATCCACATATGACTATATCCATTTAAACTGTCTCTGATTAACTCAAATTGCCCATATTATGAAAAAATTAATTTTCAGGAATTTGGGGTGTTATTTTGTGTCTCTGGTCCTTCCACACGTGTACAAACTCTGAAAAAAAATATATCCATGCTGTTTGTACATCTGTGTTCTAAATGAATAATAACAAACAAGGTGATAGTTTAGCGTTACCGCGCAGCCTTCAACTGCGCTTGAAGACGTAGCTGTGACGTGTGCAACCTGTATGTTGTAAGTCTTCTGGTAGCTGTACAAAGAGAAATCTCAATCATTCCCAATCAGCAGAGACGGAGAGCGTAGGCACATGTGAGGAGATAACATAGGCACAGGCTAACTACTGCGAACTAACATGCTAGTTAAAATTAGTAATTAAACCTAAACAGCTAATGGAAGTCCAAACTGCATGCGAGCTTACCCTGTACTACACGGTAATTCCTCTACTATGCAACAGTAGGTCGCGTGGTTATGACGCAATCGTTAGCCTATCTTTACAAAAACCTCTGCTACGTATCCGTAACGTGAGATACAAGTTAATGGAGCTCTTTTTATACATTGTTGTGTTTCTTTAGAAATAAACAATGGGCAAATAGAGTCTTTAAACGCTTCATATGTAAAGTTATTCACTGTCAAAGTGGCGCCAAAATGAATGGCAGTCAATGGCATGCTAACGGCAGATGATTGCTTGCTAACATAAAAGTTGCGTCATAGGAGCGTCGCTAGAGAGGAGAGGCCCCTTGGAGCTGTCCTCGTTCTCTAAATAGGGTACATCCATGGCTGACATGGCCATTCTACACTATCTAAACGCTTTAATTTGTGAGCGGCTGACAGCGGCGGCTGTGGAGATTTTCGGGGAGGTGGAGAAAACGTTGACAGAGTACCAGGGAGAAATCAGCCGATCCAAACAGGAGATAGATCACCTGAAAACCCTGGTGCTCTGGCCTCGAGTCAAATTACATAGATCAGGTATGTGGATTAAATCTCTCGACTCTGTAACTAATGACGTGTTTCATTGGATTGATGAGGAGAATTAACAAAATATTGAATAAAACAGCATGAAAATGACATGACAAAGACGAAGAAACACAAAATATAACACTGCCAGCAGTGGACTTGATCCATACTTCTCCCTGATGGAGTCACATGAGATCTGTCCTAAAAAATTTAAATTACACAAATGTATTCCCTAGAGTTGAGGGTGGTTCCTCAATTGAAAACTCTCCTTTTTGGTCAGGTGTTTACAAAAGAAAGGTGTTATGTCTCAATCCATGACTTGAGCCACAGTATCCTACCAAGTCGGTGTCAGTTCCCATAAATAAGTCCAATAAACTACCTGAGTACACATTCTTTGTTCAAATCAAGCAGGGACGGCTTCCAAAGGCTGGGACTGCAATTACCTTTCCTGTGGGGACAATGAGCTGCCTCATGCTAAATGATAGATATGGCCTAATCAATTCTTTAAAAGCTAGGGTTGATGTGAGACAGTCAAATTTTAACTAGGCTTAATCAGTATTATACCAATCTGGCTCTAGGGTATACATACAGTGCAACAATACTTAAAGTACATTGGTTTCATAACATAAGCAATGTTTTTAAAACCCAACAACTCTCAAAACTAAGATGCAATGTCTTGATGTCACATGTTAGATTTAAATGTGGATTTAAAGTAAGTTTTTTTTTTTTTTTTTTTTTTTTTTTTTTTTTTTTTTTTTTTATCTCCAGTGTCATCCCTGCATGCACTCTCATGTCATTCAGCAGCTCATCAGGTCATTGCTGTTTGCTGTGATAAGGAGGCTTCTCCTGAGTGCTGCCCCTCAGATGTGAGCCTGAGCACCCTGCATATTAATGAAGCTGATCATGAAGGATCGCCCTGCAGGCAGCAGGGCGATACCACCGGCTCTCCTCAGTTTGTGAAAAGAGAAGACGTCGAGGAGCCGGCCTCAGACTTCTGCGTAACATTGGCTGATGAACAGACATCAGATATTAAAGCCGAGCCGGATTTCGACGAGTTAATAACATCTCCATCAACCAGGGAGGCTGAGATACCCTGTGGGATAAATCCAGAGTCTTTTGGACTTCAGCGAGAAGCCCTGAAAGGTGAGGAGAGGACATCCAACACAGGCCAGGAAAATAAAAACAAAAATGTATTATTTATGTATTATCATCCACTAAAAATGCTCTATTTTAAGACATTTTGATTGGGTTTGTCGGTTAAGTCGCACGTCCATTTGACATTGCAAAAACTAAAACTGCAACACAATAAGAAATATTTTAATAACGAAATTAATATTTGATATTCATGTTTTTGTCAGTTGATGTTTGAACTGCATGCCATCAACAGCAAGGTGAAAAAAATTCCCTAATGCAACGCTGGATCTTTAGTTAGGTTTGAACATGCTGAAAACACTTACAAAAGGTGAAAGGAGTTATACGTAGGCATGTTTTTTGTGTTTGACAAAGGGTATTTTGCAAAATTGAGTACGCTTCCACACCTCTGTCCTTGTAGATCCGCTTGAGATCACTCATGGGCGGGATGGGCTTGATGGGCAGCAGGACACTGAACAAGACTGGAAGCCCAGTCAGGACCACAAGGACTCTGATCCCCCTCAGATAAAAGAGGAAAAGTTTCCATCATCTGGTCCCCAGGAAGTTACTAACCGCTACTATGAACTCCCTCCTCAGTCAGAGAGCAGTTATGATGAGCCTAATTCTTCAAGCCCAAGCCACAACCAGACTCGGAAAAGCAAAACATTTTACACATTGGATAAAAAGAGAAGAGATGTTGAAGGAGAAGGCTGCAAACTGTCCGGACTGACGGTTCCTCAGCCCTCTTACTACTTCAACCTAAACAAAACCGCAGCTCAGCGTGAATACGAAGAGAATACAGAAGGCGTGATGAATGGAGAATGGATTAAGACCCTCACACCAACAGTAACCAGGCAAAACAAAAAGCACAACTCCAACCGGCGCAGTAGGATAAGAGACAATATTGGAGTGAACGAAGACATGAATGATCTGACCAGGGACAGAAGACATACTTGTCCCATCTGTGCCAAACGTTTTAAAGAGTCAAGCCATTTGAGGGATCATGTGAGAATCCACACAGGAGAGAAGCCGTTCCTGTGTAAGGAATGTGGCATGAACTTTAGGCAGAGAGGAACTTTGACTTTGCACATGAGAATCCACACGGGGGAACGGCCACACCAGTGCAGCGACTGTGGTCGGCGCTTCAATCGAAAGGGCGACTTGGAGACTCACAGGATGACTCATACGGGGGAAAGACCCCATCTGTGCGTGTTGTGTGGGAAAAGGTTTAAAAGGAAGAGCAACTTAAACACACATCTAAACATCCATTCAGAGAACAAAATGGATTACATACAACAGTTGTGATATATGAATGTATGAATCATTCAGGTAGTGGCCATCTGGAAAACATGGATTGTCGGAGACTTCAATATTGACTGTTTTAATAGAAGATCAATTTTTATTATAGCGGAAAAATTTGTGATTTGTTACGTTGATGGGCCTCTAGAAATTTAACATTAAATACATTTAAGATGATGTGAATATTAGCTTTGCCCTTTCATTACTGAAGCTAGGCTCTATTCATTCGATTTTGTTTTCATTTGAAGTGAGGATGAAGGCCGGCTTCATGTTACTGGCAGGATGTACAAAACTGCTACAGACCCAGTGATAAAGCTACATTCAAGGTACGCACCCACAGTTTGGTTGTCATTACTTACAAATTCCTCATGGGGCCAACAGAAACTATGCACTATAGCTTTCAGAGAAATCTTAAATCTGCACATAAATATTTTTATATTCACAGGGAAATAACATAATACGTAATGTGAAAGTGTTGCTCGCTTCAACGAAAACACTGAGGCTCTGGAGTTCCCTTCAGGTCTCGGTGTATTTAAAGGGGACATGTGCTTTTTTTTTTTTTTTTTAATGTTGTTTTTTTTGTTTCTTCTCTCAACTTCTACAGTGTCATGGTGCCAGACATGCATGTTAAACTTGGTCAAAGGTCCACAGGTTGAGGGGAACGCTGAGAGAACCAGCTCCCAGGCTGCTCTGTACGATTTGTTTGGAATTTGTTCTTGACTTCAGAACATAAACTTCAAACTCTCCAGGTTCAGTTCTCACTTATTGAGTTTGGGCCAGTTAACTTTGAGGATTATCAATTCTTTTAGTTGCCTATTAAGTGAAACGTCTGGGAGAGACCTCTCATTAGCTTATTGGAATTATTAAGTAGGTAGTGATAGTGTTTAACTTGCTGATCCGACTTAATCGAGTCTGAGAAATTGCCTTGATGCTTGGGATTATTATGGGCTCTTTATGATCATTCAAGTTTCTTAATAGGCAGACTCAAACCTAATATGGTGAAGATAACCTTAATTTGCCCAGCAATCTTCTTTTTAACAAAGAGTATAGCCACAGAACAAATGAAGTTATATGTGTTTATAGAACAAATTTATATACACAAAAATTGCTTTAAAATGGAACAAAAACAATTTACATTAAAAGAAACTGTTACCTGTAACAGAATTTTATTTATTTTATTGTTAACTCAGCAGATACTATCATCAATCATTTTGACGAGAAATAATATGTGTGATGCAATGTCTTCCTCTTCTTTTATCAGCAACATTCTGGAGAGGTACATGTTTTTATTTTCTTACCCATCTAATTTTTTGTCTCCATTTGACTCCACCTGCTGTTAAATAATAAAACGATCTGGTGGTTCACACCCTTGTTTTCCTTGATTTTTGTCATGGAACATTAGACAATCACATCACTTTCTAATGCATCACCTTTTATAGAGGGGTTGTAATAGCTTTATTAGAGGCTAAATAATGTAAAAATGCTTTGTAGCCGTTGTAAGACATTCACTATTTGGGTTGCCAGGTTGTGTCTCGGACATTTGCATCTCCTCCTGTAGCATATGTTTTGTCTCTTTAGTTCATCAGGTAGACTCCTCCAATGGGCCCAATGAACTCTGACCTTCTGGAAAGTACTCCACGGCATCTCGATCAACAGCCATCTCTGTACCACTTAGTAAAAACTATTGATGGTTTGATTTAAAACCCTCTATTGATACCTTGTTAACATTGATAATTACAGATGACTTGCTAACCTGCTGTTGTATTATCATAGTGAGAAACCTATTGCCTATACAACTGCAGACTTGGTGGTTTATTATAAGCTGAGACGCTCATTACTTTTTGGTAATTTGGCCTATTTGCCATGTGATTTTTTTATTTTTATTTTTTACAAGCTGACAAGCCAAGTTTCTGTAAAGATTGGTTTATATAATACATTACCATATGGTATAAGGTAACATTATATTAGTGGTAATAACTTTTTGTGTGTTAGTTTTCTCTTGTTCATTTACAGTTTGTAGTGTAATAGACCCTCTATAATTGTTTTGTGTATTTTTCTTTTTTAATAATTACAGTAGGGTTTGTTATCTATTTTATAATTTAAAAAAAATAATGTGTGTAGCCTATACGTTTAATTTACAGTAGGGCTATTGAACCGAGTCTGGGTGGATGCTTATTCACAAAACCTTATAACCAAAAGCAATTGGAACATGAGAAACTAATTCGTGGAAATGTAGACATGACACTGACTGTCTAAAGAGAAACACACAGCAAGAGAAACGAAACCTAAGTTAAGTTTTGATTTCTCACTGCAGTCAGATTCTGCCGGCACACCGAGGTTGTGTGATAGTAGCAGGAGTTGAATTGTCATTTAGCATTTCTTAATTTGCTTTTTACAGGAGATTATCATGAACACACTGAACCAACAGTATGAGGAGAAGGTGCGTCCCTGCATTGACCTCATCGACTCTCTTCGGTCTCTGGGTGTGGAGAAGGACTTGGCGCTGCCAGCCATCGCCGTGATTGGAGACCAAAGCTCGGGGAAGAGCTCCGTGTTGGAGGCGCTGTCAGGGGTGGCTCTGCCAAGAGGCAGTGGTAAGTCAGTAAAAAAAAATACTCTTTGGTTTTATTCTAATAGCTAAAACATACGGCATTCCTTAACACAAATCTCAAAACCAGCGGTCACAAAATGATAAAAACTGAAATATTATCGCATATTGATTGGATGCTGAAGTGTGGAATCGTGAAAGGGTGCTCTGAGCACAGTGGCAAACTCGAAATAGGTCGTACTTGAGTTTTTGGGTCATGATAAAATACCAAAAATGACCTTTCTAGCATTGTTATGAAATCTTTTAAAAACTCTGGATCCGTGTTAATTCAGTCTTTTGTGTCTGTCTGTCCAGCAAAATAAAAATATAAATAAAAAAACGACTAGGCCTACAACAAACAGCATGAAAAACCTAACCCATTACCAGTAGTTACAGTAGGCGTAATAGATATTTATTCAAAAGGCTTAATCATTCGTTTAATTTTAATAATATAATAGGCTATACAAATTTGAATAATTCTAATTATTATTATTAATTGTTCTTTTTGACACACCTGAGTCAAAACTTTATCTGTGCTAAGATATTTTTTAACGATTTGATAAAAACTTTGTAATGTGGTGCTATCTGTGACATCTTTCATTATTTCTCCATGTAGCCTACACTGGAATCAACTTGAACTCTTCCTCTCTTTTTCAACTCTTTTGTAACTCAGGCATTGTGACAAGATGTCCTCTCGAACTGAAGATGAAGAGAAAGAAAGAAGGAGAGGAGTGGTACGGAAAGATAAGCTACCAGGACTGTGAGGAAGAAATAGAAGACCCTGCAGATGTGGAGATGATGATTCGAGAAGGTACAGTATACAACATTCTCAAATGTCAAGATCAAAAGCCAACTATTGGAAGAGGTTGAAGGGAGTTGTATTTGCTTTTCAGTGATCAGCACTACCATCATCTGTAATCATTTTACATCATGTCTTCTCTCTCCAGCTCAGAATGAAATGGCCGGGGAAGGGGTGGGGATTAGTGATGACCTCATCAGTCTGGAGATCGCCTCTCCTGATGTTCCAGACCTGACGCTCATTGACCTGCCCGGCATCACCAGGGTAGCTGTAAAGGGACAACCAGAGAACATTGGAGACCAGGTGTGCTAGAGAAAAAATATCTTGAGTATTGGACACATTGCGAGGAAATCTGGTTACAAAGCAGTCATTGTCCTCAAAGGATGAATCGTAATGACTTTGTTGACCCTTTCAGTGCTCTAGTGTCATAAACCGGTTACATGTCCACTTGTTCAACATGTCAGTTCATGCCCTCAGGTATAGAAAACTTACTTCCCTCAAAATTTGTAGTGGATATTAATGCAACTTAAAGGTGCAGTAGGTAAGACTTTTAAAACTAACTTGCTGTCATATTGCTGAATGGGACCCTATGTTCGAGTAGAACTACATGGGGCAGGTAATTTAAAAAAAACAAAAAAAAACTGTCTCTTCTGGCACCACTTACAGGCTGTAGTGTGATTTGCAAAAATCCACAGCTCCCTGTTCAGATGCACCAATCAGGGTGTGTCTAACTGCATGCTAATGTACATGCATTCATTCTTCCTTGTGGGGGAAGGGCTTTAGGACACCGTCTTAAGCTTTAGCAGAAAGGGGGGAGGGACTGAGAAGTTGTCGATGTTTAAATTTTCCTGTCCTGGATCTTTGCAACAAATCCCAGTCATAAGGATTTAGGCTCTGACCTTTCCTTGAGTAATGCAGTTAGGCTAAAACAGGGGTTTTCAGAATCTGACACTGTAAAAGTTCCATCACTATCAGTAGTTTCTGTTTGCACTGTTCCCATGCATATACAGAAAACTACAACTGGATTACTTTGATACTGAAGAAAACTTAAAAAATGGGATGATTCTCATTCAAATAAAAAGTCATCATCCTCATCAGTTGATGACCCATACTAAAAACATGGAAATGAAGCAAGAAAAATGCAAGGTTATACTTGTATTTCATTCTAGCATAACCCTGTTTGACTGCTTAGCTTGCATACTTGTTTTTATTTTCCAACAGTGTGTTTTATACAGATGACTGATAACTGATAACGTAACATCCCAGATCTGCTTTGCTTTCACTCTGTGGAAAAATACTACACAGTGGATGTGCTGGTCATGAACAGCCTCTCAACCTCTCAGATAAACAAATTAGTCGGATGTGGCTTAAATGGCACATTTGTTTCCCCAGAGCATTGAGTTTTGTGTGATTGATTGTAGGTTACATGACTGGACCATCCATCCAACAATTTTGCGTGTCATGCTTATTTAAACCTCACTAGAAGTAGTGATTTAAAGTCTTGGTATAATGTATTTGTTCATTATTTGATTGAACAGTCCCACACCAAATGGTACTTTGATGGTTGTACAGATTCAAATTTTACAATTATACATAAATATACTTATGTTAATGAATACTTTCAGATAAAGAGACTGATCCAGAAGTTCATCCAAAGACAAGAAACCATCAGCTTGGTGGTTGTTCCATGCAACGTGGACATAGCAACCACAGAGGCTTTGAAGATGGCCCAGGAGGTGGATCCTGATGGGGAGAGGACTCTGGGTAAATAGAGCTGATTTTTAAGAAAAGTCAAAAGGCTCTTTAGTAACACAACTTGAATGTAGTATTTCTAAGTGGACTCTCTCTTTCCAGGTATCTTGACCAAGCCTGACCTGGTGGACAAAGGCACAGAAAAGACAGTGGTTGATATTGTCCATAATGAGGTCATCCACCTGAAGAAGGGCTACATGATCGTCCGGTGCAGGGGTCAGAAGGATATCACAGACAAGGTGTCTCTGACTGAAGCAATAGAAAGAGAGGAAGCCTTCTTTAAAAATCATCTACAATTACAGTATGTTTTTATGTTGATTAACCCTCATGTTGTCCTCGGGTCAAATTGACCCGTTTTCCTATATCAATGTTCTTTTTAATTACCCATGACTGATTCCAACGCTCTTTGGCAAGAACAAATCACTACTTTCAATAATTTTGGGGTGTCTTATTCAATTTTATAAAATAATTCCTTATTTCTGCTTTTAACTCAAACATTAGGTATAATTCCCCATAAATGAGGTTTATTGACCATAAATTCCCAAAATAACTGTAAAACCAAAGTTAATAAGTTAGTGTTACGCAGTATTGAAAACGTTAAAAAAAAGTGACAAACATCGATAAAAAGCGTCAAAAGTGATGGACAAAAACGTAAGAAAACGTTGATAAAAAGTGTCAACAAAAGTGTTGATTTTCTACATAAGGGTTATACAAACAATAATTTGCCGTTTTTGCAGAGATGCAGCATATACTCCGTAACGTGTATTTGTGCTGTAGGATCCTCTACGATGAAGGCCTTGCCACTGTTCCTAAACTCGCAGAAAACCTCACCCTTGAGCTGGTGCATCATATCCAGGTAGATACTTCTTTGTGCTTCCCGCTATTGGTCCACTACAGATGACTTTGCCCACTTCAGTTGTTAAAGGTTTGACCCATGTGTGATTTGTAGAGATCACTGCCTCAACTGGAAGAGCAGATAGAAAAGAAACTCAGGCAGACTCAGGCAGAGCTCGAAAAATATGGCAACGGACCCCCACCTGACGCAACTGAGAGACTCAGTTTCCTCATTGATGTGAGTTTAAGAGCTGACACAGAACACGGCACCTCCTCGATTTGAGCTTCTTAAAAGAAACTAATTTGCCCTCTTCTTTTATCTGAACCTGTTATATTTTAGAAAGTGACAGCATTTACATATGATGCTATCAGCCTCGCCGCAGGGGAGGAACTCAAATTTGGAAGCAGGACTAATATCTTTGCCATACTCAGAAAAGAGTTTGCGGTATGGAAAGATGTCATTGAGCGCTCTGGAATAACATGTAGGTGCATTAACAACTTGGTCATTACATCACTTGAAAACAGTTTGTCTTTCATGCCACTAAACTGTAACGTAAACTATTGAGTGAGATTGTACAATATTGTCAATAAGTTTTGCTTTAGACTGCTGTATTGACTATTGTACTAACCTTCTTTATGTCAAATTTCCACCCCCCTAAAAATTCATCCCTATTGCAGTCAACTGGAATATTGAGAGAGAGGTGGCTCAGTATGAACGAAAGTACCGTGGAAGAGAACTGCCTGGGTTCATCAACTACAAGACCTTTGAGGGCATGGTGAAGGAGCAGATTAAACAGCTGGAAGGGCCTGCTGTCCTGAAACTCAAGGAAGTGACAGGCATGTCTAATCATGATGCTACAATGATTGCAGGCCATCTGAATATGCAAGACATTTGAGTTATTATCAGATCTGGTATTGTCTAATTTGTATTTTCTCTTTTAGAAATTGTGAAGAAGGAGTTGTTTGAGTTGGCACAGAGCAGCCTAGTTGGACTTCCTAACCTCATCAAAACAGCTCAGGTATCATTTTCACTGCCCATTGCTACTGTATACATACAGTAGGCTGTACAGTATGACAGTAAGATTTAAATTTCTTTATTGTCATACCACAGTACACTGTAGTACGAAATTACGTGCAAAGTTCTCAGCTAAAAATAATACAGCACAGAAACAATTAAAAACACTGTGGAAAAGTCAAGTTATTATTTATAAGAATTAAAATAAATAAATGCTAAATGGTTTGCAGAGCATATAGAGTGATACATATAAATATATAGTGTCTAAAAAAAGTCAAATATAAAAGAAAAATGTATGTATATATATATATATATATATATCTTGATACTAGATACATACAGTTTTGAAAGACGGTATAAAGTATAAATATCTGGGGTGGCCTATAGCTCACTGAGTAAATGCGCTTGCCCCAGGTTCGAATCCAGCCTGTGGCCCTTTGCTGCGTGTCATCCCCCATCTTTCTCTCTCTCCCCGTTTCACATGTCTATCCACTGTCTCTATCTAATAAAGGGAAAAAACCTGAAAAAATAATCAAAAAAAAAAAAGTATAAATATCTGTATTTAAAGTGAAATAGTGCGGTGGAGAATAAGGTGCATTCCAAACATATTATTTTGTACACGAATAGTCAGATTGATTGGACTGTTTAGTGGGTTTCATTGTTCAACAGGCTGACAGCAGTGGGGAAGAAGCTGTTGTTGAACCTTGCGGCCCTTGCTCTCAGACTGCGGTACCTCCTGCCAGAGGGGAGGTGGGCAAACAGTCTGTGACCAGGGTGAGTGGGGTCCTTGATGATGAATATTTACTGACAGTTTGTGTCCTTTAGATGAAGATTGAAGCCATCAGAAAGGAGAGGGAAACTGCAGCAGAGTCCATGCTGAGGACTCAGTTTAAGATGGAATTGATTGTTTACACTCAGGACAGCACATACAGCAAGAAGTTAGGGAAACGGAAGAGGGAAGAACAGACGAGCACCAGCAGCACTGACAGTGGGGCCACTCTGAAGGAGATGATTAAACACCTGAAATCCTATTACCAAGTAAGTGAAATGTACATGTTGTGCATTTTATTTTTGTGTCTCTCAGAATTAAATACAGCACACTTTTTAGATGCCGTATAAAGGAAGGAAAGAAAACATCTATTTTAATCTTCCATTGCATAGACAGTCTTCTGTATTCTTTGAAGGTGGCATTCAACTATATTTTTATTTTCAGACTAAGTCGGGAACATGGATGAAATATTATTTAATTGGCAGCTAATATTAACAGATATTTAGTATGCTAACAAACAAATGTATATTTACTAACTTAGGCCAATATTTTAGCCATCATTCTATTTTCATTAAATTTATTTAACTTCCATTTTTGTCACTAACATACATTTGACACAAAAGGCTCTGTTGCAGGTAAATGTACTTATAATAACGATAGTATGCTTTTTATTTACTCATGTTGGCACAAGTTTGTGATAACTGTATGCTTTTTTTATCTGATTAATTTATTTTTAAAGTGCCCCCAACATTTTGTAAATACTTTGACTTTGAAAAGTTGCCCTCCAAATATTTTTGAAATGTCCTACACCGACTGTACTGTATGTAATAGGAGTATAAATGGCAGAAGAAAACAACTGAATAACAATTCCAGTATAAACTGTGTCCACCTACTGTCTAATCCAAACACAGATATGTTTGTGACATAAACAGATGCAGATAGTAGCTTTGTGTTACAGCCCTTTCTCCTCTCAAAACCACAGATTGCTGGCCAGCGTCTGGCTGACCAGATCCCCCTTGTGATCCGCTACCAGATGTTGCAGGAGTCTGCCATCCAGCTGCAGAGGGAGATGCTGCAATTGCTTCAGGACAAGGAGAAAACCGAGATCCTGCTTCAAGAGGACTCTGGCATACAAACCAAGAGAATCCACCTTCAGAATCGCATCAAGCGCCTGTCAAAGGCGCGCATGCTGTTGACTGACTTCAGTATGAACATATACAACTTCAACACAACTCATTGCACTCCTTGAAACAAGATTACTAATAAAAGTTGCTGAATAATCACATTCTTAAAAAAAAAAACATTCCTTTGCAGATTTTACACCATATTCTCACTTTTCCATTTAATGTTTTTGTTTCCTGAATGGCATGCCACATACATACATAAGGTCCAAAACGGAAAGGAACCAAAAAAAAAAAGGGTATTTTTGTTATTATGTTTTTTTTGTAGGGTTTTCTTGAGTAGTAAAGTTTCATTTTTGGCTTTTTTGAACTGAAATCTTGCATTAAATCACAAAAGCTGCATCTCAATCTGTCTGTCACAGACATGTTTGCACCAAGTACACCATTTACATATTCACCTTCACAGACCATGTTGTCCATTGAAGACCATTGACGTGTCCCAGTGAGCCATCATGCCAAGAGGGTTCAACAAGTGGGGGGTAGATGTACTGTACATCACCAAAATACAACAGCCATCCCCACCCTCCCTTAACCCATGGCAACCCCATTACAACTCTCCAAGAAGTAAAAAGATATAATACAAAAATGCAAATGTAGTACAGTCAGAATAAAAATGAGTCAAATACATTAATGCTGCACTCTTTATTTAACCAAGGTGTGAACTTCATCCAATGCACGTAGATATTTTTTGACTAGCTCCATGTACCTGGGTCGCAGATATCTGCATCATAACTATGTCTGGAAAAAGAGTTGCCACATTGAGGAGTCGCTGAAATCTACAGTATTTCTCTCTTTTGACTACACACTCATGAGCTGTGTATCCCTGAGTCACAACAACAGTGTCTACATGTTGTAGAGCAAACACTAATTGTCACACCAATACTAGTGAACAAATTCAGTACTGCTAATCATATTGTCCACTGTCTATCACAATGACAATTATGTCAGTAAAAAATAAGTCTGTCTCTGCTACAGCCGTCTGTTGCCAGTCCTTGGAAGTCTTTAATAGCCCTCTCGACTTTGAACTCTGGAAAGCATGCCAAATGTTAACACATATATAAATTCTCTGCTAAAGTTCCCTCAGAAGCTCCAACAGCCTTTCAATATAATTGACGAGTAAGGCAATTTGGTCAGTAGGGGGAGCTGCAGTCTGTGCAGTTTTATTGGTGGACAGTTTATGGTAGAAGGGATACAGCTACGGCCAAACGCTATGCAGAAATCTAGACTAATATAATAAAATATTTGTTATACTTTCACCCAGGAAAATACGTGTGTCGTTCCTCTAGAGTATTAATTAAAACCATGATCTGTTTACTAAGCTTAACTACGTGTCGGTGCCTAAACTAACTGGCATCACTGTAGATGTATCCCATCTAGCCTCAGACCACTGTTAAAGCACCATACCGGCAATGTAGTGAGATCATTTTATAAATGAAAGCTTAATAGCATTATATATATATATATATATATATATATATATATATATTATATATATATATATATATATATATATATATATACACACAACACACACACACACACACACACAAAGACAAATTCATCAGTAAAATGCAAGAATAAAGCAGTTAAAACAGTTAAGTATACAGACAGAAAGTTTAATAACACGGTATTCACAGTATAGACGTGACTCATAGCATGCAACATATCATTATGAGTGAAAAAATGAAAAAAGTCAAAAGGCACAAGACTATAAATGTTTTCATTTCTGAGCAAAGGAACTACTTCTCCCATAAATCACTGCGCACCACTGAATAATAGTCAAAGACACAACCGCAAAAGATCCTGTTGAACAACTTCTAATCGGACGACAGCCTTGCGTTGCCTATTTCCTCCAAACATAGTGAATGTACAGTTAATAGCAGTTCTTTCAGTAATAATCATGTAAATAGTGCTTTGTACAGGTATTATATATTTAATTAGATCTTTATCATTGTGTGTGTGAAAGCCCAAAACTCATCACAACTTTGTATATCTTGATTCTTATCCCTCATGCTGGCCCTTACAAAACCCACAAAACCCCCTCGGACACACTACATGCAATAACGTGACCCGATTTAAAGTTGTTTTCACCCCTTTGGACACTCTTATTCTCATCCTTTAAAAAACCATCGTGGCAGCTAAGGAGATCATGATTGGACTGATAAGTCTCCGCACAGAAACACAATACAGGTTTTATTCTTTTATTATCGTACAGTAGGCTACAAGATTGTACAGTAGACAGTAGGCCTAACGTTACAACACAGTAGGCTACAGCAGCAAAGATTCACACGACATTCCAATCAGAGGTAGCCTATCATTGTGGGATTGTTCAGGATTGTGGGTATAATTAAGTACTTATCCAAGACATCACAAATAAGAGAATCCCCATTGGGGATCAATAAGGATTGGTATTAGGCCTACAGTTCACCTGCCTACATTAGTGATGAACTTGTTAAAGTCAAGGAGAAGAATAAAAAAAAAAAGCCAAGGAAACGAAAGTTAAGTTAACTTTCATTTCCTTTTATCGCTGCATCCTTGAACGTAACTGCACTGGCATCCGCGTCACATCATTTTGGCATTCGAGAGATCTGGCATTGTAGCTCGGAGTCGGCACAGTTTCAGTAATAGGGCATTTTTGCGATTGTTTTCCTATTTTAAAGAAACAAGAAGTCATCATCATGAACTCTCTGAACCAACAGTATGAGGAGAAGGTGCGTCCCTGCATTGATCTCATCGACTCTCTTCGGTCTCTGGGTGTGGAGAAGGACTTGGCGCTGCCAGCCATCGCCGTGATTGGAGACCAAAGCTCGGGGAAGAGCTCCGTGTTGGAGGCGCTGTCAGGGGTGGCTCTGCCAAGAGGCAGTGGTAAGTTACAGTCACTGAGACAAAAAAATCTTTTCATATCTATCTCTCCATAACAGGCCTAATGATAATGATGGATGGACAACATTAAAATAAAAAAAGTGTTGTGTTGCCTAACGTTACACAAGTTATGGGTAGGCTTACTTAAAGGAGATTGCAACACTATGTTGTCTCTAAATTTGGAGTGCTGTGAAATGAAACCAATTTGGTGCTCCCTACACCGTGTTATCCTCCTGCTAGAGTTAGCACCCAACTTAACATGACCATTTTTTAAATGTATTTTTAGCCTCTACACAGTTCAAAATGCTGCCTGGAAAAGCACATATGCAGAGAACAGCAGAGAACGTCCATTTTAAACCTGAAGCTGCACAGACCACGGAAGCTGAGCTGCTCATCTCTATTTTTACTGAGAGAGTGGAGCCTAAAGCGACGCACAGAACTGCTTCCGAGCTCTGTGTGTTTGAGTCTGAACCATAGACTGTAGACGTCAGGTCACGGGAACTACAAACTAAATCATTAGTAGGCTATTGCTCTCCTACCTAAACTCCTAAAGGTTGTGATTCCTCCACTACACCTTACACAACTTTTCTCACTCAGAGACGGTTGCTAGGTGATAGCAACACATCTGGCATGATGTTCGGACCCCTCATGTAGCTGCCCGTTCTATTCGCCTCAGAAAAATAAACTGGACAAAGTTAGGCTACTGTTCTGCCTTTGTCCCCTCATCATAATTCACTCTTCATTAATTCAGGCATTGTGACAAGATGTCCTCTCGAACTAAAGATGAAGCGAAGGCGAGAAGGAGAGGAGTGGTACGGAAAGATAAGCTACCAGGAAGAGGAGGTAGAAATAGAAGACCCCGCAGATGTGGAGAAAATGATTCGAAAAGGTACAGTATTACATTTCACCATCAAAAGCCAAGTATTGATGAAGCTACTGAATTTTTTTAGTGATCAGCACTTTCATCCTTTGTAATCATTTTACATCATGTCTTCTCTCTCCAGCTCAGGATGAAATGGCTGGGGTTGGGGTGGGGATCAGTGATGACCTCATCAGTCTGGAGATCGCCTCTCCTGATGTTCCAGACCTGACGCTGATCGACCTGCCCGGCATCGCCAGGGTGGCTGTAAAGGGACAACCAGAGAACATTGGAGACCAGGTATACCAGTTCAGTCTCCCAAAGCCACTGTCACCAGTTTTGATCAGAAATGTCGTGGGTAGGGTAGTTCCAAGATATAAAAATGAAAAAAAAAACAATGAGGTTTAGGGATTATAGCAAGGTTGTAGACTTTGGTCCTGTGATTTTTTTATTCATCACACACTTGCACTATAGTGATTTGGTACTTGTACAGCTTATAATCTGATGTATGATATGAAAACATTCTTTCAGATAAAGAGACTGATTCAAAAGTTCATCAAAAAACAAGAAACCATCAGCTTGGTGGTTGTTCCATGCAACGTGGACATAGCAACCACAGAGGCTTTGAAGATGGCCCAGGAGGTGGATCCTGATGGGGAGAGGACTCTAGGTAAATAGGGTTGATTTTAGAAAAGGACCACTTGGACAAATGACTTACCTATTTGATAGTTCACTGTCTGTTTGTCCTTCTCTCTTTCCAGGTATCTTGACCAAGCCTGACCTGGTGGACAAAGGCACAGAAGAGACAGTGGTTGATATTGTCCATAATGAGGTCATCCACCTGAAGAAGGGCTACATGATTGTCCGGTGCAGGGGTCAGAAGGATATCACAGACAAGGTGTCTCTGACTGAAGCAATAGAAAGAGAGAAAGCCTTCTTCACCGATCATGTGCAATTCCAGTAAGTTTATTCTTTTTCAGGTAATTGTAAAAAGGTTTTTCACAATAAATGATTAGGCTAATGCTGTGATTTTCTATGTGATTGGAGATGTACTCAGTAGCTTTTAATTCTTTCTCTAGAACTCTCTACAACGACGGCCACGCCACTGTTCCTAAACTGGCTGAGAAACTCACACTTGAGCTGGTGCATCACATTGAGGTGAATTCTCACTCCCTCAAATTAAGCATACAATTCCTTGCTTACTTTAAGTGTTAAACATTTCTACCCATGTGTAATTCGCAGAGATCTCTGCCTCGACTGGAAGAGCAGATAGAGGACAAACTAACACAGACCCAAGCAGAGCTGGAGAGATACGGCACTGGACCCCCCACGGATGCAGCTGAGAGACTCTACTTCCTCATTGATGTGAGCTTCCTCATGCTACATTACATTTACCTGGCTATAAATTCAGTTTTAATTTCAATTCAGTTTTATTTATAGTATCAAATCATAACAAAAGTTATCTCGAGACACTTTACGCATAGAGTAGGTCTAGACCACATTCTATAATTTACAAAGCCCCAACAATTCTAGTAATTCCCCCAAGAGCAAGCAATTGGCGGCAGTGGCGAGGAAAAGCTCCCTTTTAGAAAGAAGCCTCAGACAGACCCAGGTTCTTGGTGGGCGGTGTCTGACGGTGCCGGTTTGGGGTGTAATGCACAGTGGCAATAACACAGTAAAGAAAATGGAACAGTGACTACAAATTTAGTTTTGTAGGGTTGTATAGCAGGCACTGCGGGCTGTTAAAGGTGTACGTGGCATAGCGCAGATGGACAAAGGGGGATGGCAGGGTTCGCGCGCGCAGGACGGGGGGGTGCAGCAGAACCAGGGCGACGCTGAACCCCAAGATTTTTTTGCCATCCAAACCAAAGGATTAAAGAAAAAATTCACAAGGTTACAAGTTACTAGACAAAAAAACTCTGTAAACAATCCTTTTTGCTGTCACGTGTGTGCTACAGAAAGTGACAGCATTCACCCAGGATGCCATCAGTCTGACTACAGGAGAGGAACTCAAGTGTGGAGACCGGTTCAACATCTTTTCTGTACTCAGAAGAGAGTTTGGAAAGTGGAATGCTCACCTGGACCTCTCCGGAGAAAAATGTGAGTGTATCATTTTGATCTGGAAGATCAAGTCTACAGATGTCTATCAGCAGGAATCTGAAATATTCGTCTGTGTGTTGCAGTTAGCAATAGGATTGAGAGAGAGGTGGAGGAATATGAAGAGAAGTACCGTGGGAGAGAACTGCCGGGCTTCATCAACTACAAGACCTTTGAGATTATGGTGAAGGACCAGATCAAAGAGCTGGAAGAACCCGCTGTCAAGAAACTCAAGGATATAGGAGGTCAATGTTTTACTTTATTACTCCAATTTTCTTTTCTTACCACACAGCTACTATTGAGGTGCACGGTGGAGATCAAGCTGCTACATCTTCTTGTATTTCCATTTCTTCCAGATGCTGTTCGAAAGGTGTTCATACAGCTGGCCATGAGTAGCTTCATTGGATTTCCTAACCTCATTAAAACAGCCAAGGTAGCCATATTTAAAGAGTCTATTAAAATCTGCATTATATTCTTCGCAGGGCTCACATTGACTTCTTGCTCTTATTTTCTAGGCAAAGATCGAAGCCATCAAGCAACAAAAAGAGTCCACCGCTGAAGCCATGCTGAGAACCCAGTTCAAGATGGAGCTGATTGTTTACTCTCAGGACAGGACCTACAGCAGCAGTTTGGATGACAGGAAAAAAGAGGCGGATGAGGATGAAGACAAACATGATTCCATGTTAAAATATCCTAATGAAAGGAGTATTGTGTACAGCATGGATAATCATGCAACGCTCCAGGAGCTGATGTTGCACCTTAAATCATACTACAAAGTAAGTTTCAATGGAGAGGGATAAATTCAAAAAATAAAAACAATTACAGCAAGGATTACACCCTCATTCTTCCCTCGTCTGTCAAACTTTACTTTCTTTTTCCTCCTTCAGATTGCCGGCCAGCGTCTGGCTGACCAGATCCCACTGGTGATCCGCTACCAGATGTTGCAGGAGTCGGCCGTCCAGCTGCAGAGGGAGATGCTGCAGATGCTTCAGGATAGAGAGAATTTGGAGTTCTTGCTAAAGGAGGATTGTGACATCGGCGGCCAGAGGGCAGCTTTACAGAGTCGCCTTAAGCGCCTCATGAAGGCTCGCAAATACCTGGTGGAGTTCTAGATGAGGCAGCATGAGTTCACTGTACTTTGTTCATTTAGCAAATATAGTACAATAGTGGTTGCAGGATTACTATATTATATTTTGTTTACCGTGTCCATTGTTAAATGCACACATAGGTTTTAGATGTAATAGCTAAGTCAAAACAGGTCAGTGTTTGGGGGGTGGTTTTAATTGTACTGTAATATGTAGTCCGGTTAAAGAATTATGCCTGTTATTTCACAAGGCAAAAGCAGATCACAGTAGCACACTATATAGGTCACACCCTAGTTCAATTCCTTACTGGGAACTTATATAATAGAAATAAAGAATAGATTAGAAAGATTTTATAGTCATTGTAGTAAATACAACGCAATTAGGAGCAATACTCCTGATCGGTGCAATACAAAACAACTGTCAAGAAGACAACAACTTAAGCAAATAAACAGCCAACAACACAGTTCTAAACATAAATGTTTTATTATATATTATTATAACTTATCCCCAGAAAAGATTGACATTGTGCCAATATGTTGGTGCTTTGTCATTGTTTCCTGCTGATCGCCCTTTAAACAAACCAGTAGTTAGTGTTTCTTAATGTATAATTACAGACTTAAACACAAATGAATCTTTTTTTTAAATACATTTGTTCCAATGCATTTGTTTAAATAAAGCAACTGATTGACTTGAATTGAGTGTCTGTGGTTATTCCAACTTGCTTTTACAGGCAAGACTACTCAATCTGACAATCTTCTTTTTCCACTTAAATTACATATTCTCAACATGAACAATTACTGACTTTAAAAGGAAATGACTAATCTACAACTACTACTCAACATTGATCAAAAGGACAATTCGGATCGGTCTACTTCCAGAACAGTATAACAGCAGACGATGTGCAGCAGCTTCATATTACACTACAAATACATTAATAACCAATTCTTTCCTAAAAATCTATTTAACCACTCTGATTTTAGCTGCATTGGACTTCTATCCATTTGATTCTTGATGGATGTGGTAAACTGTACATCGAGCTTGCTTATGACCACTCAAATAGTATCAGTATAAACATAAGTACTTGTGATTTTACAGATAACATTAAGCATAATAAGATATTCCAACCAAGCACATAAACATAGCCACTCTTCCATGATTGAATTTTTTTCTTGATAACCATTAAGGAATGATTTTCTCTTCAACTTTTATTTGATTTAATATCTGTCTCTCTCTTGCATACAGTCCTTTTCCATCATGACACCCTCGCAAACAGAATCATAAATTATGAGAAAAGACGTGAGACTGAAAATTCACCATTTAAAAACAATTGAACAAGACATGTGCACTAGTCAAATTTATTCAAAAATACATACAAAAAAGTATTTTAAGCAAAAACAAAATCATTTAAAAAGCAGTTCACTTCTATTCATTTCAGTCAGGATGTCTTCAAATTCATTCCCCATTCCCTGCAGGGCTCTCTTGATTGATGTCATCATTGTCTGATTTCTCATCATCTAGTGAAGATAAAATCCATTAGCAAGGCATAGGTACTTTTACAGAACTTCACAGATAAATGGCTTGTTTTTTAAACAACGTCCAGATCAACAGCTATTGAGACTAAAGAACAGAGGGAGTGAAAGGGAAATGCAAAAGCGCCAACAATGGCAGGTAAGGCACCCAAAATGTCCTTGTTTACTCACTCTCGAGTGTCTGCTGTAGTTCCTGTATGGTGCTGAGTAGCACATGGAACTGCTTCTTTCTTAATTCCAACTGTGTGGGACAATAGAAAGAGAACAATTTTGAATACAAGATTACTAATTATTGAAGACATTGATAGAAGAGATGATAAAAATGTATTTGGCTTTACCTTTGCATCTACATTCTCCTTGGTGCGAGACAGTAACTGGAGTTCTTTGTCAAGCGCCTCCAATTGCCTGTAAGTGACCACACCAACATTAAGCATTGGATTATCCAAACCAAAACTCTAACATGTGAAGCAGAAAAACTCTATCTGGATAAAACAAATGAGAAGCTGACTCACTTTAGCGTTTCATGTCGGTCTGGGTGCTGCTGGATAACCTTAGCTAAAGCATCGTACTCTGAAAGGAAACAAAAAAAAGGAAAATGTGAGCCAAAGTTAGCCAACTAACCACACGTATGTACTGTGTATACACATTACTTTGACAACCTATATATTGGTACCCTTTATTTCTAAAATTAATGACTTCAGTGTTTAAAAAAAAAAAAAAAAGGATCTTTTTTTTACATTTGACCAATCAAAAATCTATTGCCTCCATTTAACTTTGTCATTTCTATTTTAAAATGTATTCTCTATCCTTCCGTTAATACTGCTAAAAGCTCATTGGATGTCTGAAGGCTGTTGGTAAAATAATGTATCTACTGCATGATTTGTAAAATTACACAAGGCACCCTTATGATTCATAATTTGTTCAAACTCCGTGAATTTTATGGATTACAACAGAAAAAGCCACTGAAAATGTTCTTACCTTGCCGATTCTTCCGTATTCTCTTTGCTCGCTGAATTTCTTTTTTGCATTCTGCTATCTTCTCGTGTGCAGACGTGATGCTTTGTTCTGCAATGTAGACAAGGTGGTGATAATGTTAACACCTTTATAACACAAACCGACATGGTTTTGTGTTGACCCTGGTGTGAATTTACAAATCCTACCTAGTTGGTTGGACATCACTTAAAATTCGTAGACAACAACACTGGTATATCTTTATTTATAAAGCTATACTTGGCAAACTTCCACTGTACCTCTGTAATCTCCTCTCTGTCTGCTCTGGTACCTATCAGCTACGCTCTTCAAAGTGGTTGCTGTTTAACGTGCCACGAGTTGCAACCGAATTAGGAAGAACTGCTTTCTATTATTCAGCACCTTGGGGGTGGAATAATCTACAGAAAGCACTAAAGTTAGAAACCCTTATGTCCATTAATGAATTTAAAACTATTGTAAGGAAGGTTGTGATGGAGACATGTTCTTGTTTTTCTTGAGAGTCTAATTGTGTTTTTTAACATTTTGTACTTTTTTACCTTGAAAATGTAACTTTATGTATGTGTTTATGTATGTGTTGTGATTTGGCTGCTACCTTGGCCAGGTCTCTCTTGTAAAAGAGATTTTGAATCTCAATGGGACTTCCTGGTTAAATAAAGGATTAATAATAATAATAATAATAATAATAATATAATAATACCATGGCCACGCCAAGATCTGCCCTTCAATAACCGCTCGATTGGTTGGGGTTAGGCACTGACCTCGAGTGGTTATAGATAGAATAGCCAATTGGAAAGGGGATAGAACCTGTACATGTAAGCATGGACGCCTGGCCAATAGTAGTGTGTGAATGCAATTGAAGGGCGGGTCTTGGAGTGGCCATAGAACCTGGTGGCCCAGTTCTGCTAGTTACCACATAGAAAGTATAAAATACATAAACATGAGTATTTCTGTTATATAAAGGAATATACAAGAGGCAGGTTGTCAACACTTTGGGTGTATTATTAAATAAAAGGGGTCTGGGTTATAAATAGAGCCAGTGTCAGAAAAATCCCTATACCCTACCTATGTTAGTGTAGATTTTCTCATAATTCTCCATTTCACGCAGATTCATGTCATAAACCATCAACGTCTTCCCCATGGAGAATTCACACTGAGACAATGTGCCCATCATCCTTTGATACTGTGTGAACCTGGACAGAATTACAAAACGGTTAATGACTCAAAGAAAGTTCTTCACCACACTTTTATAGAAATGATGGTGACAAAGTCCAAGGCTGGGGTCTGTTGGGCTCACGTACCCTTCCTCTGGGGTCCCAGTCGAGTTGCACCATTTGGTGACACTCTTAAGCAGCACGTTGATTCGGCGGTCATCTCCAGCTCCGTCCCCGTCAATAAGAAGACGTTTCCGAATAACTTCATCTGGAATAGGAGCGAACATGTAAATCAAACAACCTTTCAGATACTAGTAAAACATGTAAGAGCCGTTGAGCTATATGTGAGCTAACGTTAGCTAACATGGCTACTGTATATTAGCCGTTTTGAAAGCAAGCTGTTTCTACGTCTAACATTGGTTCGTTTTTGACAGTATGTCTGGGCACATATGGATACTTTAAAAGCTTCGGAACACAATTCTACTTGAGTCTTTTGCCAGAGAGATGAAATAAATGAAATGAAACGTTAACGTTACTTACCGTCTGTAACAGCTCCCATGTCTGTGACGAGCTAAATAAACTTTATTGAACAGCATGAAGTGAACAAAGCAGCTCGCCCCGCCTACAAACACAGACGGCGATGATTGGCCACCTCTTTAACTGTCTATGTTGGCCAGCACAGCATAGACAGTTAAAGAACACATAGGGGAGCACAGTGTGCATTAAAAGATGTTTTTTTAAAGCTTTAAAGAAATAAAGAAAAGAAAGAAATCCTGTAGCTTTTTATTCACAAGTAGTTTATTAAAAGGACTAACTACTGTAATTTAATTAATTTAATTTAGAAGCAGGGATAACTTCTTTTTTTTAAAAGCATAACTACAGATTGAAAAAATGACCCAGAGCTGCATAACAAAACGACATGACTAAAAGAAAAAAGATCTGGATCTGCATTGACACTAAAATACTAAAATGTAGCCTACACAGGAGGGTCAAAGAGAGGCCTTTTGTTAAACATATTCAGCAAAAGGGGCTGCATTTGTGACAATCCGAAAGCGAGTGTACTCCTTCACTTAGGAAGTATAGGACAAGATATGTAGACAGTGAACGATTTAAACACTGCAGACCTCACCATAAAATTAGCTCTCAGCTTTAAGTTACCACTGAGGCCAGAATTTACTAGTACTATTATTATTAGTTATATTTTGTTTTCTGAAGGTTTCCTGGAGGACTTTTACTACTATCCACAATTCCTGTTATTTATTTTTTTCCAGTTGTGAGCGTCCATTACAAAACAAAACATGAAGGTTCAGTTATATTAGAATTTGGTGTCCTGGGTTCAAACATTTTGGGTATAAATTCACTGAGAAAATGTATCTTTTCCACAAAAATCCCACCTGTAATCCACAGTAATTGTTATATAACACAGTTATATTATTGTGTATTTGTTATGGTGTCTTTTACATATTTACATTTTAATGTTTCTATTCCATATGTATGTTCTTAATTGTTGCAGTACTTTGATCTATTGTATATTGTCTATTCCATATTCATATGTTTATTGTTGGCTATGCACCAAACACACCAAGGCAAATTCTATTCCTGAGTGAAAACATACTTTGGCATTAGATCTTGTTGTGATTGGGATTCCGATTAAACATATGTAGTAATTTATATGACACCTCCTTGACCTTGTTTTTTATTACAGTGCTCATAACAAATGCCCAAGTTTTTTGCCATTGTTTTTCATTTAAGAAAAGAGACAGAAAAAACGCTGATGGAGAAGCGTGTGGCTCATCAGAGAGAGCGTAAGTGCGGGCGCAGTGACGTCTCTGTCCCAGAATGCAGTCTGGTAAACAGACATGGAAGCACCAGGTGAAGACCTCCACAGAGGCTGATCACTGCACTCGCTCTTTCCCACCGTCTTCTGTCTCTTTAGCCCAGTGCATCCAGTTGATATACATCTGCGTGGTGTCACGTTTACGCCTACAGGCTCCAGAGGCTTGGTAAGAGTGAATTTGTTGTCGATCCGTGACGACTGCTAATGACTTCTGCTGTCTAGTCAAGCTCCTGCCAGCTTCCTCGCTAACGCTAGTCATGGCTGGCTACAGGCTTCAACTAGCAGGCTAATGTAGCCACCACTGCTCTCTAGTAACGTTTGCACCAGTCACAGACCCACACTAAATGGAGCCTGTTTTCATGACATAACTCCTGATAGACATTGTGTCTTTTTTTCACATGTATTTACTATTAATGTTTACTTTGTCTTTTCCATAAAAAAAAAGTGAATACGTGTGTAGTAGAGGGGGAAGCAACGCTAGCCAGTAAAACTGCTTGCTCTTGTGGGTTTCTGTTGGCTAATGTCAACTAGCTAACAGAGTTGTTCTATCAAGTTGTGCACCAATGTTACTTGTCAATGACAAGTACTTAGTTTCTAAATAAATCACATAATTATGTATTTTCTACTCTCTACTGTCTTAGTTGAGCCCAAACCACTATTGGATTCATACTGACATGTCTGTTGTAATATAGAAGACTGTTTGGAAGAACTCTGATGTCATAGTAATAGTTGGTGTATGTAAAAATTTGCAACTGGCTGGGTGACTTCAGCTTCAGTCTGATCTTGTGTTGGCTCTCAGTGATATCTCGATAATATGATCAAATGTTATGGTTGTGCAAAATTAGTAATCGGTGTGAATTAACTGTTACTAAGAAATGAAGCCAAGTTTGAAATTATAAGTTGATTTGGTCCTGGGCTTTAATATCTTACAGCAAAATATGTATTAGGCAACAGCGAAACCTTTGGTAGCTTTAATATCTAGAACTAAGTAATTGGGTAAATACAAACGTGAAATATGTTTGGCGATGTTTTTTGCACCTCTTAAAGAAATCTAAAAATGGTTGGTAATATATACAAAACAGTGAAATTGGAAATCGGTTTTGTGTTGGAGGGTGGTATTGTAACACATTGGATAAGCATCTTGAAGATACAAACCAATGAGGTGTTCTTCCGTGTTATACAGAAACACAAACAAGATGGAACTGAGTGTTTTTCTGCAGGGTGGCTAGTTCTCTCCAGTGTGTGTGCGGCCAACAATCCAAAACAAGGATCTCATGAAGTTAAAAATACTTCCTTTTCTTATTTTCAAGAAGCAGATCTCACAGACCTGTATGAATTGTTTGCATCTGTTTGTCTGTGCTCCATATAATCCAGTGTGTGTTAGGGCTAACATCACAGTTGAGTATAGCAAATAATAGTAATTGTTTTAAAGAGGGGGCACTTATTTTCTTCAGGCTAATTTAAAAACAAACAATACAACTTTTTGTTTGTTTGTTTTTGGATATCAGATACCAAAAGTAAAATTTTAGCTGCTCTGCATTGATGGTTGGGGCTGAGCAGGAAAAGAAAAAGGCAGTAGATGGAGAAGAGGAGAAAAATGACAAATAAACTAAGATTCAGTCAGTACATGTGCCAAACAGAGACATTCCTGCTTATCTGTTGAGTAGGCCCAAGAAAGAGTCTTTGATATTTTAAGACTGTCCTGCGCCCACGTTGTTTAAATAGCAAATCCACCTGCGCTCATCATTGCGCCCCTGGGCATGCTGATCTTACAGGAAGGTGAGTTCAGGTAAATTCTTGGAGTATTGCTATCTTGAGGCAGTGGAAAGTGATCGTGCTATTGACCAACAAAAACCTGGTCTAAAGTCAATAACGCAGCATTTCCTGGTTATTTTAACAGCAAATTAGTCAAATGTGCCTAGGGTTATGCACAGCGCGCACACTATGCTTGCTACACACACACACACACAGGGAAATGCAGCAGCACACAAACATGCAAAAGATTAAAAGTAAGAATATGACGGTGCAAATCCGCCATCATAATAGCAATGTGCCAACGCACGCCTGGCTTTTAAATGGAATGGGAGATGACACTGTGATTGATTTAGTGCATGTTACGCCCAAAACACACCTATGAATTAATGAAGACTCTAGGTACAACCCTCTTGAACCATGTGCACGGAACTTTTTCCGCTGTCAAACTAGCAAAAGTTGAATTTGGGCATGCCCTAAACGCACCTGTGCGGTGTGCTTCACGCCGTGCACTTAGATCGTTAAAATATGTTTAAGTGAGGGTTGGTGAGTGGTGCATAGGGGATTTGAACTTGTAACCTCTTTCTCTGAAAACCAGTATCAACTTCGTTGAGCTACAGCTCCTCTAAACCATGTGTCTCCCCCAATCCCCAGAGCATATTGCCAGAGTACACAGTAGCTTGTTAAGCTATGAGACAGACTAAAGAACTGATCATTTCTGACGGGTGTGTTGATGCTGATAAACATCTAAAACATGCAGGGACGGTGTCCCAAGCACAATGGCTGACAATATATAAGATGTAACACTAGGGTCTTGAACTCACAACCTTTCGGTCTGAAGGCAAGAGCTGTAGCAGGAGTTTAAAACTTTTGTGTACTTTGTCTAGTAAGGTCCGTCATTTATTTTATTAAGTAAATCCGGGTCAAAAAAATGATAATGCAAAAGGAGGATTTTAATTCCAAAGGCCAAGGGAACTTTATCAGGATGCATAGTATCCTGGATCCATGAAATAACTGTCCTTTAAAAATAAAAATCTGCCTGCGTCTATGGGAATTTAACATAGGGGTGTGTGTACTTAGGCCCCCTGTATTTTAAGGAAGAACATGTATTTATTTACAATCCATTATTCATTCACAAAAAAAATTGGTGCCCTTAAAAGGTTGGATTTTCCTAATTTCTTTTCCAATTAAGGCATTAACAACAATTTCCAAAAGAGAGTTTTTTTTTTTTTTTATTCCTCTTTTTAAACAACTTTAGCATGGGTGTGTCAACTTATGCAAGCCACTGTAAATGGAGTAGTATTAGGTTATCAGCCACGGCCGCGGGTTGGAATAAAACCTGCGGCCGCTGCAGAAAGGACTGAGCCTTGGCACATGGGCGCACGCTTAACCAGGTGAGCCACTCAGGCGTCCCAAGGCATCAATATGTCTAAAATGTTTTGCTAGTGTAGGCAATTAATAGAATGGTAATTAGGGCTAAGAGTAGTTAAATCTCAGTTGTTATAAAATAGTTTCTAAATAAACGTTTCAAATGCATCTATTCCTGTAGTAGTCTATGCCTTATAGCATATAAAGGCTAGTAGAAATGTATATCTTTATTCCAGTGTTGTCATTGAGAGGCCGAGTTTGTAGGAATATTGATCTGTGCAAAAGCTATGTTTTTAAAAAAGTTCTGCGAGTGAAAAGTGACCAGTGACCTAAGCACCGCTGGCATCCTGCTAACTTTTTGCCGGCGTCTGAATGAGGAGCTCCATGCACCGGCGGCATGGAGGGAAGGCAGGCATGTTTATCTGATAAATACAATGCATCTTGGGAAATAAACAGTTCTGTGAGGTTTAGTGGACATTTTGGACCCTCCACTCCGCTTACATGCATTTGACTGGCATGTATTCACTATTGAAACATCAACATACATTGACAGTAACACACTTTCAGGAATTATTAAAAAAAACGCAGTAATAAGCTTGACTCTGTGGTGGACATGACTCTGTCACTGTGGTAATGTGGTAATCACAACAGCTCTACTATAAAAGAAGGCACGACTAGCCTTAAAAAAAGCCATAGGCTGCCAAAAAAAATGTCATCCACAGGGTTTAATAATTTGTGGCAGTGACTAAACGGGTAAGTTACACATTACAGCAAAAACATATTTGCTATGCATTCCTCTGAAATAGTACTGTTAATGTGTTGTGCCATTGTGGGAAATCTACTTGTTTATATGTAGAGGGTTATGTGCTGACACAACGTAATGCAAATTTGATCTGTATAGTGTTTTTCAAAAGAACAAGACCTTAAAAGTTGAAATCTATTTTCATATGGTGTCCCCCTCACACTACAGCAATGGCATCTATTGTAGCATCATGTTTGTTATGCCTGCTCACCCAGTTGTTGTAGATATCCATATAAAGAAGTACAGTGAAATTGTATTTACCAACCAGGTAACATTGATGCAATATACTGTATTCTACTCAGGTTTAACCCTAGATTTGTTGGCCCTTCTGGAAACCTATGAATAATGTCAAGGTCAGATGTCAGACGCTAAGTCCATGTTTTTCTGCAGTTTGACCATTTCAACAGTTCTTGAAGTAGTCAATTTACATTAGAAAGGCTGCATTCTGAAACGCAACAACCTCATAGTGTCTCAACCTGTCTAAGTCAAAAGTGGAGTCTTGAGTGTTCATATCTTTTGGAACACTTTGATACAATTGGTCAATTTGACTGAGGCGTATCCATGTGTAATAAATAAAGACTAAAGTAAAGTAAAACATGTAACATGTAAGATACTTACAACAGCTTCAGGACAGACGTATTAATATGTACTTCTGTGTATTTAGTGTTTGTCCTAAGACTAAGCCAAATTTTGAACTATACACTTGAAATTAGCAACAGACGACCAAGGTCATTTTATCTCAAGGCGCTTCAGGTACATGCCAAATGAGAGAACATTAATCTTTTCTGCCATTTATCAGTAGGACTTTTTTCATTTGGTATCACAAAAAACAGGGTAGAAGGCTGTTTGAACTGGCCTTATTTTATGTCAAACTTACAGATGACTCTTTATTTAGATTTTTTGAACTTGAAATAGAAAAGATAAATGCTTACATAATCAACCACTACATCATTCATATAAAATAGGTGGACGTAAGACTAGACATGTTTGTGCCTTTTTTAAGTCAAGTCAGTGTATTACTTTGTCTTCAGAAGAATCCGCAGTCTCTATACTAAATGTTATCTGTAACAAGACATCTTAAAGAGCCTTCATTTCTTGTTTTTTCGCTTGGCAGCTTTTGTCAGTTGAATATCTGCATCAATGTGGTAGATCACAACCATTTCATTTAACCATTTCATTTTGAAAGTGAAAGTAAAGACAACTTGGCTGTGGATAAGTCTGTCTTTACACTTCTGAAAAGTCTGTTAGATATATAGATCTCATTTAGTGTTCATATAACTTGTATAAAACTACTACATATTGCTGTGTAACCAGAGTGTACCTGCGCGTATGCATTTGTATGTCATATTTAATGGTCAAGGTTGTTGAGTTGTTGAGCATGGCATGTAGCCTGTAATATATGAAAGCTACTTAGCCAGGGACCCATAACACCTCAGATACACTGCCAGACAATTCAGTATATTGTATATGTTGTATAAGCTTTGTATGTGTTGCTTGTCAAGTGACCACACACAGTTATTATTTTTTGAGGGGCGGGTGCGGTGAAACAACACGCGTTTTCCCGTGTCAATCAGTGAAAAAGTCCTCCTATCCCGAACACGACCAATGCTGACTCTCGTGTTGTTACATTGTAGCGGAAAGAATGTCGGAAAGGGCCGAGGATGACGTCAGGGGGGAGCAGCGCCGAGCGGCCAGGCAGCAGCTGAAGCAGCAGCAGATCCAGCGGAGAGAAGGCTCCACAGCAATGGCGACTGTTGCGGAGCGGAGATCCTTGCCTAGTCCAGAAATAATGCTGGGACAGCCTTGGAGCAACTGGGTCGACGCCGCCAAACTCCACGGCAACGACGGTGAGTTCCCCAGCGTCCCGAATGTGCGCAAGGGAGCGAGGTAGAGCGCGACAGTTGCCAGTCCTGTCCGTTTTTTGGCCGATTGCATGCAGTTTTTGGTGGAATATGAAGAAACGCTACTGGTAGCAACAGCACGAGCAGGCAAGCAAGTGCAACTATTTATTTGTCTATGTGTCGGATCGCCTCATTTTCAGGTGCTGAATCGGAGGAAAGTTTCAAAGACTTCGGGAAAAATCGAGAAGCCATGCGTTTGTGCAGAGAAGGTGAGTTTTTTTTTCTTCTTTTCATGGGCCAAAGGTGTATTTTGGTTCTGGAGGTTTGCACGCACACACACACAAACACACACAACACATTGATTCAAACACTTTACACGCGACGTTTGGCCAACATGTAAACCTACTGTATATCATGCCCTTCATGGATTGACTGGACAACCAACCGGATACAATAAGTAAAACATGTCTGTTATTCCTGTGGCAGTTGACATTTACATCTGTCCCTAAAATAACTTAACGTCTAACAACTTAGACCCGCTGTACTTGGTTATAGGCCCAAACATAGTAAATACAATGCCATTTTCTGTTTGTGGAATGGACTTAATGGACTTTATTGTTCATTATCCATATTTCTGCCATTTTACATGCAACCATCCACCTTATTTCATGCGTCTGTTAAAACAACAAGGTTTGTTACTTTAAGAATTTTAAGGTTTTGAACATTTAGAAAGGTAATTAGTAGAAACGTGTATAGTTTTGTAGAAATGTCACTGTTGAAACAGCGATTGGGACTTTTTGGTTGAAGCCCTCTCTTAGTCATAGTTTTATTTAAATGGTATGCAGTTACGATATGGCGTGCTCCTATTTCACCAGCTACTTCGACACAAAATAACCAACCGTAATGTTTTTGTCACTAAATATCTTGACAAATATTGTGAATTTAGGATAACTTTTTAATGTATTTAGAAGCACTTGCTCACTAACCAGCATATCATGTTAATTATTTAGGCCTGATAAATGTAAAAGTCTGCCTTCACCATTAATAACAAAAATAGGATCATGATCCTACTAATAACTATGTTCTCAGGCTCTGGCTGGATTTCTCTCTGAAACTCAAGCATATTGTAGGATTCTCAAATTTAACTGGCAATAACAGGAAAGATTCAGTCATTGGTGGTAGAATAAAGAGAGAGTATATATAAAACCCACAATGTCAGATATCACACACACACACATCATCTGGCTTCTGAGCCAAAGAGTGATGTTTCAGGGCATTTTGAGCTAAACAAACACCTTGTTTAGCATTAGCCCGTTTGCTCTGCTGACAGGCCCGGATTTAAAATGAACCTCACTAAAAAGGTACATTGGTATAACAATAAACAGGCATCTTCTTTACTTATAAATCAACAGTCATGCAACATTTTCCAGTAAGAAAATCACTAAGACATCACAATAAGCAAGTTGAAAACCTGTTCATTTAACTCAAAATTCTGAGTGTGTGAATGAAGCTATAGCGTGCAGTTTCAGTCACCCCCATAATGAATTCTAAGTAATGACAACATTTCTGTCGGTGTATCCACATGACACAAGCCTTCCGTGATTGCGCTTCCCCCCTACCCTCCTCCACACAGTTGCTAGTAGCCAAGGAGGACACTGTGGATTGAAAACACATGATGGACTCTTCAGAAGTGGGGATTATCTTTACTTGATTTTCTGCATTTGGAAGTTGCAGGATGACACCAATTTCTAAACACAGCCATGCTGAGAAATACAGTGAGAGTTTTGTGGAGCCCATAGTCTTTATTAGCTTTGTCAACCTATTGGACCAGGGCTTGAATGTAACTGTTGTTCATTATTACAAAAAAGTTCCGCACTAAAGCTTTAATGAAAGGTATGGAATGGTCATCGCAGCTATTAGGACACCAAGACTCACGTTTGTCCTTTTCTTTGAACTAAGTGTAGAGTGAAAATAAATGTCCTCTATTGTTTTCTGTCCTGAAAATGTATGATTTGACAGAGAAAAATAATGCAAATTAAGTAAAGACCTCAAGGATCATCTTCTGACACTCAATTTAAATCTACAGCAAAGTGATCACTGTGGTGTGAATTATTGTCACGGAATTTGAGTTTTCAGGCTTGGGTGATTTCTTATATAGAACACATTTTGGACGCACACGTGTTGGAATGTGTTTATTTCTGTCTGAAGTTATATCTCAATGAGGAATGACCATCAGAAAAGATGGCACATTTCACTTTGGTGGCATGATTTTGGCCCACACTTGATGTCATCCGTGTGTCCAGATTTAGTTTTTGTTTTTTATTTGATTTTGTTCATGTGTTGCTGAAAAGGAAAGGGTCAATTGCAGGCTACTTGACAGGGCACTTATCTAATGTTGCATTTTTGCTGGTCAACAATGTGGTCTGTGTGCATACCCTAAGAACATTGCACACTTTCTTGTCAGCTTCCCAATACCAAGAAAAATAGAGCTTTCACATTTCATACCTAATACGCAAAATAGTTTGAAATACATTGCACTGCAGACACTGAGATAGTGGCTCACCTAAAGAGATGTTGTCTGCTTTGTGCTAAAGAAACGCTGCTTATAAGTGAATCATATTTTTGTATCTCCAGGTCAGAAAAAGCATTTTCCCAGGAAGGTAGAGAGACTGAATGGTTTGGCCACTTGATCATGCAGCAGCGTCCGCTAGTGTTGGTTGAATGTGTCATGGGGCTGATCAACACATGCTGCTCGCAGCAGAAGTATGTGTTCATAGAATGTTATTTTGTGTGTGTGTGTCTAGTAGGGGTATTACAAGTGCATGACTACCTCTCCACCATGACTCACCACCAGATTCCTCCTGTGGTGTAACCAACATTCTGATACACACAGATGATTAACACATTGAAAAAATGCACGGCAAATAATGATTAATCCACTCATCGTGTGCCTTGCTTTTTGTTCATTTTTCGGTGGCACTGTCATAGTCAGGGAAGTTGGGAAATGTAGTGCCAGTGTCAGCCACAGGTCAGATTCAGCCAGCTTGTGTTCTGCTCAGAGGCAGCCAGAGCTGCTACTGCTCCACCTAGTTCATTCATCACTGCCATGGATGAGGATGCTGAGATTAACTGGACTCTTCATTCTCTTACTCTGTCTCGTGCTCACAGGCTCCCTTTCTCCTCCTCCAGCGCCGGTCCTCTGCTCACTCTCGCTTTGTCTTGCTGATGGCTCGGCCTGATTCTCTGCTCTCTTTTTTTGATTTTTTTTTTCTTCTCCACACTCCTTTCCTGGCTTCACTTGGTCATTCTGTCTCTCTTTCTCCTCCACGGTGACTTCCTTTCACTCTATCCTTTTTCGTCTCTTCCTTGCACAAGAAGAAAATGGAGATTGAGGAAATTGGTTAGACACAGTGGGGTTGGACCACTTTTCAAGTCAGGCCATTTCAGTGGTACAGTTCAGTTGGTGCCAGTGCGTTGAATGCAGAGTGAGGAGGCGATCTAGCCAGGCTCCTTTTTTTTTTTTTTTTTTTTTGTAGTTGAGCAATCCGTTTTGAAAAACGCTCCAAGTGAACAACAGCAGCAGGTTGGGAATGAGTTTTTTGTTTGACCTCGCTATTGATCCAGCAAGGAAATGCGGTCGGCCTGTTGGACTCCACAGCTCTGGCCTGTTTCAGTAAAGGATCTGAGAGAAGGTGGAGTGATAATGGAGAATACTGCAAATGGGAATTTATTGATTTAGCAAATATGTGTGCTCTGTTATTATACTTTTAATTTACTAGTAGTACAGGAGAATGACTCATAGAGAGAGTTGAATGAAAACTGAAAAGTTATCCAGAATTCAGGCAGCCTCTAACTACTGCTAATGGCTTGCGCAATGGCTGACCAGTCTGAGTACTGCCCCCCAAATCACATTTCTGCACTGTTTCTCTGCATAGTATTTAGACACATCAGCAGTGTGCTTCCCTACTCAAGTTCTATATAATTTACACGCCTTTGTCCATTAAGTGAAGACATTTGGCTTTCTTTTCTTGGCAGATGCCAGCCGCTGTAAAAACAAGTCTTTTTTGCGCTACTGCTGTTAAAGGAGACACTTAGCAGAGTGGCTTCAGACAATTGACACACATTAAGCAGCATCAGCTTATCAATTCATCCACACAAGACTGCTGCTGACCTCCCTGAGAGCAAATCTCTCACAGGTAGGCCCTTTACATGGTCTTAGCTTAATGGCCCTCATCCCTTCCCGAATCGTCCAAAGATGTTTTGAGAACACTTGAAGGCCCTGGTGGAGTACATATTGAAGAGGGGCTCCACTTCTCTCCTCTTGTCTTGTCTTCTGCTCATCTCATCATAACGCCCCAGGCAACCTCTTAATTAGCCTCCTCAATTAGATGGTTTTTGGTTCTGTGCGCCAGGGTAAATTTTGATCACATTCTGGTGAGGAGCGGCACATCTCTCTGATTTCAGAGTGTCTTGTGAAATGTGGGACTTGGTTTATACAATTTGGTGGCTAGAGATGCTGTAGCTGCAGCCATGCAATTCTTGCACCTTGGAACTTATGGCTTTTGTGCGTTTTTATGACCGTGGAGTGTGGCTGAAATTTGCCCTGCGTTAGTGGCACTACAGGAAAATTCCCATCTTTACATCCTGATGAAATCAGCCATTTCTTCCATTTTCTATTAATTTCAGTTAATCCAGACAGATTGCAGTGTATCTGTCTGGATTAATTGAAATGAAGAGAAAATAGGAGTTGTCGAGAGTTGTAGGGGTTCATCACCCTGTGTGTGAGTCCACATTTTAATTATCTTGTGTTAAGCAGAGATGGTCAGACCATTTTTTGCTTCCCAGTTCTGATACCTGAACTTGCGTATCGGCCGATACCGAGTTCTGATCCGATACCAGTTTGTTATATATTTTGTTATATTTTAACCCTTGTATTGTCCTCCTGTCAAACATGAACGTGTCCTTCCTTGTCAAAATTGAAAATTAACTATTTTTTGTTGCTTTTCTTATGCTTTAAAAACTTTTTTTAACACTTTTTTTATTCATGGTCAAACGTAATTTAAGTCACATTATACCTAATTTTTGAGTTAAAAAAAACAACTATGAATTATTTTGAGTGGATGACAGGCTAGTTTATGTCAAAGTTTTGGATAATATAAAAATAAAAAAATAAAAATGTAAATGCGATTAAAATCAAATGAAACAAAAAAATTCAATTGAAGTAGTCATTAATTTTACCTTCAAAGAACATGAATGCATGGAATTACAGTACATGTTGTATGTGTTCCGTGCAATATACATGCGTCCAAGTTATTTTAGGGCAGTTTGGTTGTAAAAAAACAAAAAGCATTTCTTATATAAAAAAACTTTATAAACGGGTCAAATTTGACACAAGGGTTAACAGCTGTATACTGCTATCCCTGTATTGATGCAATATGATTTCTGTTTGTTGTCGGTCTGGCTCAGGTTAAACTCTTTGTGAAACATGAACAAACACAAACAGTCAATGCCACATAGCTTTCTTTTATTATCCAGTTTGACAGTCAGTTATAATGGAAAACAAACATGAATTAACTACTTTACTAACTAAGGTAGATTTTCTGTAGGGCTTTATTGTGTGATATTGGATCAGTGCATAAACTCCAGTACTTCCCAATACCAGCGTTGAAGGCAGTATCGGAGGCGATACTGCTACTAGTATACGCTATACTGATACTAGTATACGCTATCTCTAGTGTTAAGCATGAGCTGGCTTTAGGGGAGGAGGTTTTAGATGAGTGCTGACTCATGAGAATGTGACCTCATGACTGGATTGGAATATTTTAGAATTATGGATTTAAACATGTCTTTGCATCTCACTGTTACATGCGTCTTTTATAACTCGACAGATGAAAACCAACATCTCTGTTTTGATTGTAGCAACTTCGGTTAAAATGAGCATTGTCTATCACGATTTCCTGAAGGCCAAGTTGATTCAAATTGGAGTTCAAATTGTTTGTTATTCAGTTCACTATCACATTAAATGGAATCACTCCAACAATTAATTTATAATCAAAAGTTGCAAATTATTTTTCTATTCACCAATAATCACCAAGTGTTGCAGCTCTATATGATTTAAAAAAAAAAAAAAATCTTTTACATTTTTTAATCATTTAATTGCGGTGTCCACACATTTTAAACTGACAAATTGTACGACATGAATTTGAAATAAGAATAGATTGGTTTAAAATGAATGAAGATATTCATTATGAATTAAAATACAAGACCAAGTTTTGGCAACTCTTCATAGAGTTGTGATGTGCCAGAATCTTTTAGATCAAGCCTGCTAACATTGGGAGCATAAAAGAGATTGGAGAAGTTGCCCAGTACAAGAACAACACAGGAAGCATTAGGGGAAAAACAAATTGGGTTCTATACCTTGTGATCCCTGAGAGACGTTCATTCTTTGACGGTGTGTAACTTTTGGATTGCTGTCTTGGACCTTGTCCTGCTTCTTTCATTAGGATGTTCTCTACGATGAGGGAAGACACGTACTTGGGAGTGAGATGCATTTGCTTGTGCAAATGTGTCAGTTTGTTTTAAGTGAACTCTTTAGGTTGTTATAGTCTTAACTTGGTAAACCTAGGTGTGTGTGTGTGTGTGTGTGTGTGTGTGGTGTGTGTGTGTGTGTGTGTGTGGTGTGTGTGTGTGTGTGTGTGTGTGTGTGTGTGTGTGGTGTGTGTGTGTGTGTGTGTGTGTGTGTGTGTGTGTGTGTGTGTGTGTGTGTGTGTGGTGTGTGTGTGTGTGTGCGCAAATTTTAGCCAAAATGTAACCAGTTTTCCTTCATGATGAGTAACAAAGATTATGCACTTAAACTGGAGTTACCCTATCATGAGCTATTACAGTGTTATGACAACAAATGGTGGCTGTTTCAATGTAGAGTCAGTCTGCTGCCAAGTGGAGCACCAGGTGAACATAGGTCTATTTTGTTTGCCTCTCCTTGACTTGTGCCCTGTCTTGTTGCTTCCTTCCCTGTGAACAGACATGCCCATATTTGGCCAGTATCCTGCACAGGACGACTTCTACCTGGTGATGTGCAGCCATTGCGGCCAGGTAGTCAAGCCTCAAGCCTTCCAAGCACACTATGGTAAGTGTCATGCATGTGCACACACGTACATGGATATGCATATATTCAAAGTCCTCTCTAATTTCAACACTATGCAGAGTTAGCTTTTATGAGTTTTTGAATTTTATAGATAATCCCACACAAGAAGGGGGAGTGAACATAGACAGTAGAGGCAGTAGATCAATGAAGAACGAAGTAACAAAGTAGTCTTCATCTGTAGTAACCAGATACCACCTCAAGGCTGGTAGTGATATTTCACACATTAACACACTCTGTTGCATCACTTCTCCCTCTGCCCTTCCCCCTTATATTCCACCACCTCCACTTTTCCTTCTCCACACAGTAACTCGAGACGGGATACCACAGACTTTTATTTATTTATTTATCTATTATCTATCTATCTCTCTATCTCTCCCACTGCCTCACTTGTGTGTGTTTACAATTCCCCTGTTAATATTTGATGTGGCTCTCTCGGTCTTCGCAGCAATGTACTTTTTTCTTTTTCTTTTTTCTTTTTAACACTTCTCAGATCAGATTTCTGGTTCTGTTAACACTTTGTGTGTGAGCATTTCAGTGGGTGGATTTTCACTGCTTCATAGTTAAGCTGGGTGTTTGACTGTAGTGCTTAAGTAAATGGATGAATTATAGATCTGGGAATAGAGTGGCTGCATCACTGTGGATGTCTTTAAACTTGACAGAGTGCACGGGCAGGCCCACAGTCACTAAAACAAATACGCTGTTCACTCCAAACTCATTTGATTGAAATTATAATGAAGGCTATACACTATGTTAGATTGACACTGACCATGTTTTGTGATGTAGGGCTGGTTGTTTAGAATAATGTATACTTGTCTTTGTCAATCAAGTCAATATAGGAGGACAGGCATTGTTAGTCTGCTCATGTGAGAAATCTTCAATCATTATTAGCACCAGTTTTTGTTCCATCTCTCCCTCGCAGCATCTAAATCACGCATTTGAGAGCGTTCTCTTCTTTTAATGTTGGTATTTATTTGTCCTAAATGTGTATTGTGTCAATGGTGTGCTTTCCCCATGAAGTGTGTCAGCAATTACAGTTGTCAAGGTCAGCCACAAGAGGGAGATGTTACGGCACATGGCTCCTAGAGGAACTTGCCTTGCTACTGTGTTAACAATATTCAATGAGAGGGCTCCTCCCACACTGCCAAACAGTATAGACTGATACAAACCTGTCTAGGCCAGACTATTATTTAGGATTTTTACAGATGAGTTGAATGAGAAGTAGACAAACATTGGAGGGCATTACACTGCAAATTAATTCAAACAGTGCTGACAGCATCACAGCAGGTGGCCGCCGTACATCTTTAACAAGGTGGTATTGTGAATGCAGACTGTGCATAATGTGATCTGAAATCTGATAGACTGATGCATCTCTAATTGTCTAAAAGTAATAATCACCTGCATGCTACTGAATCCTTGTGTAAATCAAATAATACCAATTGCTGCATGAGCAGTTAATGCTGCCTCCCTAGATTTCTATTAAAGTAGGAATTGTAAGCTCTGCAGTAGAGTTGCCTCTAATAATAATTTGCGTTTTTGATTAATCTGATTGGGTTATCTTTTCGATGAATCCTTATTCCAGACAATGTGAGACCAGCAGAAGTCTTGTTTTTCTCAAAAATGTCCTATGTACAACAATATAAAACAGAGGATAGTAGCAATCTTGTTGAGAAAATGCATTTTTGTTGTTGTTGATAGATTACTGAAACGATTATAAGAATAGTTGGTGATTCATTTTCTGTCGATTGACTAATCCTTTTGACTCCACACAGGAACAGTCTCAATCTAAGTGAAATTCTGTGGCTATGCTTCTATACGTGGTCATTCAGAGTGGGAGTGTTGTTGCTGGGATTTTCCTCCTGTCTTGTTCCCTCTGGTGTTGTTATTGGAAGACCCCACATGGCATTAACATGGGGCAAGGGCACTGATCTTAGCACCATTTAGATGGTCTCAATAGGATTTTGGTGCACAGTTTTTAGATCATGCACCTTGAGCTTGGATAGCAAGGAAACTCATAATAATGTATATGTTATTTTGACTAGATGAACAGGGTGATTATTGGTATACAAATAGTTTACAGAGGCCATGCAGCAGCTTGCTTGTGGAGATGATAGTAAGAACATCACACTTGTACATTAAGGTTCTTCTTTCATTCTCACAGTCAGGCATTCCCCTTAGCACTGAGCCAACTGTTTGACAGTGTAAAAGAGGATATTAAGGCTCCTCCTATTTCTTGTGTCTGCTGTCCCCACCCCACACATTTTTCTTGACTATTCTTTTATTCTGCCGCTGGTGTTGGCTCTCTTTTCTCAGTGTTAGTGCTTTGTGGACAGAGCACTGAGTGTCACGCTGAGGTTTCCTGGTGTGAGTTTTTGTGCAGTGTGTGCTGTTGACTGTGACCGGGACAAGACAAGACAGCATGGGAAGGAGGGAGGGCAAGAGGAATCGAAAGAAAGGCTGTTTAGTAGAGTGAGGGAAGATACATGGAGTGGGTGTAGAGAGAGCGTCCCTTAAGTGATATGAAGGCTCTCTTAAAAGCACATTTTCCCTTTTTTTTTTTTTTAAAAGAAAATTGGAAGAAGGCTAAGCAGTTTGAAGGTGTGTGTTTCTGTGTGTGTTGGGGGCTTAGGGAAAAAGGGAGTGGCAGCTCTGTGTGTACATGTGTGTTAGCATCCCCTCTATTGTTTTTGCCGCAACAAGCTTGTTTGCAGATCACCTGCTGAGACTTAGCTGCGGACAGACTCTTTCTGTGAAAACCTGTACGTGCACCTGAAGGTTCTCTTACATTCATACATACATCGCTGTATGTTTGTGTTTTGCTCATGTGTCAGTTTGGACAAAAGAGTGTAGTTAACCTTCAGTTGCCTGTTTCTTCTGAGCTCATCAACAAACATCTCTCTCTCTCTCTCTCTCTCTCTCTCTCTCTCTGTCTGTCTGTCTGTCTGTCTGTCTGTCTGTCTGTCTGTCTGTCTGTCTGTCTTCTGTCTGTCTGTCTGGCACTCTTTCTCTCTCCGCTTATGGTCAGAGTGGCAGTAGAGTCTGTCTGTATGACCCAGTATATACGTTAGGGAGCCGCTGTCTGGTCAATATTTAAGACTTTGGTGCAATTTGCAGGAACTTCTAAATTAAAAAAAATGCCCTCATGAGGTTGCTGTCTTTTTCTTAGGTAGGTTTTGCCGTGGCAGTTAGTAGACTCTAGACTCTACAAAATGTGTCTCTGTTGAACTTAATTGTAATGTCAATGAAATTTATTTTTAGAGTGCTATTTCATTGTATTTTTCATTGTATGTATCTATATGCTGTTCAGGATTTTTGCAACCTGTTCAATCAAAATATTATGATAAATCATGTCAAAAACAGTGTCTGTAGCTATCTGCGGTGAGTGAGGACGAGTATCACTCACCGCAGTGCAGTGAGTATCTTGAGTGAGGTCATAGACCGTGGTAAAGTTGGTTTTATATTGGAAGGTGAAACTGCATAATAGATTTTTTTGAATGTGTCTAATAGCTAACGTCCAATATAAAACCAACTTTACCACGGTCTGCCACAGGGAGTTTGCTGTGTGGCGGCCCTGCATCCCGGCAAAGACTGGAGCAACTGAGCTGCCGCCGCGTTCATAACGTTACACTACACAGTGCGTGCTGAGACCGATCATTTGTTTTCAAATTCTGAGTAGTGCACAGAAGGAAGAGAAGGAGGGAAATGAAGGAAAAGGCAGTAAACGGGAGAGACCAAGTTGGTTAGAGCAGGAGAAGACCACAGAAGGAGATGCAGAAATAAGTGAAAGAGAAGAGGGAAAGGAAGAATTGATGTGAGGGAGGAAGAGGAGGCGTCAGATTCAGAGAGGGACAGAGGTAGAGAATGATCAAGAGTAGGCAAGATGAAGAGGCCAGTTGTAAGGCCCATTTGTTAAAATAAAATAATAAGAATATATAACAGTGCATCAACATAAAATAAAGTTGATTGTTAAACAGTAAACATGATCTTGACTTTAAACTCCATGCAGCAGTGTAGCCAATGGTTTACTTTTTTCTCTTGTTGCCCAGGGCACATGAAATTGTTAATCCGGCCCTGCTTGATGCTATAATGTAATGTTAGTAATGCAGTGTTTCCTCTAGATTTTCAACAGGCTTATCTGCTATACTTAGCTACCTCCCGATACCTTAACCATCCAGTCGGTACCGTACATACCAGAGACTGGTGATTTTACACACAGTTTTAACATCAAAACGCTGAGTGAAAATTACTTGCTACGTAGCTAGTAGCCAACTGTAAGGTTGAGGATGGCAAACCTTGTATATATCAAGAATGTGTCCCAAAACCAAGGCCTGTAAATATTTCTGTTCAAATGTTAGATAGCGAGCAAAGTCTACTTAGACAGTGATTCATTTTGAAAATAAAACTTGTTTTGCTTAAAAATCAGATTCTTCTGCTATTATGAAACACAATTTTGGCTGTATAGCATAAAGTCTTTAAATGTGACAAAAACACTAAATAATAATTTTGACTATGTATTGTTATGTAATTTAAAAAAAAAAAAAAGTGCATGAAATGGACCTTGGAATAGGTTTGCAAACCCTGGCTGTTACTAAAAATAGCAAGAGCTTCTTTTGAAAACCCAAACCCATCTATAATGATTGTGGGTGCACATTCAACAGACCAATGTTTGAATTTCTTTTCAGAGGAAAAGATATTTAGTTTTGGATGCAAGCACAATTTTTTTTCCTTTTCTTCTATTTCTGTCTTTCTATTCACATCTCCATATCATCTTAACCTTTTCTGCTGTCATACTGCCTTTTATCAGTTTGCACAGTAGCTGTTCTTAGAAGCTCAGGCAGGAAATGAAGTCCTTGACCTGTTGGCTGCTTCTATTTCAGGCCAAGTTGGCATGAATCACAAATGCTGCTTATTTATTGTTGCAGTAACCTGCTCACTGTCAGATTTGTATGTTTCCATGTGTCTTTCCTTTTCTCCTGACTCCCGGCCTAATTATTACCACATTTAACCATTTACATTAGTCTGTTAAAGGGCCCATTTCCACCTGGTATTAAATTCCATCCCTAAGCCATTCACAAGTGGACATCTCTCAAGTACATTTGTGAATGCACCCAGGACTCATTGAGATCTGATCACTTAGACCATATCTGAAGGTGGTCTGGGCCACATCTTATGGCAGTGTGTGTGGGAATGTTTCCCGGACCACATTAAAGACCGCCTACCTATGTACGTTTCCATGCGTGATTTAAAAAAAATATACATATAAATCTGAGTTTGTTGGATTTTGAAATATACAGTATTTGTCATACACATGTTTTTTTTAATGAAATGTTTCGTCTACTGAGGTTTTTATTGTGTAGTCATTCCATTCTTACGCCTTAAACATGCTTGTGAAAGTCACCTTCTCTCACAGTAATCTTCCATGTCAAAGGCTCAGTCATGTTTAGAGGTGGAAAATTTGCTTCTTAGAGCATGAAACAAGAGGTGGTCAGATGTAATGTGATAAAGTAGATGAACAGCCTTTATGTGTTTTGCCTAATTATTTTATGTTTGTCTGATTAGATCATGTATATATATATATATATATACAAAATTTAATTTTGTGGTGTTTTATTACCTGCACTCTTGCCTAAACTCTAAGTTGTTGTCCATTATCCCATCCTCCTTCAGTCACTCTGTTTTCCAATTTGTCTGGAGACAGTAACTTTAAAATAAAAATCAACACATTTATAAAAAGATTATTAACTCATCAGAATCAATCATCAAATCGTTTTAGAGAGAATCGCGATGTATCTAAGAATCAATTTATTTATTTTTTACCACCCCTAGTGTTTTTGTTCCAGGGCTGCCTGCTGTTATATCCCCAGCTGTCAGAAGCTCTGTCCCCCACCCTGTATACACTTGCCTTATTTTTTGTTTCATAAAATGCCCCCCAATTCACAAATATGCAGGATATTACTACAGACATTCCTGTTCTTGTGTTGTAAGGTCTGCTGCTGTTGCTATTTAGAAGCCGGGGAACCTGAGTGGTCAAAGCAGCGGCTGTAAAATATTGGAATGGTTACATTTTCAATATTTCCACAATAAAAGTTTCTTAAAAGCTTTTATTATGAAGCAGCAAACTCAGGAAATATTGGGCCTTCATCAGCAGTAACCTAACCCAGCTACCCAACTAATCAGAAGTGAGATATGATCACAAGTGGTCACATTCTAGTGCCAGGTGTGAACACACATACTTAGAGCTGTCTACATGTGATTGGATCGCTCAGAACAGATTTTAATACCAGGTGGAAATGGCTCCTAATTGCAGCTTTGTGATACTTCATTCTCAACATCTTATTGAGTTAACTAATATGTTTTAATGCCATCCTGGCTCATATTGTCGCTTCAGAGAGAAGACATAGTGCGGCCAACAAGCCAGCTTCCACCTCGCCCTTCACTGTGTCGGGCAGGAACCGGAGCAGTGGATTTGGGCCTGGGCTGGGCTCGGGCTCTGTAGCTGGAGTGGCGAGTGGAGGCATTCTTAGCCGACCCTCCACCGCTGGATCCAGTTTATCCTCCTCTTCAGCGTCCTCCTCCTCCAATCCAAAACTCCTCAAAACAGCCAAAGAGAAGCCAGGCATTCAGCGAAGAACCCCCTCTGCACCCTTCAGGATCTCCCAGCTGGACAAGATGTAAGTTTCACCGTGTAACATTTGCAGTACATTGTGTTTTCACATAGACCAGAACTAGTTCTGAACAATTAATCATTTTTATATCAAAATCACAATTTAAAGGTTTAAGCCAGGTATTGTTGATTTGTACTCAGCTGTAGTCAATTGACGTTAGTTAGTTGTTTTGGCCAGGTAAAAAAAAAAAAAAAACATTTTGGCCGTTGCCTGGTTAATATGCTCTATATGTTAATATTTTAGTGTTACAGTGGCTTGCATAAGTTTACACACCCATGCTAAAGTTGAATAAAAAGAAATCATCATTTAGAAATTGATCTTAATGCCTAATTTAAAAAATTAGGAGAAATCCAATTTTAAGGATACCAATTTTCTTTTTTGAATTAATGCATCGTAAATAAATAAATATTCTTCCTTAAAATACAGGGGGCATGAGTATACACACCCTTGAAGGGTATGTGATGATGTGGGGCTTTTTTATGATTTTTGAAACCATGACTTTTTGAAACCATGGCTTAACTTGAAACCAGTAACTGGCACATGCCTAGTGTTAGTATCAAAATCTGTTTCGACCAGGATCTATGTTCAGGATCTGCCAGAGAAAAATACATTTTGAGACTTGTTTTTATTTTTTATTTATAGTTCTCTTATGAGTCTGATAAATGATGGATCATAGATTTATGTTTTGTCCTCCCAGCCCCCTCCACATGTGCACATCTGTCTCTTACCATGCATTTTTCACTGGCTCCGTGTTTCTAACTCTCAGCTTCCTCCTTGCTGCCCTCTTCATCTCTGTAACCTTCTCTTCCAGTCTCACCCCGGCTGTCAAGGTGGAGAAGATGCATCTCAGGGTGGACTCGTCAGTTAAGCTGGTGCAGGCCCCATCTGCCCCTGCCACCACCTCATCCTCCTCTACATCCTCCTCTAGCATCACTGTGAGCTCCAACACTACCACCATCACCACCTCCTCATCATCAGTCCTTAAACCAGGCCTTAACTGTCCCTCCATACCAAAGCCTCCATTACTGGCCCCGGGTCAGATTCCCAACGGCAAGGGTCACCTCTCAGTCCTGTCAGACAAGAAGCAGGACAGCAGCAGCAGTGCCAGTAGCAGACGCCACATTAACAAGAAAGTGACAGGTCAGTTGGAGGGGAACTTTAGAGAAACTACTGTTCCAGTTTTGTCCTGTCATTATGTTGTATTGTCAAGTCTGATTGATGAATTCAGTTCAGACTATGATTTACAGTTTTTTGATACTGTCTCATACAACATATTTCTGTGTATCATACATAAATAAAGTATTGGGCACAATTTACCCAAAAGATATCAGTATGTACACCATAGGTATAAAAGTTTGCTGGTAAAAAAACAACTATTCACACTGTCACATACATCAGTTTAAAAGGCTAAGGCGCATCTAAGGTGAATATGTTATATTACACAACGTACATTTAAGCAAGTTACCAATGCAGGTGATTTGTCACAAAGTAACAATTCTCTTCTCCCTCACCTCACTCCTCTCTTGTGCCTTCAAGAGCGTGAGTTCAATGCAGATATCCACTGTGGCGTTGTGGATATAACCGCTCGGAAACCATGCACAAGATCCCTAACTTGCAAGGTAACCAGTCTTTATGCTTAGTGCTGTGCATCTAGGCTAAATTGTATATCATTTAAAACATAAGGATGGCAATGTTCTACAATTGTCTTATTGTCAACAAATCCCATTAAAGGACAAAAAACAGTCAGATTATTTGGTTTTAATCCTCAATAATACCTGCAGTCTCGTGAACATTTTTCAGAAGAACAGAGAGCAGGTACAATGCCCTGTAAGGAAGGAGCACGTCATCCAGTGTGCAATGGTTTGGCACGTTAATGTTTTTTTTAGTAGTTTTTGGACAATCGAGTTCTATGGCACCGAGGGATACGCTTCAATAAGTTTTACACACACAATACTTGTTTGTGGATCATTGTATTGTTTGTGTGGTGCTGTTTATGGAATTTATTGACAATAATAAACGTAGACTATGACCAGTTTTTTGGGATGGATGTGATTACTTACAGCAAAATCACATGTGTGCCAAATCATCTGAAGCTTTTCAGAGCTGTATACGTCATGTCCAAAAAAGACTGAAACCCAAGGAGACCCACCTCCCAAACAATAATTCTGACCTTTGACCTTACTAATGTTCCGCCAGACACATTCCTTAAGCCAGCGGAGGGCGGTGCCAGGGCGGAGGAAGCGCTTTGACACATTGCTGGCGGAGCACAAGAACCGAGATCGCCACCAACCCCATTCCCAGCAAAACCCCTCTCTCAGGGACCCACACCCCTCCTCCCACCTTGCCGCTGCCCATGACACCCACCAGGTCGCTCATGGCAATGGCCCCGCCCCAGACGCCACTAAGCCTTTGCCTCTCAGCAAGCCCAAATTTCACAGCCCTGGTCTTCCACGGTATGACTTGCTCCAGATCTGTTATAGTATTTCATTTCTTGTATATTTGTATGCCTGTATTGTGTGTGTTGTGACAAACAAGCCTTTATCTTGAGAAGAGAGGTGAAAAAAAATGTTGTATAGTATTCTAGGGCAGTTTTTATGGTTAAGGTATAAATTATCACCCATACTATCTGTCCATCAGACTAAACAGCAGTCACGGAGGTGGTACCCCCGGAGACCCGGCAGTAGTCCACGAGTCACCACACCATGCCCAAACTACCCCCGATGGGATTTCTCGACCTTCCAGTGACGAGGGAGAGAACGAGGAGCGGGAAGACAACGCTGACAAACTGGACTGTCACTATTCAGGTTATCACCCTCGACCGGCAGCTGTAAGTGCACCCTACCATCACTGGTCTCAGATTAGCCACAGACTACTGTTCCTTTATGTTACAGTAGTTAAACTGCAAAAGGATTTTAGATTTTTGAAAGCTAATAATCCCTTATTTGTTTCAGATTTCACAGAAATGTTAAGTACTATTTTGTATATTGATTTACTGATAATTGACACCCCCTTGTTGTTCCCAGTTCTGTACATTTGGAAGTCGATTGTTTGGGAGAGGATGTTACGCCTTTGATCGGCGATGGGACAGAGTGCGATGTGCCCTCACCACAATGATGGACAAGCATGTCAACTCTCAGATGTGGAAGTAAGTCTGTCCAGCTCAGATTTCATTGTGGCCAAAGGACATAATAATTAGGACATAACAATTAGCCTCCTTGTCTTTCATGGTCGCCATTCTTGACTTATTAAACGTCCAAGCTAAAGAATGATATCATTCCTTGTTGCAGGAAAATCCCCTTGGCCTTAGAGAACTCCTCCTCCGTTGCACCTACTCATAGGACAAGCACAAATTTTCACGGTAGCACTCCCTCTTCAGGCTTCCTGGGCCCCCCTTCCACCTTGCCCCAGACTCCTTATAGCCAATCCTACGAGGGCAAGTCAGTGCTCTCCTATGGGACCACCTTAAATGCCCACAGCTCCCCACAGGGCGGGGCTGAGCACCTGGCCTACGGCATTACGCAGGCCCGACAAGTGTCTTCGTCGCCGCAGATGCCTTCGCTTAAGTCCCGTTCTTCCAGCAGCAACACTACCAAGTTGTCGTCGTCGTCATCCTTCAGGCCCAAGGAGATCTCCTCTGGCTCCTCCACACCCATCGTCCCCAACTCTATTGGGGGGGCCAACAGTAACAGTAGCAACACTAGCTTCAGCTCGGGGAAGAAGAGAAAGAACAGCTCAATTCTATCTTCGTCCCATGGCCCCTCTGAATCCTCCTCTTCTAATGCCAACTACTCTTCCTCCTCCTCCTCTTTCAAGAAGAACTGTGCAAATGTCGGCAGCTCAGGGAGCACCTACCACCACGGCTCATTAGGTCCTTCATCATCATCGTCATTATCTTCCTCCCACAGTGGAGTCCACAGTGTGGGCCTTAACTGTGGCCCCACTGTGCGGACCAACTCGCTCAGCCTCAAGGTGGAGCCTTCTGGAGGTTCAGCAGGCGGCTCCTCAGGGCCGCCTGGACGAGGTCCTCCCTCGGGCAGCCCTGCAGAATCCATCAAGCGTATGAGTGTGGTGATGAACAGCAGTGACTCTACCCTCTCCCTGGGACCCTTTGTCCACCACCAGTCCTCTTTCTCATCTGACCACCATACAAACTTCAGCCACAACTCCACAGATGGGCGCCTGGAGGGCAAGAAGCGCAAAAACTCTCCTGCCTCCAGCGGCATTAATAGTGGAGGAGGAGGTGGAGGGGGACCTGGACCAGGTAGACCCAAAGTGGCCAAGTCACCTGCCATTAACAACATCCATGGGAAGCATGGGCGGAGCATTCCGGGGACGCCAGGGCTACCGAATAACTCCCATTTACATCAGGTGGGTTTTGTACTGTCCCAATCGGGATGCTTTTTTATTTTAAAGTGTATTGTATGCAGGTAGGGAGTTGAGAAAAACTGCTAATTGGCATGTAACCTAAAGACACAACTTTGCAGCTGTGTTTTGCTGGGACAACAACTTAACTTAGTTAACTTAGCTGCCCAGTGTCTTCCCCCTTTGCATCACCACAGCATGAAAAAGGGGATATGGAGAGCCAAAGTCATGAAGTCCCATTCTGTAGCTTAATGCAATCTCTCATTCAGCATTTCTTTCATCGGTCTCTGAAAAAACAAGATTGTTTCCATATCCACACAAATACATTTTTGTTAAAAAAAAAAAAAAAAACACATACCATTTGCTACATCTGTGCCTCCCCTCCACACTTCTCCTGCATTTCCGAGCCCCTAAAATGGAGACATTTGGAAGCACTGCTGACCCCGTTTAAGTTTGAAAACTCGAGTTGCATTGTGGTCTGGATGGACAGAAACTAAGACCTTTGGAAACGATGATCAGTCAGTCGGTCAGTCGTATCAGTTAGGTAGGCATGCATACCTTTCAGTAACACTTCCACTTTGAAAAAATAAAAACGTAGTAGTGTGGAGGTAGCCTAAGACAAATTGGTGTCCACAACAACACTTGCTATGAGACATTTGAATCCTTTGTGATTTTAACTCAATTGTTTAAGTAACATTTATATGTTGTACTCTTTCTACACCTTTGTCTAAATAGGTTAAGGTTTTTCTACCAGCAGAACACTTCAGACATTATAGTATAAAATGTTTCAATCCACTATTCCAACCCTTTGTAATTTCCTGGAATGTGTTGCTTTAAAGCAATTAATATTTTAGTAGAGAGCTAGCATACGGACCGATTACTTAACCATTTTTCTCCTTCTTTTCCCCCCAGCCAAAGGCTCGTCCCTGACAGCGGTGTCCGGCCTCTGTGTATGGAATTGGCATGCGGATGGGGAAGTAGTCTGGAGCACTGCTCTGGACTGCACGAGGCCTTCTTAAATCAAACCCACTTTACTCTTAGCTTCCCACAATCCTCAGGGTGGAGATGATCTGGACTGCCCAGTGAAGTCAATGTGGTCCTTACTATTTCTCCCAAAGCCATGTGTGTGTGTTAGTGTGTTTGGGCGTAGGGTGGTGCAATGGCATTGTATGTAAAGCGTGGAGTGCCAGGCGTTTTAGGAGCGAGCCAAGGACCCCCTACACAAGTGTTGTCCCAGTATTCTGAGAGGTCTTCCTGTCTTGAAGTAGTAGGAACAATAGCAACAGCCATGGGTCTCTTGAGCTGTGGTTCAAAGCTCATTGGGTTCAGGTTAAGGGCTGCCGCAACAAGCCGACATGGCGCTGAGCAACTGGGAAGACAACTAGCCGATCTCTTCTGTATTTGTTAAAGAATGAGTGTGTGAGAATGTGAGTGTGTGTGTGTGTGTGTACAAGTATTTTTCTCATGTCAGATTCTGCTGGACTACTGGAATTTCCAACTTAATTACACCCCCAGCGCCTGATCTCAGAAGCCTTGGAAGGAGAGCAGGAGAAGCAGCTAACTGTTACTTGCAACACAACTTAAACAACACACAATCATCTTGTTGTTTCACTTTTGGTTAGTCTGACTCTGCGACACGTTAGAGTAACCTCTGGTTACCCACAGTAGCCTGAGAGGAGCCCATAGGGACGATCTGGTCAATTCTTTTATTACCCAGAATAATTATGCAAGTGTTACCTTTTTATGATTTCTAATAATCTTTTTACATTGAACTACAAAGAGTCTTTGTAGACGTGGTGAAGAAAGTTGTGCTTTCAAATGTGAAAAGGACGCCTGATGTGCCCTTTCGATTGAATCCCTTGTCAGAGAGAGAACTTGGTCTTGAGGACATCTGTCAATTTTCTAAATCTGTTCATTGTGCAAAATGATCGCCACAGTAGACCCCCCCCCCCCAACTGTGAACAGCACTAAATAACTACTTTCTCCACAGGCACCGCTTAGCAGTCAACAAAGCTAGCCAAAAGCTGCTATCAGCTTTGCCAACTACTTTTTTTTTTCCCAATTTTTTTTTTTCTTTCTAAACTGAAACACCTTTCAGTCATGGTCATGAAGCAGTGGCGGTGTATTTCCTGTGTGGATTTTAAGAAAATCTGTGCAAACTGTATTGTTATTGCCACACTTTACCTACTTTTTACCCAGCTGTGTGATATCCACAGCTGTTGTGGGCAGATGTGAATTGAAATGTTTATTTTTCCTACCTAGGGAATCAGGTATGGTACGTCTTAACTGGAGCAAACTTTATGCACGTCACCTGTCTTCTGTGGGTTTGATTGTCCCTGTGTGTGTAACCACTACCCAAACTCTGGATGTTACAGTTTCAATACCCCACCGCAACACTATGTTGGTCTGTGTTGACAAGAGATTTATCACAGTAGAATGGATAACCAGGCATTATACTCTATTCCTTTTGTCAAAATGGAGTCTTAAATCGTCAGGATGTTTGCCTATTTTGAGTGGTATCGAGTGGGTTTTATGGTGCGAGATTCATGGCGATGGCGTCACGGGACATATTTAAACTTTTGGTAACACCTGTTGATTTATGGGACCTCCACTGATGTCAGTGTGGAAAAGTAGAGGAGACCATTTCTTTTTTTTTTTTAAAGAATCTTAATTCAGCTTTCTTTTCTTGTAGCCTATGTATCAAACAAGTATTGAAGTATCACTATTTGATAATACATATTTTGTTAAATTGTACAAAGTTAAATATGTATTTTTGCACAGGCTTTTTTTGTACATGCTGAATTTTTGGTACAATAAAAAAAAGTCATTATTTATTTAGTAAAGATGAAGTCAGAGAACTTGATTATTTGAAGTGGTTCACTGCCAGGTCTATATAATGCAATACGCTACATGTAGAAGCCGAAGCATCTCATGAATCGTGTACGGAGATCCTTTAAGAAACAAAGGTGGAGTGTTGCCACTGTAGCATGTGTCTGTATGACAGAGGATATCTTTATTCACTTCAAGGTCTCAATCACATGTGCTTTTATAAGACATTTTACGTTGCCTCTGAATCAAAACAACAAAAAAAGTTACTATATGACCCAATTAGCCTGTGATTTTGAAATGTCTTGCAGGCTTAAAGCTGTGCCCGTTGTCTATCCAGTTTCCACGGCCTCTTCAGTCATCCACTTTGTAGACCTTAAACACATTTCATGATTGAAACACTTGGGTTCTTTTATAAAGGCTGAAGGGACTTAAGCAATCATTGCAAGGAAGAGGAACACATGAAACAGTCCAACTGCTTGCATCATCGTTGCCAAACAAGTAATTTAAATCAGCTTTTAAAAGAAATATTAAATTAAAAGTGCCTGAATTTGTTTCACCCTGACTGTTTGAGGACAGTACTCTTTGCGTTGTTTTACCTTACTTGAATGTTCAAAGTGTTTGAGTCTGCCTATGAACCCTAAATATGGTGAAACCTGAGCTTGTAGGCTGCACAGTATGTGGGTGGGGTGTCGTTTATCCAAGTTTTCCAGACAAGACATTGATATTTTGTTATCCTCAGTGTGTGGCTTAAGCCCCCTCTGGTTTACTGGGATTTTACGTAAAAACCTTCAATCAAGTGTTTTGTTTACCGTCAAACTCCACTGACATCTTTACATTGTTTCCAGTAGATGGAAACATTGCGAAGATGTTTTTTTTTTTTTTATTCGCACCATAGACTTGGAATGTGAACGTGAGAGAGAATACAGTTCATGTTTGGGAGGAAAAAAAAATCCACCATTCATATTATGTAAAAGCGTGTATAGATTTTTTGTATACATTATCAAAATCATTTTCAGCTGGACTTGTATTTGGCTGCTATGTAATTCATGAACAAACATAGGTTAGAATTAATATTTAAAGAAAAAAGATTGTATAGTATATTTGTTTTGTAACAAGTTTCTGTAAATAAAATAATTTATACTGCTATTTATATGAAATGATGTCTCTGCCTCTTTCCTTAAATAACGAAAACAGCCTAGAGAAATGCCAACAGTTAAACAAATTTTATTATATACACAATATAAGAGTCACTTTGTCAGACAAACTACTGGTTCCGGTATAGCAAGACTAATGCAAGTCGTCCTTGCATAAAAATATGGCCACCATAGTTACATGTTGATAACTCTTGACAACTTCTGGACTCTGTTCAGCAGCAAGTCACCCTTCTTGATGGTTTCTTGGTACTGCCAATTTTTGCTATCAGGTCTGGAAAGAAGAAGAGGAAGAGATTTAGAGTTCTGCCTTCGGTTACAGCGTTAATTCTGGATGTACTGAGGTTTGAACACCAACAACATTACCTGTTGGTTTCCACAATCTCATTCACTTTATCAATTTTACAGTGGAGACGTCCAGCAGCTATGAATCGGGACAGTTCCCTGAGAAAGGAGAGAAGATTTAGTGATATGTGATGCTTCCTTAAAATATAAAGCTGAACATATGGTATGAAAAACCTACAATAAAAACATTTCAATATTTTGGGAAATGCACTTATTCACAATTTTGCTGAGAGTTGGATGAAAAGATCGATGCTACATTTAGCAGCGGGTTAGCTTAGCATTACGATTGGAAATGTCCCAAATAAAATATTCCTTTAGTGTTCCCGGGAAGCCTTTATAAAACACTAATGCATGGGGAATCAATAAAGCCTACTGGGAACAGGTCTGCTCTGTTTTCATAACTCCAAATCTGAGTTTGCACCCTAATGCTTGGAAATGCTGAGCCATCTAACAATGTCTCTTGTGATTATCTGGCAGTATGTACTGTACATGTGCTCCAACACCATCCTGACCTGCTCTAAAATCATGAACTACAGCTAGGATATCTGCAGTGCCATTGAGACTCAACTAATGCACAAGAAACTATTTTTTTAGAATGTCTCCAGAGGATGTTGTGTTTGGATATAATGTACAGGCACTCACTGGTCGATGAACTCTGTGCTGACACCAAAGGCCTCAGCCATGTAGCCCAGGGTGAGGGAGCGGTAGGACTCTAGCAGCTGGCTGTAGGCCTGGATCCTCATCTCCCTCACATAGTAGCGGTAGTGTGGCGCAAAAAGCCAGTCCTTCTTCATCTCCTGCTCCACCGTGGCTGTAGCGCAAAGAACAAGTTTCACAAGGTAGCAGAGCAGGAGAAATACAACAACATGGCGCACACATAATACCAGTGACTAAATGAAATATTGGGAGTATATTTAACAACAAACGGCAAAGAGCTTTACGAGTTTGTAGTGATTAACAATAAAATGACACCTTACAAGTGACCAGACAAAGTGTTTGTTTTCTAGGCCAATAAAATAAGGCTTTACTTACCCAGCGACTGGAAGAAGACAGAGTAACGGCACTCATAGAGGGAGAAAAGATACTGGCGAATTGGAGGGAGACTGTGCAACACCTCCAAGATCTCAGCTCCCTTTATTACCTAAAGAGGAACACATTTCATTGCAATCATACTGTTCACTTAACGCGTCTGAAAATGCAATGTGCTTACACTATAACCTGATGGAAGGTATTTCAAAAAGCCAGTATGCATACTGTATATAGTGATGAAGCAATTAGTCAAATTCACCACCTTTTTCACTACTTACACTACGAAAATTCACAAATAAAGACGCACACTAACTTCCTCAATAGTCCCTTGGTGAGTACACACTCAGTCTCCTACCTTTTCACGAAGGTCAGGCCTTTTGAGGGCAATCATGCACACGTAGACTGTGTAGGTGACAAAGGTCTTGTAGTCCATGAGCTCATAAGAAGTAAAGGTAGAGACCGTGTCGAGGAAGAGCTCAGCAGCTTGCTTGAAGTCCCTGATGGCCACACAGTACAGGCCCTGGTAGACCTTCAGACGATTCCTCCTGTCCCAGTCTCCTCCCTCCTCAATGAGGCTGCAAAGAAAAGGAGGTGCATCGAGGGGTGATTACTGGAAAGATTACAAAGACTGTGGTTAGAGACGTTGGAGAACAAAGATATAGGAGCCGTTACCTCTTGGCTTTCTCAGAGTTGCGTGTGATGAGGTCGCTATCCATGTAGAAGAGTCCGATCCTCAGCAGGTAAAAGACGATATCTAGTCTGTGACCCAGAGCCACTGTCTTGTCATAGGTCTTCCTGAAGGCTGTTAGGGCGCCCTCCTGTGGACGCACAAGACAAAAGGCAGGCATTGCCAATGAATCTGCTACTATTCAAATGTGTGTCAATAAACTAACTAACTAAACTAACTGAGCATGGCTTGATGGTGTTTTAAGCCACCAACATTGACTTCAAGGCACCTAACCAATGCCTAATCCTAGTGCCTTCCAGACAGCGCTGCCTGGAAGGAGACGTTGGGGCCTTTAACACCAAACACCATGAGCATGTCATGTAACAGGCTTCTATCTTGCCAAACTTTTTTTTTATTTATTAATAAAATCAAAATCAAAAATGGAAATTTAAAATAAAAAGACTGCTAATACCTGTAGTTCCGGCTATACTATTTCTGAGAGAAACTGCCAACCACTTTGCTATAGTAATGTCTGGTCACGTTAGGAGGGACGTGCAGCAACTTGCATAGGTAATGAAGAAGTGACCTGAAGTCGACAGGCTAGAGAGTGCTTTGGTAGTACTTACACAAAAGCAGTGTTGTATTGAAAAAACATCAATAAGTGATATGTCCCTTGAAAAATATGCAAATACTTAGCATGATTGTTTGTGATATTAACTGGCACAAATACCGACAAATAAATAAGTGTACATTCTGGAAAGTGTATTAATTTGACCGCCATTGGGGACCAGTAAGGTTTAGTGTTACAAATTCTGTCCTGTGCTGAATGATGCATCTTTTCAGTACTATCACTACAATGTACCTGTCTGCAATAGTCACAATGGAAAGGGTTGTAATCTACTACAAACTATAAAGACACTCAAACTGATGAGAAGAAACTGAAAGGAAGCTAAATCATTTTTGAAAGAAAAGGAAAACAGCATAGTCCTCAGATAGTTAGCAGACTTTAGTCGGACTTTATGACTTTTTGGTGAAAGGCCTAACATGCACAGCGAATGACCATTCATCATTATTCTTAGTATTTTTTTTTATTTTTAATTTAGGATCCCCATTAGTTGTTACCGAAGTAAGAACTATTATGGTGGTAGGGTGCTAAGGCATGTATGTAGTATGGTATGGTGCTAGAGCTGGGCAATATATTGATATTGTGATATGGGATCATTAGATATTGGATATTGTAATATGGCATAAGTGTTGTCTTTTACTGGTTTTAAAGGCTGCATTACAGTGAAGTGATGTCATTTTTCTGAACTTGCCAAACTGTCGTAACTGCTCTATTATTTGCCTTTCTTACTAAGTCATTTTATCCAAATTATTGATGATCATTTATCAAAAATCTCATTGTGTAAATATTTTGTGAAAACACCAATAGTCAACCCTACAATATTGTTGCGGTACCGATAGAGGTATTTGTTAAAAGATATTGTGATATCGCCCAGCCCTAATGAGCACTGTCTATTACCCCTATAAATATACTGTATATATTTAAACTCAGAAGGCAAAAACACATGTCACAGCAGCAGTACACAAACAAAAAACGAATGAAATGGAATATCAAAATCACAATCAAATGTCAAAAACGTAATATAAGAGGACATGCAAAAAAAAAAAAAACATACTCATTCAAGTTCCATGTGCTGATTGCTGAGGTTAAGTAAACTTTACTAAGGAGGTACCTTGTCTCCAATTCTGATGAGGTATTCAGCTTTAGCCATCATGGCGTCTCGTATCTCGCTCTCTCCCAGGCTCTTCTCTGCATCCTCCAGCACATCATCCAGGCGCTTCAGCTCCTCCTCATTGGCCTTCTTCATTTTACTGAGCAGGTCACCGTCCAACTGCCACTTCAGATCCTTACACAGACCTTCATAATACGGTGCCATATCTGCAACAGAGAGAGACAGTTTACCCTGTGGACTATGACAGCCCTCAATTCAAAAACCAACACTTTGTGCGTCTCATATAAACTAACCATTGAGGTTTTTAAGTTATTTTTATACTTAGCATGATTGTTTATGATATTAACTGGCACAAACACCAACATTAACCACTGGAGGTTTTTAAGTTATTTATCTACAACAGATTTAATTAAATAATTAACGTTACGCAACCTCTTCTTCGGTCGCTAATAAGTTCCAATGAAAGGCCACACACATTGTCGTTTATGTAACAGTTTTATTTCAGTTATTTTTTTTATTGGTTCTTTTAACGTTTTTTTTGTGTCTTTTTCCCCAAACAATTTTACTCTTGTGAAACACTTTGTGAATTTGTCCCGTAAAAGGTGCTACCTATCTTAAATTAAGTTATACTATTTGTTATTAATGACACATAATGCAGAACTTGAAAAAATATGAGAAATTAAACACAGTACTGAAATGTTACGGACAGTTTAACAAAAACATTCTCAGTTTGCTCGTTGGCTAACGTTAGCTAGATGACGTTTGCTAACAGTGTTACCTAGCGTGCTAATATTGTTGGGATGATCGTTGTTAAACTGGAATAATTTTTTTTTAAACTATCAACAATTACGAGAAAGTTATGCACCCAATACAAAACGTATGTGTGTACAGTACTGTCAGCACCCTATATATAATGAGCAGGCTATAGTGCAGTCATATGCTAACTCACTGTTAGCTTTGATCGCGTCCATGAGCTCGGTCTTCACTTTAGCATCCTGTCGGTGACCGTCCATCGTGAGAAGGAACTTGAGCTGTGCTATCCTCAGGTCCGGGTTCTTGGGCAGACCCTCTTCCTCCAGGTTTTCTAACGGCATTTTTAGTTCAAAAAATTAGAAACAAAATCACAAACTGAAGGCTTTCTTTGTGCAGACAGAGTTCACTAACTATTCCTCGCCGTTACTAGCTAGCGTTAGTCAACGATGACTACGGAAAACACTGGACTGTGTTGCTTCCGCCGGAGCGTCAGTCAGCGAGAGGAGGAAAGAGCGGAGACAGGCCTGACATTTAACGAGCAAGTTATCATTCACTGCCCTCTGCCGGACATGAGTGGGAACAACACCCGTGTATATATGTATCATATGCAGTATATATAATTTAATACCGTACACTAATTGTATACAGTATAACGTTAAGTAATGTAACGTATTGTAGCGTTATGTAATGTACATGTATGTTTGAATGTGTGTATTTATGTATGTACAGTAGCCTATGTACAGTATGTATGGCCTATTACATATAACATTGACAGGACATGATAGAATACATGTTCTGAAGGATGTGACTTTGAAATGCCACTGCCAATAAACTTCCCAAAGATTTACTCAGGCCTAGTGTTACTTATTAAAGAATAGATATTTTTCCTTTGCTCTTTCTGGAGTCAGCCCTCCATGTGACCCTTAATGGGAAGAACAGGCCTGTAGAATAATAGACAGAATTAAATGGTTACAGGAAATACACATTTAAAAACATGGGCCGCAGTAGTGTTGTACAGTTTGCCATAAAGGGTATGAAATATGCCAAAGCACTGATATAATCCTTTGTCAGTGTACATCATACAAACCCACAAATTCTGATTATGTAATCCTGAAATCCTTCCATTACATCATATTATTGTGAATTAACACATTTAAGATTGATTTCAGTCTTTGATAGACTGAGTACATGGTTTGCACCCCTGTATTAACTCAAAAATACAGAAGTAGTCCGTAACCAAGGCAAAGGTAGATCAGATCAATTGTCCTGCACAGTAACATCTGTCCACTCCACAGGGCAGATGAGTGACTCACACAACATAAGTCACTGTTAAGGTTGCATGGTAGATTGCTGGTTACTTTATTTCTAGTCAGAAAGTTTGAAAAGTTAATGATAACCAGCCTGAAATACTTAACAAAGTCCATGTAGTCTGGACATACTGAACATACTAAACGTACTTCAAGGTCCCTGCCAGTGAAGACAGAATGGGAACTTTGCTACAACAGCTGGTAGGCTTTTACTGAATTCTACTGAATTTGTGTATCATTTTACATAGGCCTCATGTAAAATAATGTTCACAGGACAGTTTAAGCAGTGAAAAAATATGTTTTTCTTAAACTCTTTCATAAAGGTTATCTTCTAGTGGGGGGGGGTGAATGGAAGAAAGCAGGTTGAGTTTTACAGTTTTAGCTGACTTTGTCAATTTTCAGAATTATTCTTTAAACTTGTCATTAAATAAAAAATACAGAAATGGGGTAAGGCAATTTTAATCTGGGAACAGTTACCCCTCAAAAAATGACAGTTTACGTTTCAGCAGGTGTCGGGAAATTGGGCTGAAATATTGTGAGAGGGAATAGGAAATATCTTATAATACCTTATGTTTTTAATTTGCAAAGAAAAAAGAAATGGTCTATACTTCCACTCCACTACATCTTAGAGGCAAATTACTTCACCACATTTGTCTGGCGCCTTTAGTAAGCAGTTACTTCTCAGATTACAATTTTTCATACCATTTCTGTCCAGTGAAAATAAACAAAAAATTAATTTTTAATGTATCTGATTAACCAAAGGACTAATTGTATTTAGGTATAATTGTATTTAAAAATTCTCGTGAATCAGCTTGAAAATGCATCGTCACAAAAATGAAAACAGGGCTGTTTTTCTGAGCTCATGAGATTCATGGTTCTATCAGGACAGCCCTGCAACAAAGATCTGAACATTTTATAGAATATGATACATTGCTGCAGATTAAACCACTCAACTGTATAGCACAACTTTAAGAAAATCCACAGCGGTAAAATGGCAATGGCAATAATAATAATCCAAAAACATCACACATAATAGCTTGAATACAGGATTTGTACTTGTAGTTGAGTATCTTCACAGTGTGGTATTGGTATTTTTCTTAAGTAAAGTATATACTGTACAAGAATACTTCTTCCACCACTGCCTTTTGCACAACTTGAAAAGAGTCTACTATCTGAAGTTACATAAAAGAAGATCATACAATAAAATGAATGAAAGAGTGACTTCTGTTAGACCTTTTCTATGTGTAATTGCTACTGATTCCCTGTGCTTTGTAGACCCGTGGCAATGCTCTTTTCCTCATTATTATTTTGGGAATTGGAGGAACCTTTCAACTTGGCTACCACAGTACTGGATTGAGTTCCCCCTCACCGGTGAGATACATCCCTTGCAGCATTTCTTTTCATCTTGTTGTCTGTTGCTTCATTCACTCTCTCTGTCTTCAAAACCCAACACCAAATTTTGACCTCCAGTTACGGGCGGATGCTGAGAGAGTATGTGTTTAAATGTGAAAAGTGAAAGGAGCATTTACTTATTTTTTCAATTTCTCATTCAGTTCAAGCACCTGACATGGAGCATGGCATAAGTTCTGGCAGATCACGGAGTCAAGCTTAGCTATTACCTCAGCTCATAGCTGAGAGTTCCTAAGACAGCACGCCAGCTAATGGCTCAGCTGATTCCCTCCCAAAGCATAAGATTGGATTTCCCTCTATTTAAACTGATTTTCCTAGCCTACCTTGCTGCATCTCTGCTAGCGCTTGCAACCCACCTCCACCACAGCTCCTCCCATTAAATTTAAATTCAAGTTGTGTGACTTAATCAATGTCATGTCTGTTGTCATTGATGCTGCTCTGTTCTGTACCCTAAGGGGACCCTGCCATTGCTGCTCTCCCTACTTAAGGCAATGTCTGCACATGGAATTGCGGGGAGGCCCCAGAACAGAGCTACACCGCCAAATACAAATTGCAGATGAATAAAATCTATTTATTGACAAAGTGGTTCTGACTGAAATGTCCTTCCTCATTCTAAACTTTTACTGCAGTACATACGGCACTTCATCAACAACAGCTGGTATGACAGATATGAAGTGACTCCGCCACCTCAGACGATCACGATGATCTGGTCCCTTATTGTTTCTATGTATGCTGCCGGGGGACTTTTTGGTGCTGTCAGTGTCAAATTGATCTCCGACGTGCTGGGAAGGTGAGTAAGAGAGACCTAATGCAGCATTCAGACCTGTAGCCTAAAAATACTTTAAGTGGCGTGTTCCTTTATCAGAAAAAAGGTGATGATCTGCAACAGCTACATTGCCATTGTTGCAGCAGGGATCATGCTGACAAGTAAAAGTGCCAAATCTTATGAAATGATTATTGTGGCAAGGATCCTGTATGGCTACTCGGCAGGTAGGCCACCAGGACATTCTACACAACACATCATGTTTGTACCTGCCTGGTTAACATCCTCTTGTGACCTGCAGGTTTGGGAGGCAGCATCCATCTAATGTACCTGGGAGAGATTTCTCCCAGAAATATAAGAGGGGCTGTGACTCTGACCTCAGCAATCTTTCTGTCACTTGGTAAACTGTTTGGACAGATTTGTGGACTGAGGTATACACTTATTGTCAACACGTGGGGTAGGGCAACAGTTGTTGTGATTGTTTTAGAAGATATGGACCTCAATGGACACTGAATGTACAAAATATTAGTGACACCTTACGAGCATGAATCCATGCAAGAGCATTTTTTATTAAAAAAAAGATTAGGAAAGAAGATATTTAGATATAAAGTGGGACAGAGAAGTTAGAGAAGCGTTTTCACACTTTGACCATTGTGCAAAAAGGGCTGCAACACCATATTAGGAAATGTAAATAAAGATGCAATTGTCTACAAAAAAAACATTTAAACATTTTGTTCTTTCAGTGAGATACTTGGTCGCGAAGAGCTGTGGAACATCGTACTCTGTGTACCTGCATTTTTTTCAGTGGTTCAGGTTGTAGTATTGCCTTTTCTCCCTGATGCTCCCAGATACTTATTCATAGAGAAAGGTGATGAAAAGGCTTGCATAAAAGGTTGGTATATCTCCCCATGTACATGCAGTACCTGACCATAACAAACTTTGACAGTTTGAGTATTAAACACATAATAAAACAACTTCCCCAAGAATCATCTGAAGATGAGCTAACTGGCCACAAAAATACATTTACTTACTTAAAAGCTTAGTTGTTTTTGAAAGACGTCCAAGGGACAATGAAACTGATATCACATTTTCAAAACTGTTAAATTGTGGCTCACGTGACAATGTAGGTTGTGGTTTACTAACACATTTTTAGATCACAGAGCCTTTGGCAGACTGTTTGAAATCATTCTGTATCACAAACACCAATACAAACACATTATATAGTATGTATTGTGTATGTCTTGATTGGGAGCATAGGAGCACATTTCTCAGTTGTGTGAGTCTGTGTCTCTGGTCTTTCTTATCCCAGCTCTCCAGAGTCTTTGGGGCCAAGGTGACTACAAACAGGAGATGGAAGAGATGTTGGCTGAGCAGGCGGCCATTGAGGCAGCCCCACCAAAAAGCCCTATGCAGCTGCTGAGGGACAGGACTGTCCGATGGCAGCTTCTCACCATGTCCATCGTCTACTGCTGCAACCAGCTGTCGGGCATAATTGCAGTGAGGATGGAACTTAAATACCTTATTTCATGCTAATTTAAGCATCAAACAATGAAGATTATAACCTCTCAAAATCTAGTAAACTATTCTTTCTTTCCCAGATCAGTACCTTCTCTTTTGACATCTTCCTGGACGCAGGGGTACCGAGAGACATGATTCGCTATGTTACTCTTGGTCTTGGAATATCTCAAATCATAACCTACATCTCCTGTGTGAGTATCTCCCTCAGTCACCTGAGCTCTTTCTTTCAACTTCCGTTTCCACACCCTTGATTTCGCACAGAAATGTTGCTTTTTTTCTACTTTACTTCCTGAGCTGTCATTGAGAATCTGTGTGAAACTGTTTGGTTGTTAAGTTCAGCAACTGATGACACTGGTTTGAACGGCCGCTGCCACTACTAAAGGGTTCCTGTATGTTTTACTCTTCCCACCAGAAACACACTAAGGTATGGTAAAAATTATTGACCATTTGGCAAATGCAGCATAGCTTGAATCTTTGATTTTTATTTTGTGCGTTTTGTAATCTGGAAAGCACTTTGCCAAAAAAAGTGCTGTGTAAATAAAAGTCGTATTATTTTCAGTATTATTTCCTGGTGGAGACAGACGAGGTCAGAGCCTACATGGCAAACATCAACATAATCGTTGTAAATATTCGTCATTCACAAAATTATCCATGCGATGTGACATGGCTGATTGAACTGCATTTAAATGATTGACACACAGGATGTCTACAAGTCATTGGTCTTGGCTTTGAGAGCAAAATGTTAACAGACAAACATTTGACTCAGCACATTTAAAGGCTGTTAAGAAATTGCACCATGTGCATGTAGTAGTATTTTAATTCATATACTGAATTTGTTCACTGTAACATTTGTAAAATTAGCAGTATATAAGAAAAACATGTGTCTGTAGGAAACCTATGCTCACATCTAACATACATACATAGCAGGCACCATTACAACACTAGACATGACTTCATGGGATGCTTCACGCTGCCTTTACATAAAACTAATGCCGTTAAAAAAAAATGTAATATATAGGGCAAAGTCAAATTGAAACTTATTACCACTGCATTTAACACAGATTACAAGTGAGATCAGTTTTAAAATGGAGTAAAATTAGCAATTGGTCAAAAAGAAATCACCTTAAAGTTAACGCTCATATTATGCTTTTTGGCTTTTTCCCTTTCCTTTTTGACAAAGTCAAAAAGCCCAAAGTCCACCTCATAAGGAGTTACCATCTCTTACATAAAACACTGTTCATGAACTGCTCGAAACAGTTTACTGAAGTCCAGCCTTTACTTCCGTGACAAATGCACGTTATTTTGGTCACTTTGTAAGACACCTTACGACGCTGGCCTACCTGCTAGTGTGGCATGCCCTCAAACCATGCTAGTTAGAGTGGAGGCCCAAAGAGTTCAGATAGTTGTATCGCCATGTCCAGGAAACAGTGCAAAATTAATATGTTACGTTTGAAAGACTATTTTGTTAACATTTAAATACCTGACCACTATGAAATATCTTGCTTCATTCTAGGTTACGAAGCTTGTTGAGTTGTTGTGCCTGTGTTTCGAGATCAGACTCATGTACAGTTGAACCGTAGCCATGGGTTACCGGCTGAAGCGGGTTTTGTTTTGTATCACATTGACTTGCTTCTCAGGGCCCGCCCTACTCTGCTTCTGACTGGCAAGTAGTCCTAACCTAGCTGCTGCGCATGTGTGACTCCCAACAAAGATGGAATAGAAGTTAGATAGCCTCACTTATAATAGCTCAACACACAGGGTGAAAAGAGGAGCTGCAGTTGTACTGATATGCTGTGTTTGTTGTACTGCCCAGCAATGGGCAGTACAACAAAAGTATGTTTTTTGAATGAAAGCATGGAGCATGGAGCAAATGCTCTAAGGCACATCAATAATTTGGGGGGGTCGGCTGGGATTACTAACAATTGTGCAATTATTATTTTGTACATTTCCCTCTCTCAGGGGCTGCTGATTGAGCACACAGGGAGGAGGCCGTTGATCTGGGGGGGTTATGGTTTCATGTCTGCTTGCTGGGTGTTGGTCACTGTCATGCTCAACCTGAAGGTACAACTGTTACCTTTGACTACTGAAACAGTATTAGTTAGAAGATAAGCAACGTCCTTTAAAGGGTCATTGTTCCCCAATTACAACATTTTTTTACCCTAAGTAGTGTCAAAACATGCAGATTTTGAGTTGCCTGACTCTGAGATTTATGTACCAATAAAATGGATGTGAATGCAAATGTGTGTGTGGTGCTCACATTTAAAATAATTGTAAAATACATTTAAGGTCCTACAACCATTTTTAACATTCAAGCGACCTCACTGCAACCCAAATATTCTAATAACCCAGTTTGTCCTAAAAAAAATGGTGTTCATATCTTGACTGTAGACAACAGGGTTAGTGTTTAAAAGCTTTTTTATAGAACAAATCCAGGCGGACAATGAACTGTCAAACTGGCCTTAGGGTTCAGAGGGTTAATGAATTAAAACGCAAAAGATCTCCCAGCAACCATGTCCTGAATCTAAATAATACACCACAGACTTTACTGTGTTTTCACTGGAACTACTTTCTACCAAGCAAATAGTCCCTATAATTACTATAAAATAAATTCCAGTTTACCTCTATTTTATTAATTTTAAATCTCAGAAATGCCTCAAAAGTTCTGCAGGTAAAACTATAACATGCCTCAACCCCACAAAGGGTTTTTATTTTTAAATTCCATTTAAGTATAATTGAAAATACACTGCAAACTAAGTTGAAATGGACCCTTTCCCATACAAAAACTATTTATGGAAAAGGGTGTGAAAAAAATAAATTAACTACATGCATAAGCTTTGATTGCTGCTGTGTACAAAGTGAAAACTTACATATTTCTCTGAATTGCTCTTTTTCTGAAACAGAATGTATTAATATTCACATATACTAAATTGTCGTCATGCAGGATTCCAGCTACTGGGTTCCATACATTTCCGCTAGTTTGATCATCCTCTCCACCATCTTCTATTGCGGAGGACCAGGTTTGTGTTTTACAGCAATTTGGCTCACATGAAAAAGATGTTTGCATGCACAGATAATTAACGGAATCGCCTGTATCGTCTCTCTGGTTCACCCAGGGGGAGCCATACATAGTGTCTACAATGAGGTCTTCATCCAGTCCAATCGACTGGCAGCGTTTGTCCTCATTGGAGCCCAGCGCTGGCTGTTTTACGCTGTGGTGGGCCTAGTCTATCCATTCCTTACTGTGAGTACAACAAACACGAAAATGAGCAACACAGAATAGCTTACACTTTAAAGGAACTGCAAATCCTAAATCTCAAAGGTAAACCGGATTTATTCATTGGATTATATGGTGTGATACATTTCTACATTTTGTTGTAGTGTGTAGTAGAATTGAAAACTTTATATGTGTCATGTTGTACCGAAAGACAAAAAACATATCAATTCAATTCAATTCAATTTTATTTATAGTATCAATTCATAACAAGAGTTATCTCAAGACACTATACAGATAGACCACACTCCAGAATTTACAAGGACCCAACAGTTCTAGTAGATTCCTCCAGAGCAAGCAACAGTGCGATATCAGCACATTTAAAGATGAAGCTCATTTGGATACTTTACACTGTGTTTCTTCTCTCTTCCAGGATGCCTCATACTGCTTTGTGCTGTTTGCCTGTGTGTGCCTGTTGGCTTGTCTTTACACCTTCTTCCTCTTGCCTGAGACTAAAGGGAAAACCCTGCTGGAGATCTCAGAAGAGTTTAAAGCCATCACTGTCTGTGGGAAATCCTTCTTAAAGGAAAAGAGAGTGGCGACCAAGTTATGAGGCAGTCCAGATACAGTAGCCTGTTAATTTGAACAGACAGAGGAATAATGAATGACTCTGTGTGACCTTAAGGACAATATATGCTTTGTGAAGTATCAATTGCTAAAACATCCATCAATAAACACTGTCTATATGCAGGGGGAAAACAGTACAATGGAAGAATACTGGAGCTAAATCACAGAGACAAATATGTAAGCAATAATGAACCATGATGTTTCATTCCATCATTGTCCATTTTGACAGTTTAGACATACTCACTATAACAGTACTGATGAAAAAGTCAATATTTTTAATTATTTCTACATTTCTGCACACCAGTGTTTTTACTCAATCTTATATATATTTTTGTAATTCTATATAAACTTGCAAAAAAAGAGAAACCAGCTCTAGATCACCGCAACTGTGATGTCGCATAGGGTACCCACACCTGATAAACTGCACCTGCAGCGGCAATGTGTTTTTCACTAAGAAGTCAGCACTTCCTTCCTTCCTGCTCTCCAGCAATAAATCATTCACTGTTCCCATTGGTCCTTTTGGGCTCTACTGTCTGTTCTTTGACCACTGCAGGGAATGAAATTAATGGAAACTCTCCCACAAAGTCCCACAACATTGTAAAACACTATACTTTTCTGATGGAGCGCCAAGAAATCAGGTTGGCAGCCTCGATGTAAATCCCCATCACAATCCCACTGAACTGGTTTCTTTTACTCTCATACCATATTCTTGAAGTGAGACTATGCAACTTTTGGTCAAGAGGGGCTACTGTGGCCACGGGTGAGTTTCTTTACAGGTACAGTTGTAGGATAATGCTAAACTACTAGGCCTACTGTTAAGCATTTGTATTGTAACAGCAGCACAATTGGAGGTATACAGTAATTAAGATAAGCTAAGCATAATCTAGTGGCCATACCATTGTATGAAACTAGGCAACTGTACATTTTATTGGTCATGAATTCAATTTTTCATTTGTAAGAGGAAGAATGTAATATTTATCCTTGCAAGAGTTTATGTCTCACTTTAAAGTAGGCCGTGTCTGTTTGGAACTACCTAACTTTTAAATTGAGTAATTTGACATGGATGGACTGAAGAATTTTACATGTTGTTGCTCTTTTTCCTATTTTAAGGACATCAGGTTTTGTGTTCCATGTTGCTTGCTTAAAGGTCCCATTACAAAGTGCTCTTTGGATGCTTTTATATAGACCTTAGTGGTCCCCTAATACCATATCGGAAGTCTCTTTTATATAGACCTTAGTGGTCCCCTAATACCATATCGGAAGTCTCTTTTATATGGACCTTAGTGGTCCCCTAATACCATATCGGAAGTCTCTTTTATATAGACCTTAGTGGTCCCCTAATACCATATCGGAAGTCTCTTTTATATAGACCTTAGTGGTCCCCTAATACCATATCGGAAGTCTCTTTTATATAGACCTTAGTGGTCCCCTAATACCATATCGGAAGCCTCTTTTATATAGACTGTAATGGGAAAATTACATTTAACCAATGATTTTCATATTAATTATTCATAATAATATCTTCAATGCCTCTCAGAGTATTTGGTTCCTGTATCTGTCCTCAGTGTGATCTCTTTGTAGGAGACAACTGGATATGTTATGACTTTGCATTTTCCCACCAAGGATAGATGACGTGGAGCCTGACAGAAACAGTTGCCTGGAACGGTGTTTATCATAGCAGGTCCCAGGTCGAGACCAGAGCCTATCCAAGAGACAAGATGTCCTTTTTTAGCTAAGATAGAATGACCGGTCAAGACACTTGGACACACGAGGGACAGATTCAGAAATACGTAAGAGCTCCAACTGTCTGCCTGAGGTCCACTGATTGTTATGTTTGAGATTAAACTGGTTTCCAAACAAGGGTTGGTTTTCCTCTGGGGGCACTGCATATAAAGAAGTGTATTACTGATTGTATTTACCAGAATGTGTGGTGTCACTTGTTACTCTGTGTCATTGTGAACTGCCATTCTCGTCATTTTGTTTGATTGTTCTCTCGAGAAAATAATTAAACTCTTTCACCGAATATCCAAACTTTTAATCCAGTCTCCAGCCTGTGTTTTATTTTTGTTTCAACAAGGTCTCTTCTTCATTCACAAATTCCTCCCTCGCTGAACAGAAACTTCCACAACAAGACCTTAGTGGTCCCCAAATACCATATCTGAAGTCTCTTTTATATAGACCTTAGTGGTCCCCAAATACCATATCTGAAGTCTCTTTTATATAGACCTTAGTGGTCCCCTAATATCATATCTGAAGTCTCTTTTATACAGACCTTAGTGGTCCCCTAATACCATATCTGAAGTCTCTTTCCCAAAATTCAGCCTAGGTGCAGAATTACAGAAACTAGAGCCAGACCCACAATGAGCTTTCCTTGTATGTGCCATTTCTGTGTCTGTAGCTATTAAGGAAGAAGGGGGGGGGGGGAAGGTGGAGGTGTGGCCTTGACCAACAGCCACTTCTCTCGTTTGAAATCCATCTGGGGGACCATAGGCAGGCTGGGGGAACACATATTAATGTTACAAACCTCATTGTCCCATGTCTCATGTGTCATGTGTTTGACTATGTAAAGTTGTACAGTATGTTCCCATTTATTTCTGTAGCCTCTTGGCCAGCTCATGTTTGTAAATGAGAATTGGTTCTCAAACAGTTTACCTGGATAAATAAAGGTTAAATAAAAATAAAAATAAAATTGTAGTTACATCTCAACCTCAAGTGAAATTTTCATGCCATGGGACCTTTAAATACATTATGTGACTGCACCACATTGTGTTAGCATTTTCTACAGAAGACTGGAAGCAGAATTGCCTATCCTCCACTAACCCAGTTGGCTATTTGATAGCTCCCAGGATATTATGCCACAACACACACACACACACACACACACACACACACACACACACACCACACACACACCACACACACACACACCACCGGGGGCTTCATTAGCTGCCAAACACTCAGTTCAGCACTTTGAGGATGAGAGCTGTGATTGACAGTGACTTGGCTTGGCTGATCGTCCTGTACTGATGTCCTGCTGTGCCTTATTAACACTGGAGGAGGACTAACTGGAGGATTAATTGGAGAAATCCTTGTGAGCGGTTTACTCTTTCAGACCTGGCTAGTCCCTGTATCCAATTTGTGCTTTTATTGGTTGCAAAATGCAAAAATAATGCAAAAATGATATGCAGAGAATTAAAAAAATAAACAAATGGGGGTTTAATTTAAAGCATGTCCAAGAGAATCACATGGATGTATAATTATCATTTTTGAGAAACACACTGAATAACAATTCAGCGAAGTATGGTGTGACCATGTGTCACTGGGTCTGGGTGGCGTTAGTTTACACCTGTTATTGCTCTTTTACATCAACAGATGGCGATGTTAATCTTCCGCTGAGATGAAGCCTTCTCATGTACATCCACACTGACACAAAACAATAACTGTAACCCATAGCAACCAGGGCGAATTCATTGAAATGTCTTAGTTGCTCTTATGTTATTTATAGCTGGTGGTGGAGGAACCTGACAGAAGTCAAAGTGAATCATTCAATAATTCCCATTTAGTCCTTCCATTTTTATTTTAACATTAAGCATGTTTAACTTACATTTTGTAGCCCACTTCAGTTACAGAACATAAAATTTGCTGTCTTTAATGTGTAAATTGGGTCTTCCCCCACCCTGCCTTTCCTCTCTGTGTTTTTTGGTCCTGGGACACATTCTTATGTCTCAGTGTATTTGATAATAAAAATATTGGATCACAAAAAAAAACTGTGTTGTCTTTCCATCACATTGTTACGGAAGCCGAGAACGGCCGTGTATTTTATTTTTATGCACTTAATCTTGTGACAAGAAGATTGCAACGACTTATTAAATTGTTATCTCAATAAAACAAAGTTTGTTTTGTCTTGAATTCAAAACTGATTTGCTGCCACAAACGGCTTCCGTATCGCCCACTGGCTGTAGCTGTAGCCTACCAGAAAGTTGTGTGATCAGAATCAGAATCAGAATCAGAAATACTTTATTGATCCCCGAAGGGAAACTCTGTGTTGTAGTTGCACAATATTATAAATAGAGTAGAAATACAAGAAATAAAGAAATATAAGGAATTGGATACGTACGGTATTTACATAAAGGAATGTTATTATACATTATTTACATAATTCACATAATTAAGGATTTGGAATGGTGAAAAGTTAAATAATAATAATAATAATTGTGGTATTTGAGATTGCACACATGTCAGGCCAGTGTTATTGCACAAAACAGATAATACAGATAATATTGTCCAGTTTCAACCTCTCTAAGTGTGTGTGTGTGTGTGTGTGTGTGTGTGTGTGTGTGTCAGATCCATTTGTACACAGATGGGAGGCTGACAAACTCTCAGATATTCGGCTGCTTCAGCTAATGTAACGTAAATGTAGGCTAATGTTAACTTAGCAATGTGAAACGTAATTAAATGTCAATTCATTTAATAGTGCTTTGTACGGAAGCCGTTTGTGGCAGCGCATTAGTTTGAATTCAAGACGAACACATTATTAATTAATTCGTTATCTCAATAAAATAATCTAAGAAAATAACAAAATAATTAATTTATCATCTCAAGAATAAAAACTTTGTTTTATCAAGATAACAAATTAACAAGTCATTATCACGAGATAACAGTGTAAAAAAAACAAAATCCATGGCCGTTCTCGGCTTCCGTACATTGTGACCAAAATCCATCTAATCATTTTAAATTTTATATCCTCCTTTGTGTATTTATTATTACTGTTATTAATAAAGCAATCTGATTCAACTCTGACGTTTCCTCTTTTAGCCATTGTACAGGGGAATTGTGCTTTTGCACACATGATTTAGCAGAGTTCAAGAGCCGTAACTTTTAGTACATGTTTGCAAAAGACACTCAAGACCTCTTTTTACTAACTATATTATTTAAAATGTTGTAACTAATGAGAAAACACAAAAGAGGCTAACGTCAGAAGACTCTGCTCTGGGTCATACTTTAAAGCACCATTCTTAGACCTTAAGCTTAATAGTATCTTTGGCTCTTTTATATGTGTTACTGAGACTCCAAAAGAAAAACATATCCTCCTCCAGTGGTGAATGCATGCATAGCAAAGAAAAGGTGAAATGAGGGCTATTATTCTTCCGTCTCTCCACCTGGCAACACTGAGCTCACTAGCAGCGCTGCAAATCAGAGAAGAGTGAACACATTTGGGTGTGATACAGATTACAGTCACTGTTTCATAAGTCTCAAGTTTGTACATTGGTCTAATTGGAGGATTTCTGGACATGCAATGACTGTGCTGATTTCTCTGGTGAACCGGCCTACATATGCTGCTCTGTGTAAGCCATGTGAATATGATTATTAAAGGAAACAATGCCAGTTCCTGCACAGGATGCCCAAAAAATCCACCTGATTAAAATGTCCATTGTGTCTGAAGATCATCTACTTTGCGGAAGATGATGAGTAGCACATGTCAGGGGAATTAGCAGGTCACACCAATGCAAGTCAGTAAAAGACAATTTCAGTTTTTGTCCCTGCCAATGACAACTTTCTTGAAGTTAAATTTAAAAAAACATTTCATATAGCTGTTAAAGTATTTGTGTTTAGACTATAGACATGGCTTTAGTGGAGTCATGGCAATTTTGTGGGCAGATCCTCATAGTAAAACACTAACAATACCCATAGTTTACTCATGAGGTTGCCCGATATTCAGCCTAAATGACCATTCAGTTAATTTTTAATTTTTATTCACTGTAGATGAAGCCCAGTGTTTCAAAATCCCTGTCTGAAAGGGTTTTTCTCTCTACATTGGCCTCCACTATTTGTTTGGGTTTGGTTACATTTGGTTTTTGTTCACTACCCTATTGTTCCCGTTGGTTTAATTTGGTAGTCTCTTTTTTCTTTGGGTTAGTTAAAAATAAATATCATGGGTGGTCTCTTTATCTTGTTCTTCAAATAGTTAAATTGTGACTAGTCTTGCATTGCCAGACCATCCTCAACACGCTGCGAAGGAGGGTTGAGAAGGAACTTGTTTTGGTTGCAAGTGTACGTTAAAAAGTTGTTTTTTTCATGTAAGAGAAAACTCAGATTGGACAGATAGCCTAGCTAGCTATCTCAATTTACCATGCAGAGATCTGAGGAGCAGTTAACCATAGTCCTCATAAATCCACCGGAGTTTAAAAGTCCAACACAAAATAAACAGAAGGAAATGGACATTGGCGAAAATACATGCATCTAGCAGAATTTCCTGCATTATCAGAGCAATCCCGGAAGTGGAACGTCAAAGATGTAGACCAAATACCCATCCACAATCTGTTTAAAGGTGACCTTACTATACAGTCCAGAATGCAAATGTCTTTAATGACTATTGCTTAGACAATTAGAGGGGCAAAATGCATCAAATTAACACAATAAAAGTCTTAAGGTCTAAACACCTTTTTCAAAGCCAATGAGGATGTGATCATCCTGAAATATTGAATAAACTTCCACTAAATAACCATTACACCTGCTGGAGATGCTGAGAGACACTTGTAATCTATGACAGCTGTAACTGCAAATGTTAAACGACAAAAAGCATTTACATAGGTGGCAAAAGGATGGGGCCCCCCCTGGGACCTGAGCTTTTTAAGGAGTCACAGAGAGGAGGGGTGAAGCGGGCTGATATCATGAATCAGACAGACTCCTCTGGCAGTGCAAAAATCAAGGTACACACTAAAAACTCCTGCATAATGTGTTATTTTTGACCCATCTCCTGGGTTTAAAAGAGAACAACTATTTCAACCCCAAAAATTGGGTTGTTCTTTTTGACCCAACTTCTGGGTTAAATACTTGACCCAAATGTTGGGATAAAATAACCCTACATTGTAGTTAAGATAACCATATTTTTGGGTTAAATATCTAACCAAAATATTTGGTTAAAGTAACACAATCCCTATTCTAGATCTGAACTGCAAACCTCCTTGTTGAGAGACCACAGAGCTAACCATTGCGTTCTTCTTCTAAGAGGGTAGAAAGGGAAGGAGGTGTTTCTTCTTCCACTTCTAAATTTCTGGCAGACTTACGTGCATGTTATATGGACAAGGATGTAATAGATCAACTTATTTCTTAGTCTTGATTAATTTATTAGTTTGGAGGGTGCATCACTTTCTTTATCTTACAAATGGGGATACTGTTTTATCATAATGTACACAGCACACAAGTGTGATTGTTCATATCATAAACTATGTTGACATGATAATATAATAACTCCATAAAATACACCCCTTCAACAAAAAATTCATTAGAGTGAGATATTAGCCCTATAACCCAGAAAATGGTTACTCGCTGAAAAAATAAGTCATACTTTTAACCCAACACAAATAACCCAGAAACTGGGTTGAAGAAATAAACCAGGAGTTTTAAGTGTGTACCCAGCATGCCCTTCTTCATTATAGCGAGGGGGCACTTGGGCCGTTGGTGCTGCGGATTAACCTAAACCTGGCACTTGTCAGACTGAGCAAACACTGGAAATCAATTGCTATTTTCTCTCAGTGTGGCTGAAAGATAACAATCAGGCTCAATGAGGGCCCCCATCGAGACTTATCACAAGCTCTAATTAATGGTACTGAGTGTGTTTCGTGATTCCTGTATATATACAGTATTTAAAACGTTAAAATCAAGTCTATTTTTTTTCATCAGGGCTTAGTTTGAGAATTGAAGCCGAGTGGTATACAAGTGTTGACCGATCACAGTCGAAGGACTAAAGTCATGCTTAAGAGGGTGAGAACCCATTTCGAGATTAGCGGGTTTAGCCCAGGTCTACAAGTGTAATACTGTGCTTTATACTACTTAACTATTATTATTAACTATCCTTTTTTTTGCAGACAATTGGTGTTTGGTTGAATGTACAAAGAAGGAAATTTGGATAGGATTACATTTTGCAGTAGGGAGTGAAGGAGTGAGCCTCCCGGACGTATCCTGATATATTGTTGCTATGTGGTGATTTTACACCTTAGGGAAGAGAAAAGGCCTCCTAAACACTGATAATGAATTTGAAAATACAAGTAACCCTGAAAAAGGGATTTTTGTCCCAGTCTGGCTCATGTATTTAAAGGTCATATTTTAGTATGCTTGTGACATCTGTATTTGTGTATCTGTTGACATTGTTCTGGTGCATTCTTGCCACAGTAATTGAACACACATGATGAGGCTGAAGAGGGGAGACTGCTGGTAAAGCCTTAGTCAGTCTTGTCACGCGTGTCCTTTTTACCAGCCATGCGTGTGTGTGTGTGTGTTTGTGTGTCTGGAATAACACACCATTGGCATTCTTTATTTGTAAATAATTGAATCAGGCTATTTTAGTTTGCTCAGAGCACAGCTGTAATTTGCAGCCGTTCTGCTCTTAACGACCGGTAATTATGGCTTTTAGAGTATCCCAAAAAACAACTCAAATGGCTTCAATTCATGACAGCTGTGCGTCTGGGCCTTTAACTACACACATACAGGCACCTAATGTGTGGCTGTTAATTGAACTGTTCTGTTCCAACTGAAGTGAGGTTTTTTTGTCCTACTGATACTAATGATTTTTTTTTTTTACTATTAGACTGCAATACACAATATATATGATACAGGCCACACAACTTAAAAATAGCAAGGATATTCTTAATTTTTTTTCCCACGTCTTTAGTGAAATTGTGTTTCATTACTTTGGAAATGTCCGATTTGTCTGAATCTTAAGGAGGACCTCGGACTATTTTCACTTTGTCACCTAATATATGACATTGTCTGGAGAACAGACAGCCATTCCTTTATTAATAAACCAGAGTGCAGTCAATGGGAATTAATGGACTACACACCACTAATGAGAATCACCTTAGTTTTAATTGACAGGAAGGGTCCTGAATTATTGTTTCAGTCTGAACAGACAGTTGCTTTTCCAACTGAAAATAAAAATAATCAAAAACCAAATTAAAATGAACCTGCAGTAAATAAGCTGAACTGTGTTTCCATGCAACAATGTATTCTCTTCAAATAACTGCAATCATTCTCTGATTAAGCAGCGCTCCAGCTGTTAAGCTCCAGTGGTAATCCAGTAATCACTTTATGTGTAATAAACACCTGATTTGAATGCACAGGTTTAGAAATTAAGACAGCCTCCCTTATGCTTCATACAAAAGTTTATATTAACCTTTTATTAAGCAATTGTCCACTGCAAATTTTTGACTGGCATGTTGTAAAAAGAAGGATTAAGAGTGGAGAATGCAATAGCTGGAATGGCTGAGATTTAAACTCATTCCAAAATATGTAGTCCAAGACGTTAAATATCCTGATTGCTGTGCCTTTTTCTAAATATTATCACTGTACTTGATGGTTAATATAAAACAGGTTCCGGAAAATGTTCTGGTAAAGGACTTCAAACGGATAATATCAATAGCGTTTAACAATTTAATTGAGCCTACTAGGTGTTACACTTATCAAATGGACGAGAGAACCATGTAACTTATTAGTTTGGGATTGGACAGAAAAGCAGCATTGCATTGTTGTCGGCAACACAATCAGAATACAGTAAAACCTTCTCTTCAACAATATCACCAGACTGGAAATTCTTTGTGCATTGAATTAATCCTAAAGACACCTAACCACTCATGGATCTAATTTACTGGCTAGTCACAGCTTGGTCGACATTATGACTATCACTACTGGAAGCATCCAAGCAACTCAAGGATTATCCCCCCACCATCCGCCACCTTGAATATGGCACGGCCCGGGAAGCATATGGCTGCAATCTGTGGCACCCCTCACTGTACGACCTTCATTTGCTTTTAATTAAACACATGGAGACACCCCACGCTTAACACGTGTAAAGGCCTGGCGAGGGAGTTGCCTAATGAAGAAACAGACTAATATAGGCTAAGACAATGACGATGTAAGGAAAGCTCATGTATCAAGGACAATAATATCCATATCATTAAAGACAGAAGTTTGCATTTGTTTTATTGTAGGTCTCATTATACTTAGAGACACTGATAGCAGTAATACTTATCCAAGACACAACAGTTTGCAGCTGTAGTTTCAAGACTTGCTAAAAGCAGGGGAAAATCCACATTGACAGACCAGGCCATCACCAGACATAATGTATCTCACATGTTTGTGCAGCTGGTTAGGTCGAGGACTCTTTTCCTCCCCCGTTTGGGAGTTATCCGATTGTCCCAGAGTAAACATGAAAACTGGAGCACACGCCCTGGAAGTTGAGGTTAGGTGAAGTAAATGCATTAACGTGCCAATCATGTCAACAGCATTAGCTCTTGAAAACCTCTAATCATGAGGTTGGCATTCACACACCTTTTTCCAAACTTGTGTGTGGATTATGGGGGCTAGCGGCAGTAATCCCTGGACCACATGGACGTCAGAGGCAATCCAATTTACGGTACGACACTGCTTAACTCTTACAGATACAACCTGCTATAGTGTATATGTCAATATTTAAACCGGAAAGGTTGGCTTCTTTAGGATTTGACTTGTTTCTTACAAGTAGACAAGACTGTGAGGCCACAGCCCCTCTAGTTGCTAACTGAGGCTGTAATTGGGACTGACTTGAGCTAACTGTTGATGCCAGTATGGCATGCTTAACCCTTATATTGGATCCTGGGATTCTTGCATGATCTTGTAATATCGCAAGAATCCAGCTGCTGTGCAAGGTAATGGCATGCTCTCAATTGCAATGCTAACATGCTGATGATTAGCAGCTATAACGTTTACAATGTTACGACATTTAATTTTAGCATGTTAGCATGGCAGCATTTGCTAGATAACATTAAAAAGTAAATCTGAGGCACATGAGAATATCATTAGTTTGGAAGAGATTTAATCATTAGCCAAAAGTAAAAATAAAAAATGTGATGCTACATTAAAAAGGAGAAGGGTCAACAAAGTTATTACAATACATCCTGTGGGAATCATGGATGTCCATCCAATAGTTGATTTTTAAGCTTGGACCAAAGTGGTGGACCCACAGACCGGCACTGCCATCCCTCGAGTTATGCCGCTAGCATTCCTTAGATACTTACACAAAGAATCACCAGGTTTTAATAACTAATTCCCTAGACCTTTGTCAGCAGTTTCGAACTTGTATAGGCTGATGCAATAAACCAGAACTTCAGGGGCATCTGTTTCTAGGACAATGGAGCTCTGTGTATTCAAATGTGATGGAACCCATTACCGTGCAAGTTTAACAACCTAGTGGCGGGTGACTCTCCTAATCAACGACCACACCGCATTGTCATTCATTTATGCATTAACAGATGGAGAAGGTGACTGTTACGCATTCTTGTTAACACCAGACACAAGTGTTGCCATTCTTTGGAGAGAAATACCAGCTGCCAATCAAAACACTCAGTGAAGTTCTCCTTTATTTCAAATGCAGGAGCAGGTCAGCCAAATAAAACATGCATAAGTTGTGTTTGTCGTTTTCTATCTCTACATTATAGATATTTAATACATAAATGATTCTATCCATACAAAATATAAAAAATATGTGAGGCCTCATTTACAACCATATTTACATGGACTTCCTTAACTTAAGTGAAATTATTAATTCATTTACCTATGTACATACTATGAACTAAAATACAATAGTACAGTATATCCTATATCTAAATCACATTGCATGAAAAAGCTAAACTGTACCAAACCGACACGCTTGTTTGCTGCGTGGAAATTAAGTTATGATAAAAAAAAATAAAAGAAAATTGCACATTAGCTTTTGATAAATGTTGTGACTTGATAGAACCGCACATATAACTGTTAGCCTTAATACTCAGGAGATATTACGAAACATTAACATGAACAAACATGCAAACACTGCTGCTTTTCACTGTTTACTGACTGTAATTCACTGACTTTCAATTACATGATGTTCAACAACACAGAATAAATGGACTGTGTGTTTTATTTATTTTTACGTTCCAGATGGAAGAGGTTAGTGTACACAAGCTGGAAAAAAAGAGTAATTTCCTTTACCAGATGACAGGATGTTAGGAGATAATGCAGTTCTTGCTTTTTCTGCGTTTGCGGGTGTGTAACTGCCCACTGCGGTTGGGTCCTCCGATCCCTGTGTTGTACTTATGGACGAGCTCCTGGTTGCTGAGGTAGCGCAGCTGGATGGGTCTGGGGATTGGCTCACCCAAGAAGTAACCTTCATCCTCTGATTCGGAGGATGAAGAGCAGGTGGAACACCAGCCATCGTCATCGTAATCATCCCAAGAGTATTGGTTCAAGCCAGTGCGCCGGCTGGCCCCAGGGTTCTGAAGAGTCAGGTCTGAAGTGGTTCTGGGACATGGCCTGAAGGGTTGGGGCTGGTATCTTCCCCCTCCTCCTCCTACTCCAAACTGGTCCCTGGTGCTCCTTCGCGGCGGGAAACGGTCGTAATCCTCACAGACACGCAGCTGGGATCTTTCTTGAGGTCTGACTCTTCGCTCTGCTACCAAGTTGAGAGCATTTTCTGAACGAGACCGGCGGGATCTACGGGAGCGGTGGTGGTGCCGACGCCTCTGAGGAGTATCCTCCGGAGCATCTATCTGGATACTGGCACCCCTTCCACCTCCGACTCCACCCACTCTGCGCTCACTAATAGGTGGCAGGCGGGCAGCGTTGGCACTGCTTACCAAACTTACCCTATCCTCTTCTTGGAAGGTGAAGCCAGGCGGTAAATGAGTCATACCCATACCCACACCAGGGGGGTTGCAGTACTGCACCTGGTACTGGGAGGACCTGTGAGGATCCATTTCCATGTAGGGTTGACTGGCGGTGAGGCTGTGAATAGACTCAGAGCTACGAAACTGCACAGAGGAGTTGAGGGTGCCCATGTTACTTTTCTCTGACACGTTCATTCCAGAGTCTTTGCTCAGGTCCGGCATCGAGAAACGAGAAAGGTGCTCCTGACGCTTTCCTCCTCCATCTGCTGAGTTGCCTGTAGGGAAAGAAGAAGTTGAATTTTGTGTCATCTTTGTTATTTACTCAATTTCATCCCAGTAATTGAAGTAGTACTTTGGTCAAGCTGAATTTCACATGACGTAAAGTAAAGCAGAGTAAACACAAGTTGTGATGTATACTTCTAACAATACAAGCACTATTTTATAACACAAAACTTCCCTTGGTCGTGCTAACATGGTGCCAAACCAGTAACACTACCATACCCACCTGTTGCATTGGACAGGGCCAAGGACTCCATGGATCCTCTTGGGGTCTGCTCCAGAGGGGTCAGTTGCTCTGTGAAGTTAAGTGCATTGATGGGGTTCCTGCTTCTTGCCACCTGGGTTGCTGCTGGAGGCCCCGCCTCTCTGTCCCTGTCCCTCTGAAAGCCGTGCAAACTGATGGAGCGCATGTCAGAGGAGAAGCCGTTGTGGTGCTGAGAACAATGGGACACTTCTGTGAAGCTCTTTTGGGTCCGCAGTTTGGGTGGATAGTACTCCTCTGGAGCTGGCTGTTGGAACCACATCTCATTCAGAGAATGGCCCTTCATGGCTGAGATCGGTGGTCTCTTTAAACCACCATTTTCCTTGATCCTGTGATCTTGCTGTTGATTATTCTGTCCAGAGCAGGTGGGGTTATAGGCCGTCCTGACATTGCACTGGCTAAGAAGCTGGAGAGGGGTGGGGTTGGCAGTTGGATCAGATTGGGATTCATAATTATAGCCATCACTTGTTTGTTCTTGGCTCTGCCAGGCAGGTGGCTCGCGTGTCAAACTGGGTGTTTGGCTGGATAGACTCAGAAGATCCATTTGTAAAGAAAGTGGGTCCACCTCCCCTGAAAATCTTTCACTCTGAACTCCACCCCCTCCAATTCCTCCACTCTTGCCTGCCTTGGAGCTGCGTCTGGACTCTCTGGTGGAGCGAGCGCTTTGGAAGGCCGAATCAGAGGAGTCCGAGCCATTGGGCTCCTCCCCCAGGCTGCAGGAGCGTGAACAGAAGATTTGGCCCTGCTTGGGCAGGAAAGGCCGACCCAGCAGAGAGCGTTTACAGCAGGCGCAGCAAAAGCAGCCCTCTGTGGCGTGCCAGTGCTGCCCATCATACGTCATCTGGCCTTGGTCTATGCCTGCAGAAAAGATACATATGGATTTATACAAAAATAAGATTATGGAACTTAGAATGCACAATTAAATACAAAGCACCATGTCTTTATCAAAGAGCTGAAATGAAAATTCGTAATGTCTTTATTTAAAATTCTGTTTTATGTAAAAATAGCAGCTTATTACAAGTTGCTTGTTGAGTGAGAATAGAATAGAACTGGAAATAGAACTGGAGGCAGTAACTTAACTGGGCCTGGGGCAAACTCATTATGGTGCTTTCCCAGCATTGTATAAACACATAGCATTTTGAGTAGGATTGCAGTTGTTGCAGGCGGAAAGAAAACCAGCTATTTGCTAATGGCTGCCATCTGGTTAAAGCATGTTTTCTGGTGGTTTCAATTTATAATCAGTTGTGCTTTTTAGCCAAATACCTTTCTATATCCTGTCTAACAAATAATTACAGAGCAGATTTGCTGAGAGGTATGTGCCAAAAATCACACCTGGGCATCCTGTCTGGACACACGGACACACACACGGACACAGACACACACGGACACAGACACACACGGACACAGACACACACGGACACACACACACACGGGGTCAAGACGTATTAATATAAAGGTTTCCTGCTGAAAAACACCACAGCTTCTCCTCTCAGTGGGTTTGCCTCTAACTCCACAGGTTGCGAGATGTTTAAATGTGTATTTAACAGACGCTTTGTGCATGTGTCTGTGATAAAAACAGATCCTGGGGGTAAAAAGTCACTTGACAGTCATGCCTTTGCCCCAGGTTGGTTTCATGCCACATAATGATATGTGTTCCTCTGTTATGTGCCCGTGCCTAAAAGGCCTGACCATGACATCATTCAATGACTAACTGCTAAAAAAACCAGGCCACATCTTGTAGCTCTTCTCTCCTCTGTGTTACTCAATGCAAAAAAATAGGTCACTCTTTCATCCTCCTTAAAGAAAAACTGCAACCCAATAACCTTTTACATATTTTTTTGTCCATGTATCTGTGTATTTAGCATTATATTTTTTCTGTAAGTGTCCCTTTTGACCTATTGGAGATTAATGCTGTTTTGTATCAACAGTGATAGAAGTCAGCAGCATACCAATATGTTCCCCGCAGGAGTCGCAGTACTCTGCGTAGAGGGACTCGAAGCAGGAGCAGCAGTAGGGCCGCCCCTCCTTCATGATGTAGCGCTGGCCCCCCAGCACAGTATCACACTCGAAACAGCAGAAGTGCTTCATGTGCCAGTGACGCCCCTCTGCCTCAGTGCACTCATCCGCAAGGATGATCTAAGAAAAGACAAATAAGAAAGAGTATCGTTTATCACAGGTCCTCAGAGGTAGAACCTCAGTTGGGTTATTACTGCCCGCTGAATGACAGGACAAAGGCTCGGCTTGCCCTTTCTCCCCCCCCCAAATGCACCATTTACTCCTCTGCAGCTTAGTAATCTTAGATCTTCCTCTTTGTCACTGACTTGTGTAGGAGGCTAATGTGTGTGGGGACTTGGTGAAATCTAGATGGTGCATTTACTTTTAATTACGCTGCTGGGGTGCCTTTTAAGTACTTGTCCCCATTTGCAGAGAGTGTAACTCAGTGCTAATGGTTGGGAGATCAGGATATTGAGAGCCAATCCCATTAGACCAGAAAAACCCTTGCATGTGCTACACTGTGACAGTGTGTACGGAAGCCTGTGAGCATCATATGACAGCAGTTTGGCGTTGTAGTCATGCACTTTTGCAAATTTGGGCCTGTTAACACTTAATAAAAAGCTCTATCGACACCGTCCCACATTACAGACACAGTATGTTCAAGTGATATGTGTGTCTGTGAACACATGATCGTCCATATGATGGCAGTTGCATATGTTTGCATGTAAACGGTGTCTACCTCATCGCAGGCGGTGCAGCGTGGCTTCAGCCTCTCGGCGTGGTGCCGGCCGCAGTAGATCTTCCCGTCCTGGTAGAAGTAGATGAGGTCCACCAGAAGCTCGTTGCACATGCTGCACACAAAGCAGGCTGGATGCCAACACACGCTGTGACCTGCCCGTGATGCAAATACAGCAATGTCTCCGCCATTTATCTGGCCTCCGCACTAGAAAGAGGTGGAGGAAGAAGAGTTATGAATGGTTGCAGCCACTCAGCTTTGGTCTGTACTCGTCACTACTTAGATACGCTTTTTTTCTCCAATATCAATTCCGATACCTTAACTCAAAGTAGTGGCTGATACCAAGTTCAAGTTCTATAACTGTGCAAGTTTTTGTTCTATATACCTGAACACCTGGTGGACAAGTGATGGACTTCTCATGCTCCCTATGTTTCCTGTCTGCCTAATACACTGATAGGGCCCTATTTTAACAATCTGAGCGCATGGAGTGAAGCGCATGGCAGCAAAGGGCCGCAGGTCGAGTCTGCGGCCGCTGCATCAAGGACCGAACTTCTGTATGTGGGCGTGCGCTCCACCAGGTGAGCTACCCAGGCACCCGAGGTATCCAGGCGGCCTCTTGTAGAATTTCTATTACTTTCTTTGTTATTAACATTTCCTTATGGCAATGACTGAGAACCTAAGTAGTCTAAGGTAATGGACACTTGTCCAGAGTGACTTTTTTCCCCAGTACAATCCTGGCAAAAGAAAAAGGCTGTAAAATGAGTCATAAATATTTGAGCGTTACAAACCCAAAATTCTTTATTAAAGTCTTGAAGATCAGTATCAATAAATTATTTTCTTCCTTATCATGTGAGTGAGGAGCATGAAGTCAGCCACCTCGTCCAGAGATGATGTGCTACATGGTAAACGTCTAGGAACCCCTAAAGCCTGAGGTCATGTCTTCATATTGCTTGTTTTGTCCAACAGCCCAATCCCCAAAAGATATTCCATTCACTTTCACATAAGACAAAGAAAAGCAACACATATTCACAAATGAAAAGCTGGAACATGGGAATGTTTAAATGACAATCGATCAATTAATGGTTTCAGGCCTACAGCAGATCCCAACTGAAGATGTACAGTTTTCCAAGAAGTTAAAGAGCTCATTTCATGGGATCTTTAATAAGGTCAGTATTGGTTCCGATACAGATCTGTTGTTTCGGATTGGTGCATCTCGGTCTTTAACACAATTTGGCATGAAAAAATAAGTGCACGAAAATGTGTTTACATGTGTGACCGGGGAGAACAACCACACAGACAAAGAGGAAGTTGAAATGCTGCTGGAAGACATTGGTGTGGCAATAGGGGAGAAATAAAAATTGAAGGATATATGGGAGGATAAAAAGGAAAGCAAGATTGGCGTGGAGGTGTAAAGGTAAAGAACCCGGAAAGATAAACGAGAGGCAGTGCGCAGGTTAAGGCCGGGTAGGCCAAGTAGATTTAGAGTGGTTGGAAGATGGAGATGGAGCGAGAGTTACAATCAGGTTATCTAACTGGCACATAGGCTACTGCAGCAAGCAGGCCAAAGGGGGGTAGGGAATTCATCAAAACACACTCTCCCAACAATCTGCTCCCTTGTGTATGCGTATGTGTATGCTGAGCAAATGAGAAACACAAGCTTTAAAACCGCTATACACCCGAGGCACCAACACAACAGTGAGTAGCTCCGTTTTGCTTGAGCCTGTTGTACACACTGTAATAAATGGCTAGCGGATGCTGAAGTGGGATGGTATATTGTTAAAAGAACACTCTCCATTGCACTCTGTAGTCCACTGCAGGCCATTGGAACATAAATGTAGACAATACATTAAATATTTGATGGGACACCTGGTAATACTATGAAATGTTTTCAAAGGGATTTAGAGCAGTTTTAACGGTAACTTAGTTCTCAGAGGTATTACGTGAAGCTACATTTTAAGACAAACAAAAACTGTAATTGGTAGACAGCTGTTTGGCAGTGGGGAGAATGACCACACACACACACACACACACACACACACACACACACACACAACACACACACACACACACACACACACACACACACCACACACACACACACACACGAGGTGACAGTGACAAGCCCACAACGTGTGATAAAAAGCGGCGACGCCATTTATATGTCAACATAAAGCACCTCTCGTACATCACTACAAAGACCTGAAATGCCAGCGGGCTGTTCAGTATGTCTGTCACGCGCTTTAATTCGGCCACATGAAGCACCTTTGACCTCATTGCACTTAACACTTATGTTTTCCATGGTTCCAATTTGACACGTTTAAAAAATTTCAAAATCAGAAATATTACCCAAAAATAAGATTTAGTCTATAAAATGCCCTTCACACATACAATTCATGATCACTACTTTTATTGAATATTGGATGTTTTATTCAAGTTTTGCCATTTCAAGAAAATTGAAAGGGATATTAAAACTGTATTCTGACTGAACGTCGACTCTTTCAAGTCTCTGATTATCCATCTACATACGTTCATTAATATTAGCCTAAATATTTCATAATTTCTCAGAAAAAAAGGTATTGTTTCCTACAAATGAGGACAATTGTCCATGAATTCCAAAAATAAGTGTAAACTTAGCGGCAATGACTTGGTGTTAGTGGTGTATGGTGGTTGGGTAACAAAAGCAACAAAATGTAAAAAAGCAACAAAAACATAGAAAAAAAGCATAAAAGTGTTGATGAAAGGGATATAAATGTCAGAAAAAGCGTCAAAAAGGTGGTCCTTTTTTATTTTGACCCGGGAGGACAAGAAATGAACGGTTGACAGGAGGACAGCAGAAGGGTTAATTCGCTCGTCATGCAATGCAGTAATGCCAATTAGATCATATCGTCATATCTCTTGACTGCTGGGGAAACAACACAAAAAGGTATGTTTTGGATATTTCTGTACAATACCTGTTCGCAGATTGCCCCCGTCATCGTCACGGGGAACAGCCGGACGTTGCCGCGGCCCAGGTTCTCCCGTTTTCGTTGGTTACTGAAGAGCTTTAGTTCTCGCTTCTCCTCATCGTCCAACCCGTTACAGTACCGCACCTAGACACATAGAATCATATCAACGTACATTTGTAAAGTGGGATATGTTATGCAGATGCATAGAGTTAAAGGTGTTTGCCTTGTTTGTTTTTTTAAATCAATTTAGCACCGTTAAATTATTCAAACTTTGGTACTGTACCAAAATGTTGGTTTATTAATGTAAAAAAGGCACACACACACACACACACACACACACCACACACACACACACACAACACCACAACACACACACACAACACACACACACCACACCACACACACACATCAACCACCACACACACCACACACACACACACACACCACACACACACACACAAGAAGCCGACTCCATTAGTTCCCATTTCTCTCCTCCTTATCTCTGTACTGCCCTGAAGGAGGGGATGAACGGGTGATAGATAAATAGATGGGGAAGGGGGTCCGTTTGGACTCTCACCTCATTGTCGTGGGGTGGGAGCTGCTGGAGCAGCTGTTTGATTCGGTATTTCTCTCCTGGGCTGGTCACATAGGGCACCTTGTCCTCGGGCAGGGAGCTGTAGTACTGGTGAACCTGAGCACGAGACAGAGAGAGGACGTGCATGATGAAAAAGAACAACAACATATCTGTAACATGTAAAGGAGCTGACAAACCCAAAATACACAGACAATTTTCATTAGCAATTAACTAACCCTAACCCTCAATTACTATTTCTGGTTAATTGATTTTATATTTTGTCAATGAAATGTCACAAAATAAGGAAAAATCCAACAGCTCACATACTCTACCCTTTACCAATTGCTTAATTTATTTGTACAAGAGTAAAACAGCTAAACAACCAGATACAGTTTATAATAAGACAAAGAAAAGCTACAAATCTGTGTTTAGAGAAGCTGGAACCAATACGTTTCACATTTTACAGGACAAATTACAAAAAACGGTTAAATTCTTATTAAGAGGTCTATTTATCATTTCAACACTAAAGAAAAAAAAAGGTAAAACTGTGAGGAGACTAAATTAACAGGATCTACAACTGGGAGTGACCACACACACACACACAGAAATCACTTTGATTTATGGCCCACCAGCGGAGACTTAATGGAACCGCACCTCTCCATCTTTGCACATTGACATGGGAATGTATCGCTGACTTGTCAAATGTGCACACACACCACACACACACACTCACGTACACACGTGATTACCACAAATGCATGTAGCAGTGTGTGTGCATAACAATGTGTGCGACAGCAGGATTAATGCTTATCTGGCCATTCCAAATTGCTTTGGACAATCTTTACATTACAGCTGCAGACAATGAGTGTCATCTCTGTTATTTATTGCAGTTTTTTTAATGACACTGTAACAGGGGGCCGGGGTATAACAGAGGTCAGGCAGTCATATACGAACGTGATTGAAGGGGGGGTGCAAACCACAAAAGCCACAGGGTTATAAAGGGAGGACAGAGGTTCAAGAAAGAGGGAAGCTGGAGAGGTAGGGAGAGGAAAATAAAGACGTGATGAAAATTTAAGATGGAAGAAGAGAATAAAAGTAGAAGAAGAATAAACATTTGATTGAATGTAAGAAACAAAAACAATACAGAAGAACACACGATGAAGTCTTGGAATGTAAAGAGAAACAGGATCGATACCTGCTGACTAGGTCACGCCAATCTTAATAAATCTTTCTACCCAATGATCTACTGCCTAGAAGCCATTAGCTTCGTCCTTGGCAATAACACAGAGTCACACAAAACAGATTAACTTGAATAACGCAGACACACATCTGTGCGTTGAGCCCAAAATGAAACATTTTGTTTTAAAAAACTCTCATATTTTTAAGTTTTCTTGTCATGATGCTGTAGTGCCACAGTCTAACTGCATTTTTGTTGTTGGGAGGAATTTATAGCAGGGACATCTTGTTGTAAGCGTAACCTATTCCCTTCTGCTCTGCTTTTGTAGGCTTCCAACGGTGTTGGTGAGGGATGCCGAATCTGTGTCTAGCAGCATGGATATGGACAACGGGCAGATATCAGGATGATCCATGACACAGTGTGATCAAGCACTGAAAAAAACACACCAGCATCTATGCTTTCAGATGCACACACACATACTGCTAATGATAAATTATGAAACATGCTTCCAACAACAAGGTTACAATCTAGAGGTGAAAGGATTGTTGCCTCAAGGAAAAAATCTAAAGACAGATACATGCATACGCACACTTAGATGCACATAATGGACACAGTTGGAGGAGCAGCTTGCGGTAATAACTGTAATAGAAAGCAGACATAACTAAAGACAAGGCAGAATTCCGAACTGTACTGAAAGGAGTGTTTTTAAAAAGCTAAAGCAAATGGTAGGATTTTGCATCTGAGTGACAAGAGTGCATGCTTCACACAGCTGGTTTCTATTGCTGTTAATGGCCAGACAACTAGAGGAAAACACACCACCGGGCACCAGTCCTGACAATTTCTCAACAAGCCACTTCACAGTGGTTAGTAGACACATAGATATTATATTGTTGAGAAAACACTGGTAGTTACAGCCAAACATAGTGGGAAAGTTGGTGCTTTCATAGTGAAGTTAGCAGATTTAACAACTGTGTTTTCATGTCCGTCTCTTCTAATGTCTTTGCTGAAAAGTGCCCACAGCTCAACACTGTAGTCAGCAGCACAGTTGTGGGAGCAAATTTATTGAGTTTGAAAGTTGAAAGGCCTGAGATGGGCTAATTAAGCATGAAATATAAGCTATACTCAATATACTAAGAGTCTACAGCAATGCTAGCAGCTCTGTGAGGTTGTATAGGGACAGCGGTGCTGACAGTTACATGATAGTGTGTGCTGATGTTTAGCAGGTACAATGTTTACCCTTGTCACCATCAGCTATGATCCAAAACGCATACTATTTCTATTTAATTTTAGTAAATACTGCATCTGCCCTTGCATGGTACAGTGTGCATACAATTGGGACATACTACTTTGTCATAATAGGATATAACAGCAATATCCAAAAGGGATTCCGGTGCCTCATTTTGGTGCCATTTTATAGCTTTATCATTTATCTCCCATTCAAAGCTGCTGGCTGTAAACGGGTAATGGCTGACATTTGGCATGGTCCTTGAACTCGTATGGGAATCAGTCAGGTCCATTTGGAACAGGTCAAACAAGCCTTGGGTACCTTTCAGACGAGCTCTTTGCTGTCAGAAAGTTAATCCACATCAGAACCTGGGTTGCATGAAAAACCTTGAACTGGCTTTCTGTTCAAATATCCCACATGAGAGCAGCCTGAAAAAGCAGACTTCATGTTTGAATGCAAATTAAAATCTGATCCTGGTACATACTGAAAAAGATCTGCACAGAGTTATTGTAAAACAAATAAAACACCAGAGATAGGCCAATGCTGAGCAACATTCTTGGCCTTGACAAACTGTAACTTGGCAACAGTCAAGAATTTTATTTGAGAAGGATGGAGAGAGGAGAGCAAAAGAAGACACTGGGAGACAGAATGTTAGCGGGCCCTCCTTAACACTGCAGCTCAATAACATTTACAACACACTCAGTAATAAAGGTCTGTTTTTCAGCGGTTTTGGACAAAAATGCAAACACACACAGGAGAGTAGAACAGTCCTAAATAGGTGCCGAGATATCCCTCATAATCCTCGGATATAGCTGACTGAATGCCGCTGTCTTGGTCTGAAATCTCTCGTTACAGAGTAGTGACTTTACACCACTGCTGGCTGAATAGCAGACTTATCACAGCCCCGGCTCCCTATGGGGAAACCTAAACCCACCGTTTAGATCCTGGAGATTAGCTTTGTGTTTACCATCACCTTCTATTCTCACTGTCTTTACCTATTGCAAGGGAAGGCCGGGTGTTGAAAAGCCCCACATCAGGCATACTTCCGCTCCTCTGTAGGAGGTCACACAAGTTTCCACAGCTTCAATGCCTTGGACGTAAGGGTGAGAAAATTTAAATTGCTATAGATAAGGTCACTCTTCATCTAGGCTGTTAGAAGTGCTCTTAATTGTCACAATCTTTTACACAAAATACAAAAATAGCTAGGTCATTTCAGGATTGTTTATAGTGTTGTGCTGATGAAATACTGCACAGTCCAGGTTCCATTACAGCCTGACTGTTCCTGAGGTCATACCACCAAAAGACATAAACCTAATTGACTTCAGGGTTAGACGCGTAACCCTTGAAGGGGATGAAAAATAGCTGCGCTCAGTCCTCAGTGGTGAAAACTATGGGCCGTAATAACATTGTATTGGCCTGTTCATTGCTTCCAGCTCATCAACAACATGAAACCAGCTTCCATAAACACTTCTATTGTCCTGTAAAACTGGAAACCCTCCCACAGGTTCACACCTACGGTTCAAATGAGCATTTTAAAATAGGATTTTCTTCAACATGCACGGAACCTTTAATGAGTGGGAATTACTCAGGCTAAGCTTTGTTGCCGTGAGAGCAACGAAACCTACTGTCAACATGTTTTCAGGCAAAATGAATTGGAGATTAATTTGACTGACAGGTGGTGCCACATAATCCTTGTTATCCATTAGCCTGCAGAAGGAGCAGTCAGCATAATTGGTGAGCTATCATATGGTGAGGTGGAGCTCTAACTGAACAATTACAAAATATTGGCATGAGGTGTAACACATACTTTCACTAGGTTTACACTACTGGTATGTACATATATAAACTTGTAATCTTTCTGTGCGTATTGCTGAAATCATTCTCCCCTCTACTTTGTCAATTTATTCACACTCAAATGTTTGATACACCAAACATATCTCATGTGTACATTTGAACTCCCTGACCTCATATTGTAGTGTTAACATGTAACGAAATCTGCTGATGAGTGTCCTTGGAATGTGATCCAGAGACTAGGGCTGGGCAACATGGAGAAAATCAAATATCACAATATTTTTGACCAAATACCTAGATATCAATACTGCAACGATATTGTAGTGTTGACTATTAGTTCTTTCACAAAATAATCATAAGATAAAATAATAATAAGATAAATAATAAAGGTTACAACAGTTACAACAATCTGGTAAATTCAGAAAATTACATCCCTTTGCTGGAATGTAGCTTTTAAAACCAGGAAAAGACAACACTTATGCCATATTACAATATCTAAAATCTAAGACAATATCTAGTCTCATATCACAATATCGATATTGCCCAGCTCTACCTAAGACTGTCATTGTCTTTTGATCTTTTTCTGACATGCCAGTCTGTTCTTAACTGCGCAATTGGACCTCAGTGGTGCCGTTCAGTGTGAATTTAATGTGGCTTAGATGAGTGTAAGATGTGCTTAATACCTGCTCAGGTTTGAGTCCCGGTGGGACCCAGGCGTACTCCTCCAGGGCACAGCCCGAGTCGTCGTCAGAGGTGGAGTTCCTCTGGAAGTCGTACATCAGCTTGGTGATCGTCTTCTCCATCTCTACAGGCATGGCTGTTACAGCATGCTCCTCACGGCGACACTTACAGTGCACACAGATCTTCCTACACCATGGACAAAAACCGACAAACACCATCTGTTAAGCCATTGTCGTATGAAGACTAAACTTTGGTTCAACAAGAACGAAAGATTTAATGGAATAAGATTTAGATTAGAAATGAACATTATTTGACCTCCTAAATTAGTGTGAATTGTGCTTTGCAAATAACTTGTGTACACTTAACTTTATATCCCAGAATACACCACCATTAGGGTAAAAACCACCCCTCAGTTTAACAAATCACAATAAACAGAAATACATTTTTTTTCCCAACAGAAACAACATGTCATACTGCAGTTGCTGTTTGGGCCTCTGAAACCTGCCATTAATTACCAAAAATAAAAATAACCTAAATTGCTTTTTTCAAAAATTTAACCATAAAAGACTACCTGTTAAAAAAAAGAAAGAAGAAAAAGAAGGAAAATCTGTCACTCAACCTACTCGTCTGTTTTTTTTTAAAGGTAAAGCCCCCTCAAAAATTCAGTGAATCTCTCAATTTTTGTTCAAAACCACATGGAGTCTGTTTGCAAACCCTCTACTCGTAAAGGATGTGAACTCCACAGTTTAAAAAGGTCAAGGCTTCCCACTGCAGCTCTCAGAGTAAAATGTGTGTTCCACAAATACAACATTCAACAATGCTCTTGGGTGCCAAGAACAAGGATATAATCACAAACAGACTTTGGATATTAGCAAAATACAGCCAATGACAGTAATGGAAAGCAGCACTGTACACACACAAACTGCTATTCTGAAGTGTTGACTTACAAAATTTTGGGATTAGGAGACAGAAATGATTTGAAAACTTGAAAATTACAGAGCATGTAAGATATGTGGGTTAAATACCTGAGAGCATGGATTAAAAATAAAATATAGGCCACCTTCACCTGGTCTGTACTTGGATCCAAAGGGAGAAGACACTTCATACATACTGATTCCTGTGTCCTTGACAGCTCTAAGCCCCTGAATGGAGATGTAAACTCTGGGTGGCCAGAAGGTTGCATTTTACTAAACCTTGCTTCCACTTAGGTGTCCAAACCAGGGAGACAATCCCATTACTTTCCCAGACGGACGCCTATCTGACTGACAGCCCTACGGAAGAGCTTAAGGACAATCAGGACACCGTTTGACAGACTGACAGCTTGGTTGGCTGAGGATCTGGTAGTATAAAGTGCTTGGAGTGCAGACAGCACCATGTGGAAAGCTGGCCAAGTCTCACCTTGTCTGTTGTTCAAAGGGGCAATTCAATTCAATTCACTTCTTGCCCAAGGGTTGAGTCATGGTTAACAAAACACTTCAGTCTACGTGGCTTAGAACTGATGGATTTTGTTGATAGAATGGACAATGGAAAGACTTGTAGCACTCCAAATAAAACATCCCATTGACATGCCAAAACATATGACATATATGTAATCCTTAGAAAGAAAACTTACAAATATACACGTCTAAAGTTTTAAGACTCCATCACCAATTGAAATTCATCGCCATCCGTGAGGAGCCTAACAGCCTATAACTGTCAGCTCCAGCTTTCAACACTGCCCTAAGCAGATAGGCAGACCTCTGCAATTTCTGCAGTGGGCAAGTCACAAGCTTTACAAACTAACTCCATGAATATTACACATGAAGTGGCCAGATATCATCAGCATAAATATTAATGTTATGATAAACAGCAGCGATGCAGCTCAGGCAGACAAAGTCATCAAGTAGCTGTCAAGCAGGCCGACTCTTTAGAAAATCCCTGTCCCAGCGGCATGAAGCTATAGCCAGGGGGGACGCGGCGTGCCTCATTACAGCCCAGCACCTTCACCATCATTACTTAAGGGGGAATAACTGGCTGACACACAGAAATGTGTGCATCTCCAAGAACACACACTTGCAGCGAGGATGATGAGTGTAAGTGAATGACACCAAAGAGGAAGACAAAAAGCATTAAGCACGTATGGACACCATTTCTAGTCTTATGACATGCTGCCAGGTGGTTAGCAGTTATTTCTGCCTTGGGGTGAGGAGGGACTCTTGACGATAAGAGTATACAAATAGCCAGAGCTGAAGGAAAGCATTTCACACGGCATTCCTCTCTGAGAGGACACATTACAATTTCCCTGCCACATACTCTGCCTATGGTCTTTGGAGTTTAAAAAAAACCAACGCACCTATACAACCCAAATCTCTCAGTCCAGATGTGTGATAAAGACCTTCCTCAAGTGATTCAACTCAAAAATATGTGATCTCCCCACATCAGCACTGGCAGAGATACTGTAGGCCTACAGGGGCCTGTGGCTCCTTCCATCCCCTTCTATCCTCATGAATTACAACACGCTTCATGCACATGCCTGGGATTTCCCCTCCACTGAAACCTAATCCCCGAGCTTCCCCTTGAAAACTACGTGATTTCAATTAGGAGAGATTTTGGGTCTTTGGTAATGCAAGTCAAGTGCATCACTGTCGCCTCATAAATGTCTGAAAGGTAAAGAGAAGGAAGTTAAAAGGCTTGTTTTTTAATTCAAACATGACTGGTCTTTTATCCCCTGATAGATGTAAAATGCCGATGTATCATTGGTCAGGTGGAGTGTGAAGTTTGTTCAAGAACCGGGGGGTATTGTTTTTGTACATTAATCCCCGTGACCATGTCAGTAGAGAATGATTCGCCACTTTGGGTTAATTATCATCGTCTTGGTCCTCTACATTATCCCTGTAACCCAGGTAACGTGTGGTTTTAATACATAACTACTCTGTCTGGAGTCTGCTAGGCACCTTTAAAAGTTACATAAGACTTGGTTCAATTGTGTTAGGTTACTGCTGCAAGATCCTCAGCAAGCATGGTCTCAAGTTTGGCCAAAGAAGTCATGTTGTTGTCTCTGGGATTACATCTACCATTTTAGTAAATGTAATTCAAGGCAAAGCAAAAATTGACTCAAAATAATCTCTGGAAGGCAAAAAATAGGGCTAGGGTTGTATCAATAATTCCTTAGGAGACGCTTTTCAACCCAAGCTTAGAAAACCATCTGATTCTTCTGAACTGTATCCAAGAGCCAGTGGAGGGAGTATAGCCTTGAAGGGTTTGAAGCTGAAGTCTCATTCCACTCTAATTCCTGATCAGCTCCCAAAACCACTGCTGCTTTTCCATGGCATTGCTCTAGATGGCCAGATTAAAATCCCATCTTTAAATGGAAGCTCTGCACAAAAACTGAGGTTAGATGACAACAGAGGAGAGCTCGGAGGGGAGAACAGCTGGTTGCACACTGCAGCCAAGCATGGTTTTCTTTTTTCCTGCCTCTGCTTTTGTTTTCTCTGAAAGTGGGGGGAAGAAGAAGACAGACTCTTTTCTCTTTAACTGCCTTTTGTTTGGTGAATACAACATTTTCGTTGTCCAGTGTTTTGAAACGCTTGTTGGAATTTTCAAGATTCAATGATGTTCCCTGCTTGCACAAATGACCAATATACAAACAAGGTATCTGTACATACGTATACTGGGCTGCAAGTTGACATCAGAGCCATTAGGAGCTAATCACAGTTGAACATGACTGGAGGTGTTCCCAACAAAAATCAGGCTCGACAAAGACGTTTTCCATTAGTGGCTAATTAGTAAGAACCAGATGCAGCGTGTTGCCGAGGACAGAGATTAGGCCTGCATCCACCTGTCATAACAAATTATAAAGAGCCAAAGTCATGCTCTCTTTTCAACTAGCCTTTAGACCACTAGCCTCAACCTGATGATGATTTCCTCTAGTGGAATGGACATCAACATAGGCATTTTTGTATTTCATTAACATTCAACAAAAAAAACGCTCCTGTGAAACACCAATTGTGCACATTACTTGAATCGGGCCAGAAACTTACATTTTTCAATAGAAAGCCCACGTTACAAACTAGAGGTGTGGGGTTCAAGAAAATTGGGCATTTAAGAGGCAGTGGGGGTGGGGTCTAATCATAGATATTATTGAGTATTATGGGGATTGTAGGAGCCAGTGTTTTGGGATCTTGGCCCACACTAGCGAATTAGAGACTTAAAAAGTTGGGATATCTGGACCTCTGCTGCTTCAATTTCAATCAATGGACCTCCAACTTTATGAAAGTACAGTACAAAAACCGCTGGTGCACCAATCATAGTGAACCCAAGACTCAAATTATTGGGAGCCAAAAGCTAGTGGAACACAACCTAATGTCAGTTATGTAATCTTGATTTATTATAATCTATTATCATTATTGTGAAATTAGTGTTAATAAACAAGTAATGTGCGGTCTTTCAACAATTTTACTATATATACTATAACAATTTACGAAAAATATTTTTTAAAGCTTGTGTCATGTGGTCCCCCCTCCCAACAAAATGTTGGTGCCCCTGGGCACCGGCCCACTTGCCCATTTGGATAATAGGGCATGACTACGAGGACAACAACATCATGGCTCAATGGTCACAGTATTTTTTAAATAGATCCTTCTACGAGTTGCATTGGGATAATATGATGACTTTTCTTTCTTGTCACTGGGGAAAAGAGCACCAACCAATGCCGTGATCCCCCCCCACCCCCTAATCTGGCGTTTAGGCTCTTGTCAGTTCAGTTAATGTTTGGGCTGCTCTCAGACCCGAAGAGCCCAATGATACTGCAGCCAGCTGCTGAAGCCACATTATTCATTATCTCCCCGTCAGCCCATTCATGTGCTAATCCAGTGACCCTTTACACGGCCAAAAAGTAGCCATCTAAATGGCTCAATTAGCCTGCATAGAGTCTTGTAATGTGTTAAAAACTGCCATGGAGCTGCGATTATGCCACTGTTTCCGGTGCAGTTTGCAGCAAACTCCAGGAAATTATTAGAGCATTTTAACTCTGAAGACTCAATGACTAAATAATAAGACTTGACTGGAGAAATATCAAGAAGCAAGTTGATCTGAAGGGGGTGGGGGCATTAAATATTTTACAGCGGTTTGTTTATTTATCAGTGCATTTACTAAGCAATATAGCCTATAGTCCATATGGCACAGAGTGACTGCACAACAAAGACTTTCAGGCTGGAAAGCGCACAGGAGCTTGACCATTGCGCCACAGGGGGTGGGGTGGGGGATACTTAAACGGTGAAAGCTACAGTGCAAGTCCAACAACTTTGCATTCTGGATGTTAGTTACATTCAAATAACACCCGGTGTTCAAACTGACAAAGAAAAAGGCAAACAATTATTTTCAAAGCCCATGTTTTTTTTTTTTTTAAGTGACTACTTTACGCACACATTTCAAAGAAAGTAAAAACCTTAGTCAGAAACAAATTCGATTTCATACATTTTAAATACGTGCGACACAATTATCTTTTTCCTTATGCTTTCTCAACCCCAACAAGTCGTCCGTCGCACTATAAACGGCTCCAAACACAACATTAATTGACGATCAATAATCAGCTGCTCACCTTCTTACAAACTGCGACGGATGTCAGCCATAGCCCTGCCGTCGGTGCTGGTTGTGGTGGTGAGGGTTTTAAAATACGTCTTTGTCATTGCAGAATTTGTCATACAACTCCAACGCCACAGCTTTGCCACGCAAACACCCCACTCTCACCCGCTGCGTGGTGTCTGCACCCCTCTGCTACATGTACCCCCTCCGTTTAAAAGCCTTTTGTCAACCCCCTGCTCTCCGCAAACACATTCAGGAGTTCAGCAAATGAGGAAAAAAGCGCAGACGAAGAGCCAACTTAAAGTGCGTAAAATCAGATCCCCATTTCCAGATCCAAACGAGAGCGCAGATTCCGACGAAATTTTTGAAAAATCCAAATGAATAAGAGAGAAATCTCTGTTGGAAGCAGGTACTGCTGACGGCTCTAACTGAAGATCCGTGCGGAGTTTCGCCGCGTTGAAACGCTGAGCGCTGGAGCTGCTCCACTGCTGACAGACCCACTGAATAGCAGCGCTTTAATCTTTAACCGGTGTCAATGGCGTATTTATTACATGGTCGCTTCCGGTTTGCACTTTCAATATAAAAACATCGTTGTCAAAAGTTTGGGGAAATATTTTGGTTTATAATTTAATCTAATAAATGTCCCCTTTGTGATGTAGATGTTTCTATCCCCGTTCATGTAAAGGCAACACATAGGTACATATGTAAGTAATCCATGTTGTGTACAGTATGTTATGCAACTTCTATCATTATATTTGGGAAACAATCGGGTTTTACTTTTACCAAATTAAAAGACAGAATGCAAAAGGAGTGTGTTACAAAGGGAAATAGCTCAGTGATAAATAAGCAATCTTCTAAAACAAAGATTTAACGCTCTGGAAAAAGCTATGTGGACCTTAATTTAAGATTTTATGTAGGCCTATTTTGTACTGCCATGCACATGATCAATCGTTTAAACTCAACAATTAAACATTTCAGTAGGCCTAATGATTGAGAAATCCACAGCTAGTAGATCCCTTTTTTTATCAGATTACTTCTATATGGAATATCCTACTTAATCATGAAAGCCTATACACATTCTTTATAAGCCTAGGCTACATTTTCTGACCTTCCAGACAACGGTTGGCTTCTATTCATTTCTGTTCTGAGTGAAAATCTAAGTCAATTTAAACCTCTTACATTAAGTTTTTGTTTCAAGGAAACGTCGCTTACTTCCTGTTTTATGGGCCCCCCTCTGGGGTAACTTGACACATACGTACACACATAGGCGCACTCACACACGCGCAACGACACACATACACCCACCAACCCTCCTCGTCCCTCCTCCCTGCATGCTAATATCCCGGTGTGATGTCAGCAAGTCAGCGTCTCAACACTGGCGTAATTAGCAGCATGAACGACTGGTGTTCTGTGGGGATTTGCATGTGAATTAAACCACTTCCCTGAATCAACTGGCCCGGGACAAGAAGAGGGAGAAAGAGAGGAAGAGAGAGAGGAGGGAGGGGAGAGAGGAGCTGCAGGGCACTGACCTGCATGGGGAAATGGGGAGGTGAGCCCCTGTAAACAAAACAGTGCTGTTTAACATAAGAAGCGAACATTAGCTACAGACCAATGAAAAACCTTTGAATAAAAAAAAATCTAAAGACAATTTAGCAGTATCATAAAAGTAGCCTATATTTCCACCTGCATTTCACATATGGGGTCTGTATTTTTTTTGCCAAAGATTCATTAAACAGAGTAAAGAGGATACTCTTATTATATATATTTAATGACCATCTCTACATATTATTTGGTATTTTATGTTATAACAAGTAGATAGAGTGCTCTAGTTCAGTGGTTCTTAACCTTGTTGGAGGTACTGACCCCCACCAGTTTCATGTGTGCGTTCACCGAACCCTTCTGATGATGGCCAAGCGGGGCGTGTCATCACGAATCATATGAGTCGGGTGTGTGTCTTGACCTCCGCCGAACCCCTGAGACTGACTCACCGAAGCCCTGGGGTTCGATCGAACCCAGGTTAAGAACCACTGCTCTAGTCACTAGTGTTACGTGTTAAATGTAAATCATTTTGTAACTTCTGACTTGAAAAAAGCTTTATAAATAAAGTCTGCTTCCCACATTGATATTTATCAAAATACAACTGACCAAAATACAAGAGGAAATTAAATCAGGGACTGATTTATATGAGCATGTGGAGTCAGTTAGCTCCACTATTAGCAACATAAACAGCACAATAGTTCCCCAGCAGATTGCCACCCTCTCAGCTATTTTGGTTCCTTAATCTCTCAAACACTCACATGACTATCTCTGCTATTTCTCTCCTCTTGTTCCTACGATGTGTGTGCTAAACCACGTCCTACTGCTGCTCCTCATTTGCATATTTGGGTAAGACAAAATTTGTCAAGAACAAGGAAAAATGGCCAAACGTTTTCTGGCAATCAAAGCTGAACAGATTTGTAGAAAGATTTCAGAAGGCATCTTGAAAGATGAATGGAAATGGGTTAGACAGTAATTAAATCAAGATTTATGTATATTTTTCATAAAATAGTGCTGCATGTTGGCAAAACACAAGTAAAAACAAAATGTGTCAAGGAATATAAAAAGGCCTACTTTGAAATAACGTGCAAAGCTGCACAAGGAATAATTTTGCTGTAGCTGCTGAAAACAGTGAGCAGATCTGAACAACCTCCTCAGTTTTTAAGGACAGTGCTCCAGTCTCTTTTCTCCTTTCAGAACTGTTCCCCTGGCTTCCCTGGAGTCTTTTTTAGTGAAAGCCGTCTTTCTGCCCTGGATTCTCCTCTCACACGTGGCGCGACGGCTCCCGCCTTGACTTAGTCTCATATATAAATACATATAATCGCGGCACCTTTACAAACACAAGAATATCAATTACAGCTCAGGCTGTACTTACAGCCTATCCACAATATTTTATGAGGAGTCCTAAGTGACAGTGTCCTCTGCGCGGAGCGACCACAGAATGGGTCAACTGGTTTGGGGCCAGCCATTTACTCCAATAAGTCATTCCCTTTTCCCCAATAAAGTGTTCCTTGACCTGCAGTGAGCTGTTTTAAATGCCATGAGAGGGCTGAATAAAAGCAGCAGAGGCCAGCTTGGGGGACATACCACAGATAGCACTGAATGCATGGATCCCTGGCATGCACCGAGAGACCCTGCTTGGTAATTTTAGACACAGAGCCAGGTTTACTCCCTTCCTAAGCATGCATAAGCATATTGAGGTTTTTGTCTCTATCAAAGCACAGGATACGAGATATTGTAATACATGTTTGCCTGGGAGCCGGGAGCCCTATCTGAAGTATGCAAGAAAGTTGTACTGCCTCAAAAGAATCTTATCCTACATTATTATTCATGTCTTACCAGGGAAGGAACTGATTTATATACTGCATGATATGGTCAGAAAAACACTCCTGATAAATCAATGCCTTTATCTCAAATTTGAAATGTAGCCAACATCCCAACATAGCGTCCTAATCTTTATTTCTCATCTGCTTTTTTAGGAACACCAGTCTCCTCTCCTTTCATGTGGCAAATGCTGATGGCTATCACTCGAGAGTCAACACACGAGGCAGCTGGGACTCACCCCAACAGCTGATAGCTCAGACATTTTGGGAGGGAGGGAGAGAACCAGCTTTCTGTCCCATATAGCTTTTCTATCCCACTGCTGCAGGTTAAGCTAATTTATAACTACTCTATGTGTTTACACTTCCCAGAATTGGATCCCCAACTGACTACTGAACTGTGTTTCAGCCTCTTAAACAAACTGAACTAGAACTGAGGCAAATATGATTTTGAGGGCAGGGTAATCATATCACTTCATATCATTCCTTAGCAACCAGACCTGATCTGTAATGAGAAATATAGGGAGCATCAAGGGGATTTTGGAGGTTTAACTAGAGAAAAAGGGACCCAAATTAATTGTAAAACTGGAATTAGAGTCCCGGGATCTCAAATAAATAAAAATTGTAAAGTAAAAATATGTACAGATGGGTCATGGTTAGGTCTCCAAAACCGCAAATAATATTGTTAACAAGGTGAAGAAAAAACTTCTGTAAAGACAACAGGGAGTATGAAGGTGCTAGCATACCGAAAAGCCAATTGCTTGTCAAAACGTCACCAGGATTTAACAAACGTTCTGCTCTACCACTGAGCCTACTCATGTAGCCACCATGCAACTACATTGTAAACTCTTTCTTTACCCAAACCCAATTTACATCTATAAATATGCCTTAACAGCGCCTGAACCCATCTCTCGTACACCTTTTCGGCTCCGGAAACAGGTGGCTATAAATAACAATTTCTGTAACTTCCTTTACTGAAATCTCGCTCATTTCAAAAAGAGATTGGTCAGTAATGTGTAGAGGTGAGAAAGAAAGCATGAACTTTTCTCTCAGGCTCTCCTTTTTCATTCGTCACACAACTATTTCTGTCATATAATAAGAATGGTTAATCAGGTCTCGCCTGTTTCCATGACGGTAGGATTTTTACCCCGCCATTGAGAGCGGCCGTTTGGAACTTTGGCCTATAGACGTGGTCTTTCTTTAAGCCAACATGTTTCAAGCATAACCAAAGAAAACTTGGAGCAGAATGGGTTAATCTTTAATTACTGGATTGTGTGCTAGGACAAAGACCAACAAATCAAGCAACCGGGGTGTTAAACACAAATTGAAGATGATGTGGAAGTTGTTGACAACCAGTGCAGATAATCCTGGTGAGTTTGTTTGCTTACCTGCTGCTGGATAAAGGTCCTTCCGCTACATTAAGTGTGTAATGGAATGTGAACACTCGCATCCAGTCACAAAGAAGAGGAAACGGCTTTAGTATAAAAGGTTTACTGGTTTTCTTAACCCATTCAGTGAGAGCAGTGTCATTCTGAAGACACACTGACCTCCCCTCTATGAACTAGCAGTACTGTGGCCCAACTACTCTGCCCAGAAAGCAGATTTAGTGTGACACAAGACTGGGGGCTCACTATGGGTCCTACATCCAAGATCCTCTCTGTACCCATGTTCCCGGCAGATAAGTGGCCATTATTCACCCCATGTTGAACATTAACTGGATTAATTCTGCGCGGGTTGAGGGGTGAAAATGTATTAGTCCAAAGGGAGGGAAATGGCAAGGAAATGAGGAGCGCAGCCAGCTTGGCTGAAATTCTAATTAGCTTGGGGATTCGTTAGCACACAAACTCAACTCTTGCTGCAGAGACCTTACTTACGCAGAGGCATGGGTAAGCCATTAAGCCACAGAGGGGAAAATAGAGAGAGACAACGAGAAAGTGAAAGAGGAAAGAAAGAAAGAGCATGGACACTTAGTTTCACGCTTGAAGGCCCGGGGCAAGGAGTTGACTTTGTGGAGTGACTCCTACTGGGGACTAGAGCTATTTTTTGCCCCTCCTGGCCCACTCACACAAGGGCTGTCCAGCACAGAGGAAAAACACACTCCCAAGCCCTCCACCTTCATCTATCCATTAGACCATCCATCTCCACAGTAGACAGTACTCTCCAGGGCGAAGCAGTTCAATTTCCAGCACGCTGTGCCCAACAACGGCAGTTTGTCAATGCGCTTTTCTCAGCCCAACTGTACATGTGGATTCTGATTCAAAACATAACTAGGTCATCTACTGGTTTAAAAAAAAATAAAAAAAATGGAGAGGAACAGTTTTAGGAAGTCAAGAAATACTGTAGTGGACGCAGTGGAATATGATGAATGGCAAACAAGAGAAAGAGAAAAATTAGTTTGGACTAGGTATGGGTCGGTTACCGGATTCAAAGTATACCACAGTTTGAAAAAGTCACAGTTTCAAAACCACTACATTTTTTTGTCATACCGTTACTAAGGTATAAGTTGTTTATGAGTGGTCAAAGACCGAAAATGCAGTTTAGTAATCCGTCTCCCTGTTAGTGCGCAATGTGTTTTGAAAATAAAATACATCGTGTTCAAAGTTTCTCTTTTACCCAGATATTTAAAAGAAATACATTTTTAAGCTGCGATTGCAGTACCGTGAAACCGTGATATTTTTGCTGAAGGCTATCATACTGTCAGAATCGTGTACCAGACCATGCCTAGTAAGGACATTATTATTATTCAGGTTTCTTGACACTAACTTTCTGAGTGCTCAACCAACCCATCTGTGCTGAAAAATAATCGCCTTTAAAAAAAAATGTTTTGAAGTAATGCACAAAAATCTCTAATTTCTCTCACAGCAACACATTAAGCATTAGCTCTGATGCGGAATGATCTTGTGGCTCCATGAATGAACCACCCACCTCCGAACCTCCCACATTCAGAACCCTGCAGCACATTTCTCTGACTCAACTCTCTCATTCAGCCTCCACTGATATTCCTCTTCTCCACCTTGTCATCATGACCCAGATGAGTAGTGTAGGAGTTGATACTGATTTTCTGACACTCTCCCTACTCAATCACTCACTCACTCACTCACTCACTCACTCATTCTCTCTCTCTTTCTCTCTCTCTTTCTCTCTCATTGTGGGTTTTTGTTTCATTCACTACCTCGCTCCATCAACTAAACCTCTTCTGACTTTTATTTCTGGTGCTCTCTCTGTAACCAATCATCTTGCAGCCCTCTCCCGTGGCCACAAGCTGACCTACCAGATGTTCCATCATTAATAATGAAAATTAGCATACTCATTAGCAGGACCACAATTGTGGGCTGGCAGCCGCAGTCTTGATATATGATCTTACTGCTTATTTTCAGAAGACAAGTCAACACAAAAGAGTTTGAGAGTTTTTACACACGGTTCTTTGTAAAAAAAAAAAAAAAAAGCCATGTAAAACCAATATATCCAGTTAGCTTGCAACAAAAGTGCAACAAAAGAGTGCAACAAAAGTGCAACAAAAGACACACATGTTGAATGTGTATTGGGTTGATCAGCTTCTGGAGCAGGCCAGATACTCAGTAGGTTTATAGTACTTCCATAAATTTATAAAGTGGTAACGGGCACCTGGTAGCTCTCCTAGTAGAGCAGGTGCCCGTATGCAGAGACTCAGTCCTCGAGCGGCTCAGAGTTCAAGTCTGAGCTCCCCCCCTTCCCTGTCTACAGCTGTCCTGTCTATTAAAGACTAAAATACCCCAAAAAATTATCAAATCTAGAGATAACATTTGATAAAAGGAAAAGCAGAGAAACATGGGATTGAATAGTGAAATAGAAGGTCAGGAATAGAGCCCGACCGATATTATTGGTCGATAATTTTTTTTTTTATGAATATAAGCAGTAAGTATGTAAATATAAATGATTCTGATGAATCATTTATAGTGACAAATAAATGATTCTGATAAATGAATATTTAAAAAATTGAAACAGACTGTCAACCATGATATGAGCATAGCCTAGTTTGTCCATCAGAGGGCACTCTACAACGTCCCTGTTGGCAACACTGATTTTTTTTTTTTGTCGACGAGTTTTTGTTAAAGTTTCATATCTTAAATTTGTATTTTTATACATTTTATTTATCAAAACTTTAATATATTTTGATGTTCCTCTGTTCTGTTGTGACGATAAGACAAATTATCACATTATTTCAGTGAGAAGTCATAAATAACTACAAATAACTAATGTTTTGGAACGCGTTTCTGGATTAAAAAATAAATAAATATAGATATAGATATATATATCTATATATATCTATATATATATATATAAATATACATATATATATTGGCAAATCAGATTTTTAAATAACCAAATATTCTTATTGGTCTTGAGAATTCTTTATTGGTCAGGCTCTAGTGAGGAATAATGAAAAGTTTTTGCCCTAGTGATGTAAACATAGTCTACATCTGCAAAAAATATATTCTATGGCAAGGGGGATGTTTAAACTTTCTCCAGAGCTCTCCTGTAATGGTTTAAACTCAAACTTTTAGTTAAATAAACTCCAACACTCAGCTATGCCACGTTTAAATATTTAGCTTTGGAGGACTTGGGGGCAGAGCAGCGACAGACGTCAGTCCATCAAACAGAGTTTGGACGTTGGGCTTTCGTTCCACTCTAGAACTACAACAACGTACATGAGCAGGGCGCTGTGCTTATGTAAAACTACACCGTATGTTTGATTTGCAATTTGCTATCAAAACAATATAACTGGATGGAAAAAGATTCTTTCAACACTCTAACTGGACGACTGAGTTTGAGTGCAGCTTTGGGTAAAATACTCAATAGCAAAATATAGTTGAACATGAGTAATGATGATAATTAATTAAGTCAATTATGAGAATACCACAAATGTTCAATCACTGAATCAACAACTCCAACCAAATAGATTTTGCTTTATTTAACCACCACCCACCCACCCACCCAACACACCCACACACCCACACACCCACACACACTTCTGTAATGTCAATACAGTAAAAATGGACTTACTTAACGAAGTTTGTTTGCTGCTGGCTACAAGATACCAATCCAAGATACCAATCAAAAACAAAGGCAGTTCAATGGTGTTTTGAGCTAACGTTGGCAATCAAATAATCATAGATAGCTAAAATGTTACTGAAATGATTTTCATCTTCTGTTATTGTTTGCAGTGAGAAAAGTTTATTATTTCATGGAGTTCACAATTTCAGTATGACACGTTATGTCATAAACTGTTTAAATCTGAGCATGCGCGACTCATATCTACACTAGACTCACATCGGTTAGTGACGAAGGCCTCATCCCCACCCTCCCCTTCTCCTCCCTAGCATTTAAAGCTACAGACACAGAAATTGTACATCCTAACTGTTTGACACACTAAGTGTAAAAGTTAACTGTTATCAGACGCTGCTGAAACCAACAAACAATAACAATTCTCTCATTGTATATGGAATTTATAAAAGGTTTCTAGTGTTAATGTATTGGCCGTGCAGTGGATGCTTGTGCTTTTTCCATGATCGAACATAGAATGCTGGCACGTCAGAGCAGCCAAAGTGTCAACAGCTTCCCGGTACTTTTTGACACCCTATCCCTGATAGAGCAGGCAGAATATCTTTTGCAGCTCAAGTCGACTTGAGCTTCAAAGTTATAGGAAGTCATTCATTGTCAATGAAAGCCGGCTTCTCTCGCATGTTGAGCGTCAAACAGAAAGTTGAAACTAGGTCAACTTTATAGTAATGAGCTATGACACGGTTTAGCAGCAAACGACCAGCAGCCTAACAAATAGACGCCTTTTGTGCTGGCTGATTCCAGAAAAACATACATTGTAACCCTAACCCTAGGCTACTGCCTGCGCTGCAGTAAAACAAAGCCGGTGTCAGAGCACAGACTTAAGACGTAGCAGAGTCTAAATAATTTTGGAACTTAATGAGCAGGAAAGAAACAAAACAAAGTGACATGTTCTGTTACAGCACCGCACACACAACAGCACCAAACTTGTACATGCACCCCCTGAAAAAAAAAAAATCTTTCTTGTGGAAAAAAATGACATTTTGTTTCTATTTTGTTCATGTAGATTCATGTTGATTGCTTTCAGTAATAAGCTGATTGAGAAAGTAGGTTTAAGGACCTTTCTGTACTTCATTAAAATGCAGCTTTGCTGTAGCCTCACAGCAGAAAGTTCCACTTACACAGACAGAAACACCCAAATATACTCAATGGGAAGGTGGGAGGGGGCATCCTTTCCTCCCTCTAATTCAATTTGCCCTTCTCACCTCAATAACCCAGCTCGGAGCGGTGCAATAGCTGTGCATCTCATGTGGCAATAGTGTTCATATACAGTAGGCCATTGGAGAAACAACGTAAATGAGTTGTAGGAGAAAGAAAGAGATAATCTCTAGATGACGTCATGTGGTAGTCTAGATAACGGACAGATGAATCTCACAGAAGGAATAAGGAGATTACACTCAAATCGGATTGAGACTAAGCAGAAACACCAGAGTCACTTTAACTAATAGACTAGTAAAACCACCAGGAACATATAATGAAAGCCTGCAGAGATTCTTCAAAAGGTACCATTTTGATGAAGTTGCAGTGTTTTATTTTGAAATGATTCCTCTCAGTCAGCTTTATGCAATTTAATTTCCCCCCTTATTTCATCTTCTTACACTGTTTACCCTAACAAGGAGGGGCTGGATGATGAGCAGATCACACACACACACACAGACACCACGTTCATGTCAATGAGCCCACCACAGTCCTCTCCTTACAGGATCTTGAAGGCCTGTGGAGATTATGGATTGGAGGAGAAATTGCCATTTCCAGGACATGACAGACTGGTGGTGTGTTTCATCATGGGCCGATAGAGACTGTGAACCCGGATCTTTATTGACTGATCGCTGCCGAGAGGGCACACTGTAGGCAGCAAACACGCATGCACACAACGACAGACAAGGCACGGGAGGGAGGAATGAGTCACATTGAGCGATCCACACACACACACACACACACACACACACACACATCCCATTAAACAACTTTTATCAGGCCGAGGTCAAACTTTCAGATTTAGCACATTTCCAAGCAAAGACAGGCTTTCAAACCATCACTTATCGCGCCTTTTAAAATGTACCGTGGGCTTGTTTTGAATACCAGGTCACATCAAAGTGGCTGTAGCTTTTTCTTCAACCACTTTATTTCCCACTTACTGCAGCTCCCCTACGTTCCCCATTTAAAGCATGGCCCATTAGGAAGCAGTGAGAGAGAGCTGTGCCCAGAGAGAAACTAAATCACCCCGGCCCGCTGTTGTTTACACCAGGACCAGCCCCACTACTTGAGCCACTGTTTATTTGAACTGTGAACCTCCATGTGAGGTGTGTGTGAAAGGAAAAGTGTAAGCGTGTGTGGGTGACAGAGAAAGAAAGAGAGAGCATGTATACTGCGCAGGCGAGGGGGAGGGAACTGTTCCACACAAAACCCAGTGTTTCACCCTTGGATTTCTTTCACACCTCTCTTAACACGCTTTTCACAGCGTATTTATTCGCCCCCTGGCGCTCCTCAGGTTCTTCAGGCCACAGACGGGCTTCTGTGCGAGACCACTTGGACCCAAGGAGGCCAAAAACAGACCTCTTACACCACCCGTGGAGCTCCAGACACAATAATGTCCTGCTGACCCACGTATGACACCCCAGCTTGGTTCCTACACATTCACATATGCCCAAACACACAATCATTCATAAAATGTACAGACATGTCTGCCACGTAGCATGCACACACATGTGAGCAAGAATGCATGCAATTGTGTGCTTATTTGTATGTACGTAAGGAGTGACACACACACACACACACGCGCACACACACACACACACACACACACACACACACACACACACACACACACACACACACGCACACACACACACACACACACACAAGAACAGTAGGGTGAGTGTGGAATTGGTTAAACCAAAAGCAAAGGATAAGAAGACCTGAGCATCAATGAAGCCACTGTTTAAAAGATGCAGACTGACTGGAGGAGCGACGAGGAAAATTAAAGGCTGCCAAGTATTCAGACACGAGAACATGGACACACAGTAGGGAAACATGCACATATACACATGAAATAAGAACACAATCAAATATACTCAAACATGTGCACACAGAGAGCTAGGCTTATCTAAATCCATTTAAATGTATTTAAAGACTTATCTACCTTTCTGCTATTCTTTTCAAAATACTAGCAGTTGCTCTTTCAGCTCCATTTATGTGTGGGTGGCTCTGAATTAGCAGCGCAGGCGTCACTGCCAATAAATGCACCATTCACTCTTATGATTAAACTATCAAGCTGTCAATAAAGATGATATAACATCTCTTCTTTTCATCAGATTCCAACGTGTGTGAGGCACAAACAAGTAGAAGACCACAGGAGAAGTAGCAGCTAAAGAATGGTTTGAGTTGAAAGGATGACAAATGAAAGTGATCATCAGCATCAGTTCCCTAAAGAATATTCACACATGCTCACTGACTTGAAGCTATTTTATGGACAAAAAGAAGAAGAAAAAAACTTGTGACTGCTGAAGCGTGGAACAGATAATCACTGTGTATCATTCTTCTCGCCTCTGTTGCTGGGCTGCACATGTCTTCACATAAACACACGTTTTGGCCAGACAGAAATATACAGAGAGACAGCGCAAACACATGATGCTTTACACTCACACTCTGGGCATGTGTGTGCCAAATAACACATATACAACACATTCATTCACACACAAAACCATGCAAACAATCATATCTGTGTCTTTAAAGCTACCGTTTTCTCTCAAATTCATGCAAACCCAACAGCAATGGGTAGCACAACAGAGTTACATATTAATCCTTGAAAAGGCGCTGTCACTATCCTCCATGTCTAATCACATCACAGCACTGCAGCTCAAGTACGTTTGGTGCCTGTTCTGGCTCCTCTCTGGTATCTGGGGCAGCATACCAGCAAGTAGAGTAAACTCTGGAAAGGAAAGGCTGCTCTGTATGTGTATGTGTGTATCTGCATGCCAAGTCTGTGCCAGCCACAAGACTGATGCTGGCGTCAGAATGATTTACACTTAGTCTGCTATTCCTTCCCTGCAGTACACCAAGAGGTTAGCCGAGAGAGAAAGACAGAGAGATCATAAAAACAGATCATAAAAGCAACATCAATGGGTGATGGACCGAGTGAGAGAGGGAAACATTAAAGGGAGCGTAAAAATCAGGAGGGCTTGTGAGTCAAAGCTTGAGAGGGAAACAATGAGGAAGAAAAAAACACAACAGGGAGGGAGAGCACATGGCATGACCAAGCCCATCCATCTGCAGCCAAGCTACATGCGAATACATTCATGCATTCTCTGGATTTGACCTATGGATCCGTCTAATTGTTGGTTCACCTCCCATTGTAAGTAAACCGCCCAGTGGTATATGTGCAGGATACGGTTTAGAGTTCATGATGGATCAGACCAGTAGGGAATCTGACACTAGGCTGCTGCAATAGTATCAGCCAATAAACAAGCGGAATTTCAAGACACTTACAGTAGTCCCATTAATTGTCTGTGGCCATGTGTTGCTTTCTCCCATCAAAGTCACTTGTGTATAGTAATTAGAAATGTGAATGTTCATGTACATACTGTATATCAAAATTCACACGTAGATTTTTAGATGTGTATAAATTAAGTATATTTGCACTTTGGTAAATAAAATAAAATGGAGGACAGTAAATATAACACACTATAGTAAATATGGAATGATTTTGGACACAGGCTGGTCACGTTCCTGGCTGGCAGGCAAGTTTGCAAGTACTTTGTTAGCCAAAGTAGAACTTCACTTTGTCACTTTCTGGTGTCCAGGCCTTACTCCCCTTGAGTCCTCAATCAATATGGCCAATAGCGGGCTTCCACCCTAAAATTTGACCTATTCACACAGTGACAACCTGGCTCTGATCTCTATTGATCATGGGCTGTTTTGCATTTAACTGCTGTGGCTGACCCTGCTTATCTATCTGATCTGCCAAAGGCCACATATCTTACCAACAGATCACAGCGCTGCTTTGCCATGCATAATGCACTCTATTGATCACCTGTAAAAATCAACTGGAATTTTAAACCTTTTGGGACAGACTTTCATTTTCTCAAACAATATCTGATTAATGCTCTGGATGAGTCAGCAGGTTAAGCGAGAATAATTACAAGATTTACCACATCTAAATTGGAAAATGAATAGATAGTTTTGTAGACTTAAACAATAGGTCATAAAAATGTCTCCCATGTTGGAAAGCGGATATGAGGGAGAACAATTTTTTGATGACAGCACAGATCTCGGGGTGCAAACAGCACAGCCTGAACAACTCATGAACCATTTACATCTGGGACACATTTAGTATACATGTGCAATGTATTACATATTTCTGGAAACGAAGCCATGCTCAAGTCTGTAATCTGTTGATGGGAGTTTATTCCCGTTGTTCATGGTTTGGTCTATTGTGACCTCAGCATGGTAAACAAAGTTTTTCGGAGAGGACCTGACATAGAATGACTGAGGGGTGAAGAGGGGGGGAGACAGAGAAGCTGGATAAAGAAACACAGGTTAGAGTAGGAGTAGAGAATGTCAGATAGAAGTGGAAAGAACTGAATACTACAAAACTACGAATCAAAAAACCCAAAACAAATACAATGCAGCTCTTTACACTCCCAGAATTCTTAGCTGCAAATTACTGTTTTAGAGCAGAGGGGTGGAATTTGTCACCCTCACGGTTGGCATGCTGGGTAAACTTTTAAGATCCTGTGTCAGCCTACAAACTCTGATCATCAACTTGGCACTGTAATGACCTTCAACTACAGAAGTATGCTGAAAGATGGTTATTAAGTAGATGGTTATTAAGTAATGTTCTTTAAGAGCCTTAAAGGAATATTCTGACATTTAGGAAACTAGGCCTATTCGCTTTCTTGACGAGAGTTAGATGAAAAGATCTATACCGCTCTCATGTCTGTACAGTAAATAAAAAGCTACCATCAGGAGAAGCTTATCTTTTAAACAGCTAGATTTAGCTCTGTCCAAAGTAAAAAAAAACGTAATAATTTGAATGTCACATCTTGTTTTGAGAAACCGACGTGTTACATGCTGGACTATATCTTGGCCTTCCTGGAAAGACCCAGGCTGCTTCAAATCATTATGCTAAGCTAAGCTCCGCATTTCCAAAAAAACACATTTCTTTTTTAACAATCCTTTACTTATTCCATTACCAGTGGAGCACTAATACTATTGTAATGTGACATTTACATTAAACAATCAAAATTGGAGATTGTATCGACTCTTGCATGTAAATCTTAGGATAACTTCACTTTTGTTGTGCTGCTGCATGAATAATCACAGAGACCATGCAAAATTGATGTTCTGTTTTTCTTGGTGAATAAATGCCAAGTCGTAGAAATGCTTTCAATAGGAGATTATTTTTTTTTCTAGTATAGTTTTAGTTCTATGATTGCTAAAAGTAAGAAAAACTATGAGTACATTGACTGGACAAAACAAAAATCTCTTGGATGATAACATGTCAATCCAGAATTCAGTGAGAGACGGAAACTGCATCAGTAATTCATTACTTTACCCGTTTCTGCTGGGGGAAAATAAATATAATTTCCCTGCAAAACATTACTGAGTACATTCAATTTTATACTGTTAATAATGACCAAAACAGTATGAATTTATGAAGACTGGCAGGGGCTACCACAGACCCAAAGCCACATTAAATCCTAATAGCAGCACACAAACCAACAAAGACATAAGAACATGGCTTTAATAAACCTATTTAACATGAAGCTTTAAGATGGCCTGCCCAGCCCTGTTCTAAACCTCAGATCAAACCTCAGTCAGCCTCTGTTTGGAGTCAGCACCCTACTGGTGGCTCGCTCCCCTGTCCACTTGCTTTCTAGGCAGAATGCAAAGCAGCCGAGCGGCGGTAAGGCTACTGGCCAAGCAGCCACTTGTTAGGTCTGTGGGGTTAGACAGCCACATCTGGTCCGCCTGCACCCACTTAGAGCTCCACCATGGTCTGCTGTTCAGCCAAACCTCAGAGGTCAGGACACACAACCGGGGGATGGGTGTGTGTATTTCAGTGTGTGTATGTATTTGTCTGTGTGTGTGTGTGTGTGTGTGTGTGTGTGTGTGTGTGTGCGTACAGTACGTGTGTGTGTACCCCTAACCTTCCCATATAGGAACAGAAATTGGATGAAAATGTGACGCAGCAATAGCTTCATTTGATGCACTCAAACATGAAATGTGGATAAAAAGCCCATCATATCTGCCATAAAAACCTGCATCTTAAATCCGATGTTGGCTCTGATCATTGCTGATTGTATCTGTGTTCAAGTGATTCACAAGGTTACCTGGATCTGTACGACACATTTAAAACTACTGTAAAAACACTGTTATCGTGACAGTGACAGACAGGGCTCGTCACTCTGTTTTTTAAGTCACCATTGGACTAAACTGACTGTTCTCTGACTTTGAAGGTGTCAGAATACAAACAACATAGATTTACAGAATGTAAAACATTAAATGGCCTAATACAATTCAATATCATTACTTAGTTTACTTTGCTTTTGTACATTTCACACTTGTGAGCTGTAATTATAACTTAGGGAAACACCATACTGTGTATGGGAACTCAACACAGTGACTAGGGGTGCCTCTTAAGCATCAAATCATCAATTGTGATTCAGATCTTTTGTTGTAACTCAAATTAAATTGTACACAGGAAAACACAGGAAAACAAAATGGCAAGCTACTGACTTTTGCAAACTGAAGAGGCAAATTTACAAAAGAATTGTACAGCTTTTGTGGCAATTAAACGTATAATAATACAAAAAAACTGTCATTGTCTAAGCACGTCAGCAAACGGTATAATGCATCCCTAACTGCGCTGTCAAGCAAATAGTGTGTGGGTGCTCCTGTGCTATTTGCATATATTTAAATTGGGACTTATGCAGATGAGCCTTACTGCAAAAACAGTACAATTCACAAAGATCAGCTCCAACAGCCACACAACAGGTAGAGGGAAATTATTTGCATCTTCAGAGAGTTGTTGGTAAACTGAAACACATCTACAAGAGGTGTCCTCTGCTTTAAATATATATAACCATTTCAATGACTTAGAAGCTGTTCAGTTCAACAAACAAAACAGTTCCCCTTTAAATACAAATAAAAACCTGCATATACTTGCAACATTTGGTTGAAAAAGGGTATAAGTAAGTATAAAGCAGCCTGAGGTCTTCTGTATGGTGGTGACAGGGCTATTGCAACAAAAGTATGAAAGAATGTGCACCCCAAAGAGGAATATTACAAAAATGCTGAGGTGAGTAAATTGTTTGTTAAGCAAGTCATATCAAGTCCCATCTGTCAGCAGGGCACTTTAAAGTGGAACTATGCTGCAGTGCATCCGACTACTAATAAGCACATACAGTATCTGAACTGCACTATACTGGCATGCTGCCATGTTGCCCTTATCTGAGGTGGGCTAAAAAGAACATGCAAACAAACTGTTCAGAGCAGCAGGCTAAAGGCCAGGATGACTTTGTCATTCTAAAAATATATTCCTTTATTTTTACTAAGATGCAGCGACCAGAATTGGACTCAATCACCGCACAGATTGTGAACAATTAAGCTGGGAAGCAGGTGGCCGCTAAAGTGTCATATCTAGACAGAACATAAAATCTGGCATTGGAAGATACGTACGAAAAATATGGCATGTGCTGATTAATGTACCGTTAACTTGAAGGATGCAAAATGAAGGACAGTGCTTCAACAAGCAGCAGTGAATGATGTGTTTGTCACAGCCGGGTATCAGCTGTGGGTTCTGCTTTTTGTTTGTGACATTGAAGTGTGTGGCTATCTGAGATGATTTAAGGTAAAAAAGATGCTTGAAGGGGAGATATATGCCACGCTTGTGTCTGCAAGTGCACCTGAGAGAAATGGCCTTTTTGTGATTGTGAGGGCTTTGTGATAACTGCATGGGGAGAGACAGATCGACAGCACAGTTGAGATAAATGAACGACATGACTGAGAAGAACAGATTCACTTCCCCCTGGCGCCATCTCAGCGTCTTCATTACCCACGACCACCAGCCTGCCACACAACAGCACACATGTACACACAAACAGACCAATAAACACATGTAGAGATGGAGAAAGAGGAAGGGAGAAAACATAATGGCTGACAAATGAAGGAAGCTTTTCTGTCACAAAACACTCCAGTGGCTCCAATTAGAGAAGTAACAAGTTTAGCCTACTTCCAATACATCGACTCGTACCCTAGCATGAAAGCTGTGTTCTGTGTGAGTCTTGCAGGGGGTTTAACCAGTGTTTGCTCTGTTCCTTACAACATTGATTTTCTCTTCTGGAGCCGTGCAGCCAACTTCAATGTTCTTCCAATGACTTAGGGACAGATAACTGACAGATTTAATGAGGACCAAGGAAACTCTGAGTACACATCTTTTAGTTTTAGTTTGGAAGAGGGGAAAAACTTGGTGTGCCAGATACCAGAGCATCTAACTGCATTAAACAGATTAATTAACAGCCTAAATCTGCTTCCTATTAGCTCTGTATGCTTGTTGATGGAGGTCTTCAGCCACATGCAGCGCTGTGTGGGGGGTGCGGTCTACTCCGATTACATCAGAGTCGGGGCCAGGAAGGATAATTTTAATGACCAAAAAACTAAATCTCCAACAGATATCTCCATGATGCCCTATCGCCCGCAGTAACAACCTCTTGTAGACCAACAGGCTGCAAAATAAAAGCAAGTTTAACACAATGACTATTTATCATAGCCACATACACATATTAATCTTCTTAGCCAGTCTCTCACACACACACACACACACACACCACACACACACACACACACACACACACACACACACACACACACACACACACACACACACAACACACACACACACACACACACAGGAAGTGTTTCCTTCTGAAGTGTTTTGTAGCAGTGGGATGTAGCAGAAGTGTGTGTATGAATATAGAGGAAGGGGGGTTGTCAGAAAGCAACAAGTTGGAGGTCATTGTCCAACTTCAAAGGACCCACCCATCCCCCCCAAAAAAACCTCTGACTTTATGTGCTGTTTTACAATGCAGAGGCAGACAGACACCATTGAGTTTCTGGCCGTGCATGGCTATGGTCTCTTCTTGGTCAGGAACAGACACCCGCACAGGCTTGGATGGGTAGATGGATTCATAGATGGATGGATGGGGGTGGCAGAGGAGGAAGCTAAAACCAACTTTCTCCACTAACTAACATTGACCTGAAGCAAACAGTGGAGGCCTTTTTGACTTCTCGGTGGGGGCTGGGGGTTAAAGGCAGTGGCTGCTTTTACACCTCGGTGTCACCAGCATGTGTGTGTGTGTGTGTGTGTGTGTGTGTGTGTGTGTGTGTGTGTGTGTGTGTGTGTGTGTGTGTGTGTGTGTGTGCGCAAGGGACAGAGGTACAACTATAAAGCATTTTGCAACCGTGAGAAAATGAAGCCATTTAACACAAGGAAAAGGAAAGAGAGCCCCTGGAAAGGCAAAATTTAGATTTTTATTTGATAAAGAAATCAGTTTTGTCACACAGTATTGGGCGTATGAAGATAAGAGCCTTCCAAAGCAAGGACTGGGGCTCTCTAATCTGCCGTTTTGGGACTGTGGGAACATTCAGGGGTGGTCTAAAAATCACTGTTTTTCCAAAGAGTCATTTGAAACGTAATAATGGGGCTTATGATTCAACGCTGAGGGCTACAAGTCACTGATAGGCTAAAAGTGCCACACACACACACACCCACACACACCCACACCCACACCCACACACCACACACACACACACACACACACACACACACACACACACACACACACACACACACACACACACACACACACACACTAAAGACCTGCAACATTTTTCTAGCCTACATACATGGAAGACATTCATTAATTAATTTAGTCATTTATTCATATATGTAAACACACAAAAACAATACCACCACATGGCAAACACCAAGACCCTCCACATACACAGTCAACCACTAACAAACACATCACACATGCATTTGGTTTGGTTTGAGTCATCCAAATGTTACCCGCCACACATTGCCGTCAAATGTCAGTACGGTTTTGTGTGCACCTTTGTGTCTGTATAAGCATTTGCATGTCCATTGTGTGTTTCTTGTTTGTGTCTGTAACTTTGCTCAGCCCTGCAGTGCCCCAGCAAAGTCTGCACTAAGCATTTATGAGCTAATTAAAGTCTGGCCAAGACTGGAAAGCTGGTGATAAGGGCTGTCTCCGGCCTGCTCATTAGTGTTACACGCTCCGCTGGGGTTACATACACACACCAACACACACATACACATAGTAAAAAGTCTGTCCTCCAAAACAACAGTTGCCGCACTATTCACTTATTATTAAGCAGGCCTCCAGACTGATTTCTCAGATTTTGCCATTTGGGAGCCAGACTGGGAATTCCTAATATGTGACAGAAACTTAAAAAAAGGGAAATGAGAGGGTGTGATTGTGTTGCATTAGTAGGTTACTAATCTAATTAATAACTCTAGACTGGTGGCCAAATTCTGTCAATATGATGGTATTATAAGTGTATTAAAAAGCAATTTTGAGTCACAGGAGGTTACAGAGGCAATTACTTTTAAAAAGGTTTCACACACTTCCTTATACAGCTGTACCGGAAAGCATTTTTCTTCATCTCTGTCAGTCTCTCCTCATCTTCCTTCCACCAAACTTAATCATATCCTCTCTTCGCCCCATTCTTCTGCTCCACATTCCTTCGTATTTGATCACTGCTGATGTTGAGCTCTCACTCCCTCATTTTTGCTTCACAAATCAAACACAACCCAACATGCAAACTCTCCTTGTAAAAGAGAAACAATAAGAAACCTCAACAATTCACTGTGACAACGGCACATGCTATGTTTATGCGTGTGTGTTTGCTTTGCGGCATTCCTTTCTGTAAAGGTTTTGCATGAGGAGACACAGATCAGTCGAGAATCAATTTCTAAACCATTACTGGCCAAATTACAGAGAGGCAGAAAGAAAGATGGCAAGACTGTAGAAAGAAAGAAGGAAAGAGATTGTGAAAATAAGGATATGTGGCAGGGAAAAGAACAGCTTGCAGCAACTGTTACAGATAGCATGTAGGCTGGTCTGCTGGAAAGATGACCTGTTTGGAAAAGGGCCAATCTACAGGCTGTTTGTCTGTATGAAACTGAGCCAAAGTATACACACACACTGACCTCCACCACAATGAACATGATAAACTTGCCCAGCCCCAGACAGGAGGCAAAGTTAGCCACCAGCTAAGTGGCTAGGGGAGCCAAAGATTCTCCATTACACTCTACACCAATGGTATGAAACGGTACACACTTCCTGTCTCCTAAGTGTTCGGTCTGTCCTACATTGCTCTTCATGAGGATTCTTCTATTTTCCCCCCAGTTAAAAGACTTTTAAGGGGAAGTTTATTCTTATCCGAAGTAAGTTTCAAAGAGGACAAAGGACAGGAGGGTGTCATATGCAACACAAATTGTAAAGCACCCTGAGGTAAATTTGTGATATTGGGCTATAGAAATCAAATTGAATTGACCGCCCAACACAAAATCACTTTTCCTCAGAAAGCCAACGTCAATGAACATATGATATGTGGAAATTGGATAATTTCATAGACAACAGATCCACAGTTTTCAACTGCAGACCATCCAGCTTATCATTATTTTAGACATGAGGACAATAAGCCCTGATATCTAAATATGATAATTTTCGTTTATCAGACCTAGTCTATAGCCCATTACACACTACTTATTATATGAAACCTTCCACTGATCCTGTTCCTGAAAAAATGTACTGTATATAGACCCAACCAGGCACATAGACAAGCAGCTTCTACCTTGCTAGGCTGCCATGGTGGGCAGATAGCAGGGGGCCAGATGAAGTGCCAGTGGGTGGTATACTATGTATGTGTCACATCTAGGACACATTAGGATGGTTATCATTCTAAGATGAGACATCCAGCATCAGAGTTGGCTGTTACCGTTACCATTACCGTACTGTAAAGCGTTCACACAGTTGAGGCCTTTGAATCCAACATGGAAATGTATGGACATTTCAGGTAATGAATTGGAATGAACACTAAAGCTCAGAAAGATTACTGTGAACAGTCATACAAAGAGAAGGGAGTAAGGGAAAGATCCATCGTTGCTGTCCTACTTTCCACAACAGTTCTCCTTCTTTCTCCCAGCTCCAGTCTTTTGGAAAGGATCTGTTAAAAACCGCCTGTCAGCAGAGTTCAGGCTGTACAGTACATCCAGTGCTGTTCCCTCCTAATTCAAAGCTTCCCCTCTACAACACAACCAATGCAAGGGAGCAGAAATCCACTTTTTACCGCAGATACACCAATTCATGTGACTTTCAGGTTTGCACAAAATGGCATCTGAATTCATTAACAGTCACACACATGTCCACATTGGTACATACATTCATTGGGCAAACAGTTATATAAACTGATGCCTCTTTCACAGATGAAGATCACGACATTGCATCAACAGAAGTTAGTTTTCTACAGAGAGGGGTGTGTCATAGTACAATTTTAGGGTTGAATGAGAGGTTTCAACTGTCTACATCTAGATAATAATCAAGGAGACAGGCAACCACAAGCAGAGACACAGCTAGGAAACAACACAGATTCCCCTGAAGTTCTTGTATACTTATTGACATTAATCAACATGCAGAGATTTGTGGCTGAAACGCAAGTTAGAAAACTGTGAATTAAAAAAAAAAAATCCTGTTTTTATCATTGGTTGCATCACTTGAATGCAACACAGAACAAAAAAGTGACACAGTTCAATGATGGTTGACTGTGGCTTTTTGTTTCAACTGAAAAATATCGTTGTGTAATATAAGATGCCACACACACCCATATGTTTTGACCTTTAATGCTCTCATCTCTTGGATCCTCACTGACTGACAATATCTTCAAATTTTTCAGTTTGACTCCATCACAGTGGTTTGGCCTCCTAGCATACGGACATACAAGGGGGGGGGGGCAGGGAGACACATTTACTGCCATTGTTGTTCTCTGCACACTGAACATGTACTGTTTGTGCGCCAGTGACAAACTGGCAGGCTGATGTTTCAGTGTACTGGTGACAGCGGCAAAAACCACAGGACAGCACAGCTTGTTTACTGCGAGGAGGAATTTAACATGTGTGCTGACTTCCATCACTTGCTGTGTGTGTGTGTGTGTGTGGTGTTTTGTTTTGTGTGTGTTTGTGGTGTGTGTGTGTGTGTGTGTGTGTGTGTGTGGGTGTGTGTGTGTGTGTTGTGTGTGTGTTGTGTGTGTGTGTGTTGTGTGTGTGTGTGTGTGTGTGTGTGTGTGTGTGTGTGTGTGTGTGTGTCAATGGAGAAACAGTTTTATTGTGCACTACCAGCTTGTCATATCGAACAATAGGTTGTTTTACAAAACCCACACTCCTGCCACCACTGGTCTGGTGTGAGAGACAGAAACAGAACAATGGTAAAAATGTGTGTGTGTGTTGTGTGTGTGTGTGGTGTGTGTGTGTGTGTGTGTGTGTGTGTGTGTCTGTGTGTCTGTGTGTGGGTATATGGTGGGTGGTAGAAACAGACAGATCATCTGTCATAAGTTCCTCTGTGTAAAAATGTGCTTTGCAATGCAGGAGCTTGTCACAAAGTCTGTTGTGTGTGTGTGTGTGTGTGTGTGTGTGTGTGTGTGTGTGTGTGTGTGTGTGTGTGTGTGTGTGTGTGTATGTGTGTGTGTGTGTGTGTGTGTGTGTGTGTGTGCACGCTCCGTGGCATGATTGAGCGGGTCTGGCGGCCATGCCAAGGCTGCGGTTATTCTCCAGCCAGAGGCAGCAGCATAGGAGCACAGATACTTCATTATGGCCTCATTCATCACCCCTGGGACAGCTTGGCACCACTCTCAGCCCCCCCTTGTCTTCCTCTCCCTCCCATCTCCCTTTAACCTCGTCCCTCGCTCCTCTCTACTTACAGCTGCCCAAGTCCCTCGTTCAGCATCTCCTCTACCTTTTTCACCTCACCTCCCTCCCTCAGTGCTCTGTTCCTCTGTGGTTATTTGCTTCTTACTCTTCTATCCTCTGGTCTGATACTTCCACCTCGCTCTGTTGCTTGTATACCTCGCTCCATGGTTTCCCCACTCTCACTTTACTTACCTTTTCTAAGCTTCACCCTATACCCTCTTACTCTTTTTTAATTAACTCTCCCTAATTCTCCATGCCCCTCTGTCTTAGACCATCCTCCCAGGCTTTCATTAACTTCCTTACTCCCTTTTCTCTCCTTTTTCCCATAAACTGGGCAAATTTTTCATTCCCGTTACTGTTCCTGTTCCTGCTCCTCCTCCTATAACTGATCTGTGGCTTAGTCTGCTAAATTAGCTAAGTTGTGGAGTCCACTGCTCTCTCAGCTAGCCAGAGTTAAAATATGCAGCTGCCAGCCCCTGAAAGGTACTTTCAGACAGCAAGCTTTTGTTTGTGCCTGGCTATTTGCTATTAATGATGGTTGAACTTTTTTGTACTTGTCGCCACAGCTTGCAATGTATCCATGGCAACCACATCAACAAAAACTACAAAGTTGAAAATGATAGCTTGTTAAACAATGTTTACAATACTAGTTAGCTAAACTTTGTGTATTAATTGTGTCATACTGCCAACCAATTTTTTCTGCTTTAAGCTACAACCTGCTCTATTTGGCTAAAATGACAATTTGGTGGTTTTAAAAGCTGTTACGTGCTATTTCTGGACAGGCGACAACCGTTCACAGCAACCTCCAGACTCATGTGGGAAAAAAACACTGCACAGAAGTATTGGGCAGATGGATACTGTGTTCATCAAGAATTAGTTACACCACTTCCTCTGACATTACAAATAGCTGTTTTTACATTTTAAATTGTGTATGGATTAAACAAGCGTGACGCAAAGTGATTGGTGAGCTTTAGAGGTGCTGGTGGGCAGATTTGTAAACTTTGGACAGCACCAGACAAGTTTCTCATCTGCTTCCAGCCACGATAAGGTAAGTTAATGGGCTCCTGACTGTAGCTACAACGTACTCTTTGAAATAAAGCACACGAGCGCATTTCCCAAAATGTTGAACTATTCATTTGAAAGGTAGTTGTTTGCCTTTCATATATTATTAACACCTAGGGAGGCTTTCATATTTTTCATGGCATTCAAACCATAAGGAAGAGCCTTCAGTGCACACAGTGTGCGTGTGTGTGTGTGTGTGTGTGTGTGTGTGCGCGTGCTTGTTTGGACCACACGTGTGGGGAGCCTACCTGCTGTCCCATATGGTTGGCTTTCAATTAAAGCTTTTGTTGCCCCACAAAATGGGTGTATTACCATAAGTGCTCCCTGAAGTTGTGTATTTATGGCAACTTGGCATTATAAATAAGGATAAAAGGAGAGCAGAGACAAGTCTAAATTCTCTGCACGTCACCATAGAGACAGAAGAAAAGTTTCCAGGCAAAAGCAGCAGCTAACCAGCAATGGAAGCTTACATGCCCACTTAATGACTTAATGTGAATAGTCATTGTCATGTAAATTGCTTGTTTTTATGGTCATAAGGTCATATTTAGCCATTTCGATATATTCACAACACAACTGTTTTTAGAAATCTATCTAAAATATTCAAAAGGCAGCCAAAAAGCACTATGGGAAGATTAACTGAGGGGTCTCGACCTATCTTGCTCTCACCATCTATGACACGGATCAAGCTGACAGTTATATAGTCAACAAAGCTCTCCTCTCCAGCCTTTTCCACTCTCTATGCTTGTCCCACATAGCAGTCATACCTTTGGGACTAGCTCAGGGTGATCCGAGCAGAAGACATATGACACTGAAACATTTACACATGACCCTGAGCTCATTGGCTGAGGCTTAATGCGGAGAGGCTGCCCTCACACAGCCTGAATGATGGCCAGGCTTTACCACACTGTCCAGGTGAGAAGCATGTCAATTGAACAGTTCATAATTATCACCCACTTTCATGGACTGTGTGAGAGCTGGCACTTCCGCAGTAAAACCAAAAATAGCTCTGTTTGTGTGGCACATGCAGCAGATGGATCAAAAACAAAGAATTTCCACTGCCAAACTTTCCACCGTGAAACTTTTTCCCACAGACAGACGTGGTGTGTCGGGCTGTTACGGGGCTCTGTGTTCTTGACCAAACATGACAGAAAAACAAGGGAGGTGAGGAAGAAGGGAGGAACAAAATCAAGTTAGCTTGTTACTAATGCTGTGGCTCAGCTGTGTGTCCCAGTTTCCCTATTAACCTTCGCCAGAGATGTAAGACCGCAACGCATCTCATGAAACTCCAATCCATCTCGTCATGTGTAATGGATGCAACAGGACTGGAGGCAGCCCTCAGCTAAATGAATGCTACTCAGGCCACTTTCACAACAATGTCAAGAGATTGGGAAAGGAGATAGGTGAGGAACAACATCTGGGGCCTCTTTGATAACCGATGACTCTACGCAGGAGAGAAATGAATCAAGGAAAAAGTTAATAAAGACAAAGTGAGTCTGAACATATTTCTCTTTTTGTGTATGTGTCATCAAGGATACAAATGATTCAGAGTGATGTGTCCATCCTCTGTTGAAAAAAAGGCACAAGCAAAAACTAATTTCCTTCTCTGTTAGCAGAAAAGTTCAGAGAGAAAAAGTTCAACTAGAGGATACTGAGGAAACTCTTCACCCAGCCACCTCGAACCAACACATCCCTTAAAAACTGATGCTATAAGGCCTTTTTTCAATTTGTTTTACATTTTTGAATCAAGGTTCTGTTTACAAAAAAATGTCTTCCATTGTGAATCTTGAATAAAGCGCCATTGTTACGCCTGGGTCTCATCATGACAATGACTTGATTTCCATGAGATTTTTATGGTAATTGACTTAATCTTTGCAACCTAATCAGGTTTTAGGCAGTAAACAGCAAGAAATAAGAGAACAAGGGGTGAAGTTGTGGTTAAGATGGAAGTAAATGGAGAACGCTGTTCTAGCTAGCTTAACTGTGATAATTTTGACATGCTGCAACAGTACGGAGTGTTGTTACGGACGGGTGGTTTGGCTCCATGGCAAGAGGGTCACATTCTTTGTAGACCCCCCTTCTCTTTTTTCACTTCTCCAATCTTTTATGGTTTCATGGATTTTGTCCTCGTCCATTTTTTTCTCTCTGACCCTCCTCCACTTCCTTTCTCTTTATTCATTTGCCTTAATCCTCTTATTCCCAAGCCACTCTATATCTGCCTCCCTGCCTCTCCATCTTCCTCTCACACTCCTCCCCCCTAATCACTCCCATCACTCTCTTGTGAAGAGGGGAGGGAAACAAGCTCTTGTGCTTGATGGACAGGTCCTGAGTGCAGACATCTCCCTGTGGTCCACCTTATCACTAGCCAAGCCTGGCAGAGTTGAGTGTCAGCCTACTTTTTCTGGCAGCACTTTTCGTCTCTGGTCATCTCCAGAGTGTGTGTGGTGTGTGTGTGTGTGTGGTGTATTCTGACACATTTGAGAACAGGCCGGTCTGATAAAAATCCACTAGAGACTATAATTGCAAACTGTTGTTTAATTCAAATTAGACAAGTGCTGATAGTTCTTTTTTTTAATTTGAAATAACCTTCAGATGTCAGTGGGGCTGAAAGAGCTTTTGTTTCAGTTTACACCACCCACCCACACTAAATCAGTCATAATTGTGACACAACCCAATTACCCAAGTACTATGTTATTTCATTCAAGTTTCATCCTGTCTGATCCCTCAGACGGCCAGCCTGAGAGTTTAGAAATGTCCCAAGACTGATATTGTCTGGCACTGGATAGAGATAAAGTACAGATTCTGTACTCTCAAACAATCAATATATGGAAAACAGAGAGGAAGGATTCATCAAAAAGGAAGAGAAGATAAGAAAAAGAAGCAGAAAAAAACTATGCAAGGGGACTCATGCTTTCTGCCTCTTCTCTCCAAAGATGTCTTTAAATGTTAAATGTGTAATCTCGCAATGAATGAAATCTTGACTGTGGTCATATTATAGCCAAAATGTTTGACAATGCTTGACAATTGAAATTCAATTTCTAACCATGCTAACTAGCAATGCTATTCGGATGGTAATGTTGGTTGGTTGCTTGGTCTGACGGTTGTCTGACCACTACTTTGGTCCAGACTAAAATATCTCAACTATTCGATGGGATTGCCATGAAATTGTGTACGGACATTTGTGGTCCCAAGGAATGAATCCTGCTCATCCTGTGAAATATCTACTCGCTATCATTTTGCACAGACCTTCATGATTAACTTTAAAAAAAAAAATCCAGTCCTACTGACTGCAGTGGTCATCATCATCAAGTGTCACAATGAGATAAAACATTTGTGGTTTTGAGTAAACTGTCTTCATAACCCTTCAGATGAATTGGTATAAGAATTGGTACAAAAATGTTCTTTCATCTAGTGTAATCATCAGATCCAATTTTAAATCTGTCCATTACTTTTTATCACTAAACATACTACTTCACTATCACTAAGTACAGCGTGAAAGAGCCACTAGCATGACTGTTAGTCCGTAGAAATACGGCTAATATACTCCATTAATATGAAGGAATTTTCTGCAATGGTTTTTCACAGGCGTTTTTCCGTATTTTGATTCTTTTGGTTTAACAGAAATGTCTGTTAAAATGTACAGAACATACACTGTAACTCTACAGAATGTTCCATTTTTGGGTTAACAGAAATGTCTATAAACTTAACGGAAAAGGTACTGGTCATTTTCTGCCAGGGCATTATCCGTTTTTCTACAGATTTTTTTCTTACAGTGTAGAGTTTTAGTCTTGTTATTTAAAATGGCCCTTGCATCCAGGCTGGAACTATACAACATTGCCAGGAGAAGACGTGTGGGAGGTGTAAATTCACAGCTAAAACATTAAGATAAGATAGAGTTGAATCTTCACAATAACAGACCTTGGATTCTGTCATTTAATACATTTGATACTGATCAAAAATGAGGAGGTATTATTAAATAAATTATTTCACAGAAATAAAAAAAATAATGGTACAATGGTGAAAAAACAGAAAGAAAAGATATATTTTTATGGAGCTATAGCAAACAAAAAGTAAATGCCATTTTTAGAGATTCAGATGATGAAACCTAATTAGCAGCTCTGAGTTGATACACCACTGTGAGCCAGCTCCTTGACATCGATTGGTTGACAGCGCACAAATGCAAGCGGTAGGTCTGGCAGCAGGAGGAAGGATGGGGGGATGAGGGTGGGTGAGGCAACTGCTCGCTTACCAAATCAATTGCCACTCTTACCGCCTGAAGAGCAACTAAAGATCCACTTGCAGAAGCCAATTCATCCCTCTGTTTTCCATCCCCCTCCCTCCTGACCCTGAAACGTCTGACTTCCTCCTGCTTTAGTAAGATTTAGTGCGACTCCACAGATTTTAAATCTTTCTTTACTCTGGAGAAACTTTGAAGTGAGGGGTGTTTTTCTTGAGGTCTGGAAGGAAGTGGTAATAGGATGAGAGGGCAGGTCTTTCCACAACTGTCAACAAATCCATTTCATCTAATTCTACTGATGATACACACAGACGCACACAAAAATACACAAGACGTTCCCTAGCAACACGTTTAAATCAGTCAACACAGAGGCCATTTTTTGTAGGTGTAGTCGCTGTGGGTGGGTGCTCGCCGCCCAGGTGCAGAGACACTGCGAGCTCCAGGGGGCTCAGGAAGCTGCACTTGCTGTGTTCTTAATCCAAGCCACTCACTCTGACATCTCTCCATGTATAGTGCATGTATAGGTCCTGAGCATGTGTGTGTATTTCAGGCCTGTGTGTGAGTACTAACAAAAAGTGTGTACACAGAGTGCAGTACAGTAATTTCCCCATTGGGGACTAATAAACAAATTATCTTATTACTTATCTTATCTTATCTCTTTTTTCATCCCCTTGTTAGTCTTTTACCAGCACTCGCACAAGGGTGCCATCAACAGAGCTGGCAGCATGTCTGTGTGGAATGCACTCTGGCAATTTACGGACACACTCACATGGTCAATAAAGACTGTTTAGCCGGTGCTGGACCTCACACACGTAAACTGTTCTTAAACTTGTCACATATGACATGATTTGAGGCAGAATACACACCGGAGGATTTGGGAAAGAAGCCCTTGATTTGTCTGGCAGTGAAACTCATGGCACTGACATATAAAGGCATGCGCTGATACAGTCACACAAAGACCCCGCCCCTCTCCCCTTCTTGCACATGCAAACCCAAACACATGGAAGCACACATACAGAATTTTGGAGAAAATAATCTGGTACCGCCTGGACCTGGAAGCCTAAAATAAAAAAGAAGGTTAAAAATAAAAAGAAGCAGGCATGTCGCACAGCTGTGAGATGCTGGGAGATTTTTGTGCTGTCAGCCCACTTAAATCACAACAGCTGAGATGACAAGGGACTGCCTTTTCCTCACCTTTCTTCTGTTGTACACTTGCTTTTTTATTCATTCATTAGACAGACATTTTCTCACTTCCATCTTCTTCCCTCTTGTCTATAGATAACGCCACCCACTCCTGACAACTGCATTGGCAGCCCAACAAAGCAGCACCCTGGGGAACGGGAAGACAAGATTCAAGTGACGCTTTTACTCAGTGGTTACTGCTAGTCAGTCGTAATTCACAGTGAAAAAATCTCAGAGATAGATTTGCACACCAACGTGCACTCACATTTGAGAAAGCAGGGATACAGCCAGACCAGCATGTCCCCCCAAAATTAAAACATTCAATAATGTCTTAATCGTCAAGATACGTCAACAATGTTCTTAAGAAAACTAAGTAATCACTAAGATGATTAGCTACCCAGAGTAAAGGTGTCAAACTGCAGAATTTACACCACCCAAAGGGAAAAGTTTTGAATCCCTGTCAAAGACAACTCTTCTCCACCAATCAGTTGCCTCAGAAGAGGGCACAAACCAATCAGCAGCTGGATGATAAGGATGAAAATGTTACTTACCGCTTCCCGCTTCCCGCTTCCCCCCTGGCTGTACTGAGAATGAGGTGTAGGGGGGAAGAAACACACTAAACGGCAGGAGAATCTGGGGGGGCAGCAGCAGCAGCAGCAGCAGCAGCAGCAGTGCGCCAGCCTGAAGCAAACACTTTCAGTGGCTCCCCCTAATTGAAAAATGCTGTTTTCATCTCTCTCTCCAATTGGGAGAATGAGAAAGGGGAGGGGAAATCAAATTTGCATCAATTTGACAATTTCATTAAAGCTGCTAGGATTCATCAACTGATAAATAGTCAATCAACAGAAAGATAATCAGCAACTATTTCAATGATCAAGTCATCGTTTAAGATTACATTAGAAACTCTCTGGTATGTAAGAATTTGCTGCTTTTTTTATTTTTTTTTTATTTATCCTTTATTTAACCAGGTAATACCCATTGAGATTAAAAATCTCTTTTGCAAGGGAGACCTGGCCAAGATAGGCATCCAATCAAAATGTTAATCTTGTTATTATGGTAAACTGACCATCTTTGAGCTCACCTTTGACTTTAGGATATTGTGATGGTAATTATTATTATTATTATTATTATTTTTTACTTTTCATCATTTTTAAGACTAATCAATTAATCTAGAAAAGAATCAGCAGATCAATCAAGAAATAAAATAATAATTGCAGCCCTAAATTAAATACCTTGATTTGTCAGATTTGACTTGCCACAAATCAGGAATACCTGTCTTCTCAAATTAATTTCCAGATCTAAATTCTCCACCTAAATATAGAGAAACAGTCCAGAAGACAAATAACAAGAATGCATGTAAATAATGTTGATATCTTATTGCATTAAGAGGCTTACTCTGGCTAAATTACTTACTAATAAGTTTCTGATTTATGTGTTGCACATGAATGTATCAAGTCAACAGACTATAGCATAAGTGTGTGTGTGTGTGTGTGTGTGTGTGTGTGTGTGTGTGTGTGTGTGTGTGTGTGTGTGTGTGTGTCCTGTCTTTTCCACACAGCAGCTCAGTGTTTGAATCTGAAGGCATGCATGTTATACTTTAAGCATGAGCACAAACGGAGTTTCACTGAATTAAATGTTAATACAAAATAGGTGTCTTTAGCTGTACAGTGACTGACCTTTACGTTTACAGAAAGTACTTGAGTAGTATTCCCCCTTCGGCAGTCAATCAGTCTACTCTCCCTCCTTTGAATCCAAAGGTGAAACAGTCTATGGAAACATCTGCTGGAACACTTTCCAAAAACCCGTCTGAAAAAGTTGGACTAATGTACATTCAGTAAGCAGCGGATAACTTAAATCAGCCCAAGTTGACTGCGACCTTGTAATAGGTCTCTGGGTGCCAAATCCTAAACTAACCATAGCCCAAAATGGCCGACTCTGAGGGGAGGTTTTTAACCCCCCCCCATCCCTGCCTGCCAGTCATATGTCAAATAAATACAGGAAGAGAAACGGTGAGGGAGAGAGTGAACCCAGGAAAGAGTGATCTATCTCTGCACAGTCTGAGGTTGAGGTTTCTGGCACGGAAAGCGAATGTGATGCGGGCAGAATGTCATCACTTCTTCTGTGGTGCTTACTCTATGCACCCACTGTTCTCAAGAGTGTGGGCTAGCCAGACCCACAGCTGTAAATCTTGATGGATTTCTGGAGAACAAGCAGCGCTGCAGCCAAGAGAAGTGGCTCCTGTCCACACCTGACAACAAAGACTTGTGTTGTCTCTGCTGAGAATATGCAGGTATTCACATTTAACATTGACACACAAACACACACACACAAAATAAAGACAAAGACAAAAGGAAAAACAAAAAAGAAAGAAAATAATGCTTACACAATGCCAATCACCAGCCTTTAAGACACAAGTCTCACAACATTTATGTAGATTAAATTAGTTACAGGCAACGAGCCACAACGTCTCATGTTTCCTTTCTTGCTACTATGAAACTGAACTGCTGCAGTCCACATCATTCTGGTACAAAATCATGCCCAAAATATGCTGATAATCACCCTGCTGCGCCAGGCAAAATTGGTCCCATTTCTACTGAAGAAAATAGCAAAAATGACCAGGCACCACCTGACTGCATGCAAGAGCTCTCTTGCGACAAAAAGAGCCTACACCTCACTTTCTTAATTACCGACCTAATGCTTTTAAAAAATGAGATAATTTGTCACTGTTAAGAACAAAATGTGCGTGAAGAGGGCCTGAGGTGCGTCCAGAATGAAAGAAACACCCCCTCCATCCCTACACAGAGAGGATAAGTCATATACACATCTCCCTCTTCCCTTCGGGAACAAATTAAGTTATCAATCAATCCCACGGTCCCACGGAGAGAGGGAAGAGAGGGCCAGAGGCATTCAGAGATCAAAGCTGAGGCGGCCAAAAACACTCAAAGAAAACGAGAGGATTGTTTCAAGGAGGAGCCCTAAAGCACAGTAGCAGACAGAAAAGTCTGTGTACAAATACCATTTTTTTATGTTTACATATATATTTATTTACGCAAGTGTAAATCTCACAATGACACAGTGCTGTCACTACATGATCTAACATATTAATATAATAAATCCTTTATTCTTAATTAGGTCTATAAGTGAAAAAATCTGTATATGTGACAATGCTTGTCTGCACATAGCATATATTTAGAAGCTAAAGAGCCAGGTATGTCCCTCAGGAGTTGGTAGAGACCAAAACTGAGCTAATAAGAAGAATAGATTTACATTGATCAGATGGACACAAACATGACTCTAATGTTAATGTTGCTTCGTGTTTGCTCAATTTGTAAATTTGTAAAGCTTAAAGAAGTTATAGTAGTATCAAGAAAATGTGTTTTCCCTTGTTAATATGCTAATTTAGAGAGCAAGTTGCTCCAAAATCTAATGAAATTAGATCATTTTCTACACAGTATAAACTAATTTTCCATAAACAGCCAGATGCTGTTCAGAGCATTAGTTTGATGTAACCTATGCAAATATAGAGTAAAAGAGGTACAAAACGAATCAATCTTACAGGGCGCCAAAGAATAAGCAGGCTGAAAGTAAGACAGCTGCAGCTATTTCAGTCAACTGTGTCATGTTGAAAATGGGCTTTGGCTAATTACAGACTGAATATGGACTGATCAGCATAAAAATGATGGCCTATGTTGTAAGAGAAACACTCCTTTCTCTGAAATGGAAGGAATTGGATTTTCAAAGATGAAAATAAAGACAACCTTACAGTGAGGACATCTCTCTGAAATCTATGAAATCAGTGTGCATGTTGTAAACACTCTGTAAGGCCACACTTATCGCATGTAGCCACAAGCAGGCCTGGAATTTGTCTTGTGACCTGGGATGTCCACACAGCTAAGCAGTGAACTCATCATCTCATGGTTTCTGGCTGTTAGTTCCCTCAGCTTTTTGGCTTGGTTGCATTTCTCTCTCAGACTGTGTGGTGGGTGATGAGGAGCAGTGAGGCAAAAAACCACGAGCTGAGCTTCCGCCAAGAACGATATGGAAAGAGAGCGAACGATGGAGGGAAGTAAAAAAGCGAAGAGAAGAAGAAAATAAAAGAGATTAAAATAGTGGTTTTTGTTTGAGGAGAAAAAAACCAAAGAGGGTGAGGGGGGGGGGGGCAGAAAAAAGGGAGGGGGGCCGGAGAGGAATGAAAAAAAGGGTTTGTTTCTTTCTTTTGGCATGGCTTTAGCCTAAACTGGGGGGACCCCTTGCTTTGGTGCCTGTACAGCAACAAAACCCAAAAACACACACACAAAACACAACACACAAACACACACACACACACACACACACACACCACACACACCCACACACCACACAACACACCCCCACGGGGCCCAAACAACCTAAAACAACATGCAAACTTGAGGAGTTTTTGGGCCGGGGGCTTTTCAGGGAAAAGGGAAATGTCTGAGGCATCACACCCCAACTAACTAGAACCCCCCATTGCCCTTTTTAGCCAGAAAAATTTTTACAGCTTTTTCTTTGGTTTGAGTTTTTGGGGGCCCAAGGTAATGGAAAGTGGGATTCAAAAAAAAAGAAAGGAGAAAAATAAGGCAAAGAGAAGAGGCTGTCTCCCCTTTTGCAATACATTGTGGGGTGTGTGTGGTGTGTGTGTGTGTGTGGGTTGTGTTGGGTGTGTGTGTGTGGTGGAAAAACACAGAAATTCGCAGGGTTAAAAATGTCCCGTGGTCTGGGGGGCAACCTATTAAAGGGGAAAAGAATTGGACTTCCCAAAAGCCAGCTGTTTCCTTGCAAAATAAACCCCATAAAAATTCCTGTTTACGTATGAGGTCACCTACACACAACCAAAAAACGGGGAAGGCTAAGCGGGGAGTAAAGCCACAAGTCATAGGGGTTTTCCCGATCTTTAACCTTTTTTTCCTTCCATTATTTAATCATATCCCTTTTCCTTTCCCTCAAAGACAAATCTCGGGGGAAGATGGACACACACACACCACACACACACACCAAAACCCACCAAACCACACACAAAACGCAAGTAAACTCCCGGAAAATTTTCTAGTCCCCATTTGTACTGTCCCTTATTAATGCCCAGTCAGCGCCGCAGAGTACACCCCAGTAATACGGTACGGGAAGGTGGAGCGTCAGTCAAACCAAAAACAGTGGACAGCACATTAAAATAAAGAAAACGTCAGCTGTCTTCTGAATGATAAAGACTTGCTGCAATCACTTTGTTTTCAAATTAAAAAATAAAAGTGCAAGAAGTGAATATAAAGAGCTCGGCAGACATAATGAGGACACAGTGAGAATAGATTTCAGTGTAATACGTTATTTTAGACAGCACTTTCCAGGAGGTGTAGGGGAGAATAAAGAAATGCATGTATACTACTTAAAGGACTAGAAGAGAATAAAATAAATCTAAAATTATATAGTTATTAGGTTATTATTGGTAACAGTTTAATGTGAATACATTACTGCTGACTGAGATTCAAACACTACAAGTTTTAATACTGTTACTGCTTCTCTGGGTCACTCTTTGGACACACACGGATACTTGGCCATGATACTGGGTAGTGCAAAACAAAAGCACAGAAGCAAAGATCACCAAAGATGAGGGACATAGGGACATAGTGAGTTACCATCTAAAGATCAGTTCCCTTAAAAAAAAACAAAATGTTATGCTTCTAGAAAATTATCAAACCCTATAGCTTCTCCCTTGTTTCCACCACTTCCACTAGGTGCTTTTGTTATTGCTGCAGTGAAGACACAAACGCTGCAGAGAATGCTGACTTGCCATTCTCAGAAAGCACTATTACAATATGGTGTTGCCCACGGGTTGATTCTTAGGCCACTATTATTCCTTATTTATATAACTGAGGTCAATTTTCAATTGGATAAATTTGGTCAATATATGTCTTGCAGTGCTTATAAAAAATATTTTTTATGTCCAGTACAGTTTGAATAATGTCAATTTATTTTGAAATATTTAAGTAAGAGTAGAGTAAGGTAGAAGTAAGGCAGCAAATTAGCCAACGGGCTACAGAATTCCTCATAGGACCTGTGAGGAGTGTGAACTAATCCAAACAGCCTATGTCAGCCCTATGTCCTTTGACACCAAAATGTGCTGTTAAAGCTGGAAAGTTTTTTTTAGTTTTTTTTTTTTAGAAGACTGCTAAATGTCTGAAATGTCAATTACCTGGTGAATCAGATTCCAGTAAGGGTCATTACATCATCAGCCATCAAGGACAACTTCTCAGCGGGAGTCCAAAAGACTTCACACACGTGCACATACTTAGTTGAGTAATCAACCACTGGCTGTGATTGCAAACAGTCCATCTGCCATCTCATCACAGACGAAGAAGGTAACATGAAATCAGTGGTTGCCACACACACACGCACACACACATAAACACACATACATACACACACACACAGTCTGATTAGGCCATGACCTGAGTGTACCCTAATCTGTTTGGATTATCTGTTTGTGGGGTCATATTTGTGTTTGTGTGTATGTGCGCACATGTGTCATGGTGATGCACGCAGACAGTCTTCACTTTCCGAATAATGCCTGAGAGATGTAAGCATCTCTTGCTCAAGCTGTAATTCATGATCTAACTACAATTTTCTAAACAGATTGTTTTTCCAAAATTCTCCATAAAGGTTTGTGTCATCTGTGTACAGTGTGTTCTTCTGTGTCATGGTGTGTGTGTGTGTGGTGTGTGTGTGTGTTGTGCACATCTATGGGTCTGTATGGTATGAGATGCTGCCTCTGTTATAACCACAGCCACATTGATGAACTGTGGATGAAAGCCTCATGTCATGCAAATCCAAATGGCAAATCCTCACAACTTGGAGTGGGAAAAAACTGGAGGAAACCTCCCTCAATAACCAGTTCCAAGCATAACACTCCAAAACTAAACCTCTCACTACGACACACACACACACACACACACACACACACACACACACACACACACACACAACACACACACACACACACACACACACACACACACACACACACACACAACACACACACACACACACACACACACACACACACACACACACAGCTTTCCAGTCTCATTATAAAGCCATTGCCTCCCTCTCTCGTGCGCCCAAACAAATACAATTGTAAATTGAGAACAGGGTGGAGGAGCAAAATATTCCCACAAAATGGAGGCACTCCCTTTGTGGTGACTGTGGCTTCACAATATGGGATTTCTGGAGTGCTTCCAAAACTGGCGCGTGGCCCCCTGTTCTGACAACAGCTGAGGCCCTGAGCCCCCGACCCCTTCCCTCCACACACAGAAACACAACAAGGTCTCAAGGGATCAGCACTGTGTGACACAATCTATCAGTGGATATTGCTCTATTGACAGTCCCCAGAAGAGTCTCCTTCTGTTTGATGATCTGTTGCCCTTGTTTCTTTCTTCTGACTTTTTTTTCTTCGTCCTTTCAATCATACATTGACCTTTGAGTCCAGATCTATTTTCTTTCCACTCGTTCATCCTGTACTTCTCTCCACAACCATGATCAACTCTGCACACCTGTCTTTTTTTTATTATTATTTCCGCTGCCATTTAAAAAAAATCTGACTGACACACACACACACACACACACACAAACACATACACACATACACACTTCATTGATCCTAGCCCCTAACACAATCAGACATCCCAAAACGATTCCTTCCTTTGGGGGGAAGGAATGAGGGTATGGGGAGGGGAGTCAAACCACAAGGGTTCATGCATATTTCATATCTACTATGATACACTTTCTGGTCCATCCATAATGCAGATACTGTTTAAGGATAAGCAGTGGGGGGCAGGGAGAGATTTAAGTTGGGGTAATGAAATGGAAAATGAGATAGCACCCACTACACATCACTCCATAGTTCAATCACAGGATGTCTTCACACCAATACCAGTCGTCCAGACCCAAACTTTTCCTCTGAGCTATTCATCAGAACCAATAGATGGATGACAAATTTGAAATTATCCTTATATTTTAATCCAGAGGAGAATTCACATGTGTTGTGTACAGGATGTGTTAACAGGAACATTATATGTAACTCTATTCAGTAGAAAATGGTCAGGGGGGATTGCTGTTGTGGAGCAGTGATTGATTGATAACTATTGGTTGGTTTCTAACCAAATACCTGCAAAACTGAAAAAAATGACAATTCCATCTGCTTCAGTTGTATTTTTGGTTTTGTGTTTAACATAAGAATGCTAACACTAAGATGGTGACCATGGTAAATATGTCCTGCTAAACATTAGCAGGACATACTTATGCACGCTGACTTAAGCATTTAACTCAATGCACTGCACCAAAGAACAGCCTAGCACGGTCGGAACCTTTTAGTCTTGTCAACAAATAGTTCTGGTCTACTACAATTTGGGTCATGTTAGCTAAACTCATATGGAAACAGGAGGCAAACAGTAAAATTATTATTGAAACTTCAGAGAGGAACGTGCTGGTTCAACTTTGACCTAACCACACACTGCACACACACACAGTTTTCAGGTGCATTGAGGGATTATTACCTGGTGTATATCATATGGCTAAACTGTTAGCTTGTTAACAACTTTTGTGATAATATGACTGCTCTTGTTTTGTGTTGGACTTCATTGTCGCAATGTCACTGTGTTGCTAGATCTTAACAATTAAATGCTAACATTGTTATAACTGACAGAGGATTGTGGCTGAAACTACAAAAAAATTGAATGATCTTTCTGTAGGGGGGAGGTGAAGCACATTACTACACAGAAAAACAGAAAATGTCAAATTCCCTTAGCAGTAGCTAATGTTCTTCTTCCGTAAATTCCCCTTATGTGCACAATCCAGCTCCAGTTAACCAGATGTTGCATATCAGCCTCTCCGTGAGGAAGCCAAGCCACTTGTCCCAACAAGGCATTCAAAGCACATGGTCTGAACATCCTCTGTATTCTGACTTAACATTCAACTGAAGACAGCAGGTAAAAGGGGGTCAATAACTTTACTGTGAAAAAGGAAATCCCTTCTCTTTAGTGGCTTTAACAGAAAGCTGCTAAAGTGCCTAATTCCTCTACTTTATCAGTGGATGTACATTTAAAACAGGAAACAGAGTCAAAGTGGATACTGGAAGAAGACATGAGTTTAAGAAGGTCTATCACTGAGATGGAAACAAGGCAATAAGCTTTCTGGCAGCAGACTGTCAGTTTAACGAGGCTTGATGTTGGCCTTCCTCTCTCTTTCCTTCTATTTCTCATTGAGTGATTTTCTTACACTGTGTGTTTCCATATTTCTCTGGCTTCGTCCATCTCTCTGTTCTCTCCTTCTGTCCCTGTCTGGGATTGCTGATAGTTTAGGGAGACATTACAGAGGTGAATAAGTGAGTCCTCTTTCATGAGTGATTTTAAGTTATTTCTTTTTCAATCCAAACCTCCTCCTTTCTCCCTCTCTACAGCCCCATCCCTCAATCCAGATGCACAACGCATGGAGAAAATACCAGAGATGCATTTCCATGTGCCACTAGGGATGTCCACAATCCAATTCCAGTCAAACAGATGTCATATATCAAGCTCTCTCTGAGGAAGCCAGGCTTCGAGAGAGAAACGGAGGGAGTAGGGGAGGAAAAGAGAAGGAACAAAGGATGGATGGTTTTTGAAAAGGCAGCAGGCTCAAAGTCAGACCCCACATGCCACAATGCTAGAACAAACACAAACACACAGTAGGATTGTAATAATGGTAAGGATGTGGTTACCACACCATTATACAACCTCTCTACTACTTTTATATCATCTTCTCATTATCCCCCCCTATGTACACCACTACCACCCCTCTACATCTCTCCCACTGTCTCCAGACTTTCTCTGGTAAACAATAAAGAAGGTAATTTGTGGTGAATTTAGTCACTTTTTCATTGAGAGACCCATTGAGCTTTTGCTTTCTGGCTAAAATGCACCATAAAGGTTGTCAGATGGGCTCATTATGATTTGTTGGTGCTGAGCAGAAGTCATTACTCACAATGGAGGGAGGGGGGCTGGCTGGCTGTATGGCTAGATGGTGGTTAGATAGATAGCTAGATTAATGGACAGATAAATGACCCCAATACATCTGGTTAACATGCATTCTGGGTAATTAGATTCTAATTAGATCTCTTCCACATTGAGTGGAAAATTTATAGAATCCAGCTCTAAACAAACCTAATAAGCTCTGAAGATCAGCGTATTCTATGTTAGTATGCTTAAGAAGTAGACAGAGGTACATGCTAGCAATAATAGTGATAATGATAATGTTAACAATATTCACCATCTTAGTTTTATATGTTAGCATGATAACATTTGAGTACAATTAAAGCTTTGACAGTTTTGCAGGTATTTGGTCAGAAACAAAGTAATGGACCAATTTCAAACCTGACCAGGTGATAAATTAAATGTCTGGGGATCACACGTCATTTAGGTACGTTGTCCGGGGAACCTGGATGTCTGTACAAAATTGTGTTGCAATCCATCCAATAGTTGTTGAGATATTTCAGTCTGGACAAACTTGACAGATGATGGACCAACCGACTCACAAACCGACATTGCCATTCCTAAAGAAAGAGCTCTAGCTCGGTTGAAAAGGTCACTTGAGTACCAACATCCAAAATGATATAGAATAAAATAGAACAACAACATAAACCATGGATGTGGGACAAATAAGAAAACTGATCATCCACTTTGGCAACATAAGGTTGAATGAAACTTTGGTGTGTATACCAGCTATGCAGATGTGCTCCTGTTTCCTCCCACAGTTAAAAGCAACACCTCCTCCAAACCATACGATGAGGTAGGTTGTTTACTCCCTCCCTTCAATAGGACCCATAGGAGTGTTTCATAAATTAGTGCCCCTAGCAGTGGCAGGAAATATGACCCAGAGGAGCATGTTCTCTCCTTAGTCCTGTCAAAACACTAGCTGGTTTAACGAATACGATCTAACTTTGCCCGTAAGTGTGAAGTGTTGTCTGCCATCGTTGGTCTGCCTGCTCCTCTACCTAATGAAGGCTGTTATTGACTGTAGCCCTCCATTATCATGATCAGCAAGTAGAAATAAAGGATGGATGGATGGTTGGATGGATGTAAATATGGTCCAAGTACTAGTAAACTAGGTTCTAATAAGCTGTAGAAGAACCTGGATATGATGGATGAATAATGAATGGGTGGAGAGATGGAGTGTGACATGTATTATAAATCTAAGATCTAGCTCTAAATCAATTTAGATGAATTCTGAACATCACCTTGACAACCCAGGGGGGTGAACATGACATGCAAAGATAATTACAAGAGTTATGCATGAATTATGCATACTCATGTTCCATTATTGTGGACTCAATTGCAAACTTCTAAGTACTGGAATATCATAAAAAATAGATTGTGTCACTAAATGTGACATCCAACACATCAACAACCGTGAAGAGCAAATTGTAGCTTAGACCGATGTGTCAGCTACCACAACAAACTGTATCACCTAATGTTGATATTCATATCTGAAATAAAGATCAGGACTATGACTGACGGGAGACTGAGAGTTAGGCATCTGTCAGCATATGACAATGACTATAATTTCTCCCTTTCTGTCTTCACGTTGCCTCCATCCCTCCTTTAATCCCATTCTCCTTTTCTCTCTTCCCCCCTCCCTATCTGTCTCTGTGCTGGTGTCCTATCTGTGTCCAGTTTTTTTTTTTTTGTTCATGGTTCAGGGCTTCTATCTGCCTAAGATGATTCCCTTGTGGCGCCATGAAGAGAGACAGAGAGGAAAAAAAAAAATCTCATTAAAGAAGGGATCATCTGCTGTCAACTACCAGCCCCAGCCGAGCACGGACACAGGGAAAATACAAATGGCCAGAAAGACCCCACCAGTAATTTGGAGTGCAGCCATGCTGCCCACTGTTTTGTGTCAGCTGCATATTGGACAGTGTAGTTTAATAAAACAAGAAAGAAGAGGAAACCTCAAAACAATGAAAAATATGAAATTTTGCTGAGGGAAATGCCATCAATGTCTTTTGTTTTTGTTACTTCATAAGGAATAGAATACACCGGGGAAAGTTAGAAAAATCTAATGAGAGCTGCATCAGGCCACAGGAAGCCTGAACAAGCAGTGGAATGAACTATGGTCTTCAGTCTAACCCTAAAGAAGAGTTTCCTCAGCTCAGTCAAAAAATAAAGCGGCAAATGAGATGAATTGTTGTTTTATTTCTGTGAAAAGAAGTGAAGCCTAAATTAATTAGTTGATTTGAGGCACAGGTAGAAATTGGATCCTTGATTAAATCTCATGAGAAGTTGCGTATTAGAACAGCAATGAGAGGAGTGCAGCAATTATTAGGGCTGCAAATGAGTATTTATGTTATTGACTAATCTACTGATTATTTTATTTCAATTTATCGATCAATTAAAAAAACAAAAGCTATTAAATTTACAATGTTACGAAATCAGACAAACAAGCAGACAAATATTCTTATTTGAGAAGCTGAAAGTAGCAAAGGTTTGATATAAGCCCTTTTCATGAAATTTTGACATGTTACAACATTGACGTTTGCGTGTAAATGTTTTATCTGATCATTCTTAATGTTACTCAAATCTATGTTATTGCATGTCTATTGTTAAAACTGTGTGTTGCTGATTTTCTTGGCCAGGTCTCCCTTGTAAAAGAGATCTTTGATCTAAATGGGACACACCTGGCTAAATACAAAAGAATTCAGTAAAAATTAAACTGACTTCACACTGAAGTTCCCACTACAAGGCTTTCAAAGTTGCCAGTCCGCTGTACTATTCACAATACACAACTTTTTCGTTGTTGTTGTCTTCTTTTCACACTACCTGACTGACAACACACTACTAGATCTTTCATCGGAAGGAATCCCAAAGTCTAGTCTCCAAACTACACTTAGTCACAAAAATATATGCTAGAAGTGACACGGGACATGACACTGTGTAATACCATATGCAAGATAGGATTTTCAATGTCCACCAGAAATAAATACTCTAAGGTGTTGGTGGCTGATTTGCAGCAACAAAAAGAAAGAAGGAAAGAAAGATCAGACGGAGTGCTTCTAGGGGGTGTTGTGGTTGGCACACATGTTCACAAATATCTTGTTTCCACACGTCTTAGGCTGATTTCTCGATGTGCAACAACAACTTTGGTCCGTGTTGCAAAGGCAACACATACAGTAAAATTACAGGCAACCCCTCCACCCTGGTTTCTACTCAGCCCATGATTACGCTCTGATTGGCTGGAGCTTCCCGGCAGAGATCCTGACAGCTGCTGCCTATGTCTGTGAGGCACCAGCGAGCCTCTCATCTCGTGTTTATGAACGATTCACACACTCAAGTGCATTAAAGCGTGCCCCAAGCCAACGCCTATTTGCCTCCGATCTGAGGCTTTCGTCAGGGATCTCCCAAAAATTGTTGGCAAGTTGAAATAGGGCTCTCACTCTCACTTTTTCCCTAAATTACTATTTCTAAGTCTCTGCTGTCCTGATTCCTTACTCTTTACTTATAGTTTATACCGCTTCATAAAATGACAAAAAAGTGATGGGCAATAACAATAACTTTCTAATTGGTATGATATTTCCCAGCTCTTGCTATTATTGTAGGAAAAAAAGCTTCTTCAAACCGAAGATAATCTTCCAAACACTTGCTGCCCTATTTTTCCAAATGATATTACGCACACCACTTGCATTGCAAATTTTCACCTGAAAAAGGTTGCCTCATCCCAAAAAATATGCCTTTTTTAAAATTCAGCACTCATTAGCTGAAATTAAAGTGAGGTTGCCTTTTGCACTACAAAGGTAGGAAGATGTAAATCAATGTGAAAGGAAAATGGGAGATCAAGAAAAAAAGGAGAGATGAAGACAGAGAAATAGGAACTTCAAAGCGTTGCTCTGTGGAAAAATAATCATTCCTTCTGGTATTGATGCAACAGGTCGCCATCTTTGTACACCACCTGGAAACTCAGCAGATACCCTCAAACACAGACACACTTTTTCTCAACATCTCATTCCCACTCGCTCCCCTCCCTTCTTGTGGAAAGTAGCAACTCTCAAGAGTTTTAACATGCTAAAACTCCCTGCCTCTGCATCTTCTCAAGCTCATCCAGTGATGATGTGACCTCTCCTCCCTAGCGTCTCACAGTCAAGCCTCATTTCCTCCAGATCAAAGCCCCACCCCTGTGAGGTGCTCTGGTCAGACAAGCCGCCGCTCCTCTGAGGTGGTTTAATCAGAGGTGACGCTCTAAAGAGGCCAAGGAACAGTATGCTTTTGGAAAAGAGCAGGCATCCACAGAAACCATGTCTTGTTTTCGAGCCCTCTCAGTCTCCTACTTTAACCAGGAAACTGTTCACTGTGCAGTTACAGACAGGCCCGTATGGCAGGTGAATCCCATGGGGTTCATTAAATCAAATCTAGCAGATTAATGCTAGTTGATGGGGACAGCCAACCTGCACCTTTCTTTAGAAACGTCACTGTAACAGGCAGATGTGCTCCAGTTCATATTTGCAGCTTGGAAAAAGAAATATGTAAAGGTTGGGAGGAGTTGTGTGTATGTGTGACTCAGTGTGTATGGTGTATTAGCCAATATGTATGTGTCTGTGCATTTGTGTGTGTACCATGTGGAGAACAAATTAGACATCACACAAATCCCTGAGAAGTCTGGTGTGGTAAGCAGAACTGGCCTTGGATAGTTCTCCTGCTGTGGGATTTAAACAATGCAGAGAGGAACTGTTCATACCTGCCAGTATTGTAGTGCTATTGTGGCAACGCCGGATGTTCTGTGTATTGTTTCAAAAATGGAAAGGAACATGTCTTTACTTTTACTTCTGTCTTTGAAATAGTGTTGTTAAGCAATCTTCTTCTACAGGTATTTTAGAGTTGTATACCAGCTGTGTCCTGTCATTGACAAAGTATATTCAAACATTTCTTCAGAGGAACTAAAGAACTGAAGAGAAGCTGTCAACAGCAAACAGTACACATCCCACACAGCAGCTCATGACAGGACCTCAAATTATGTCTGCCTCCGCACTACAACAACTCTGCTTTAACCTTTTCCATTACGGAGCTAAAAAAATAATCAAAATACACTGATGCCGTCGCAATTCAAACCTATTTCAGGACAAAATTGCAGTGAAATGGGATGACTCATGCTACAAAGACCATCAGAACTATCACTGAGAATAGTTAAAGAATAAGCTGCAGTGACGCAACAGTGGAAAAAGAGAGAACAACAGCAGCAGAGTGGGTGTAAAATACACCAGCTTGGACTAAATAAAATAAAAATTTTCAGCACGATGACAAACATGTCTCACTACGACTGTTGACCTCAATCTTCATAAAAGCTGAGCACTTAAAGTTTTCTTTTTGGGCTATTTAAAAAGGCTTTTCACACAGACCATAAAACTACGGTATATAAAAATGTTATCAGCTCTGGACTTTCAAGAGTCAGGTTAGCTTGCCCACTCACAGCACTGTGCTCGCTGTGATTATTCACTCCAAACAGGATCTGAGTAAACTGCTTAAAGTCAAGATCATATTGAAAACTAGAACACAGAAGTGCTTTCAAAAGGTTGCAAGTTGTGCGCCCACAGGCCAGAGGGATTTGTGTAATTCAGTGTCAGTTATGTATAGAACACAACAACTAAAAGTGAATTAATTATCCACTTTTTTTTACATTGAGCTCTGAGACGTGATCTGTTTATAAGCAGGATCAGTTTTAAGGTGTGATCATGTTATCAATAATCTTGGTGGGCATATGACGAGATAATTATGTAATTCAGTCAGGAACACTCTCGTCACAGATGCAACCATTTATTGTAATAAATGGAAATACAGTTATTCTTGGTGCTGATGGCTCCACTCTTGATAATGCTCCCTGGACCAGCTAAGCTGAACCACGGAGCGCTATGCAGGAACCCCCCCCCCCTTCGGGTAAAAAAAGAGTGAGCCAAATAAAAGACATTGAAAACCATTTTAAACTTTGAGTCATCTTACGATTCTAGGTGGTTGAGGTTAAGCGTTGCCAGCAACAGCAGCAGCAGCAATTTTGACCAATTGATTCGTCAACAGGGACACAAATTTTTTCATTCAGTTAGGGGTGGTCACCACGAAAGGGGAACATGACCATTTCACGAACTGCCATAAGACTGGGCTGCAGCAGCCTGCTCTGGGGGACACAATCCGTGGTCTCTGGGGAATTAAACAAGGGGAAATTAAACGCCACACGCCAGGGACAACAACGGGACGGACCGCCACACGTGGAACACGCTGCAACAACGGGACGGTTGTGGTTAGTAGAAGAAAAATGGGGAAAGGAACTGCCACATGCGGGACGCAATGAAATTCTTGTTTTGTTTGACCCATCCACCAGCCCAACCAATCTCTTTATGCAGATTTTCGGCTTTTCAATACTACTCGCACCCGTAATCGTAATCGTTTTCACGAAAGATGCTTCCCATTAAAATACATTTGTTTAAAATTCATGCTCACCACCACGAAAAAAAAAAAAATAGAAAATCGTGCACTTGTATATGACTCACCATTTTACAAACTGCCATGAGACTGGGCTGAAAGCAAACACAGCCAATAAGCTAAATGAAAGAGGAGTTTGATGCATTTTAATTCAATAAACTTGAGTGAAACCCTGAGGAGCAATTCATCACTCAATGTCAATTGTTCATTATTCTTTCATACTGTTTTTTTTCAAATTCATGGGTTGAATTACAACCAGCTTCTTGAGTTGTAATGACTTAGATACCAGAATCAATGAAACTATGAATCAATGAAAGTTTTCTGAAATATGATCATGATGGATGCCAACTTAGCAAGTGAACCCCAAAACTAGCCGTCCCCCTCTGCCAGGCTAACCTCTGGACCAAAATAAGTCCCACATGTGCACATTTGGCAGGAGCATGACCCTATTAACCCTAACAAAGGCCTATGCTGGGCTTTTGCTAATGACACCCCCCACCTTCCCTCGTCTGGTCCATGATGGCTGACTGACAGTCATGGTCTGCACATACAAACAAACACACCACATTATCACACACACCCTGTGGAGGCTGGTTGTGTGTCGATAAGGAGGAGGTCAAACAACAGATGGCAGACAGAGGATTAGTACAACTCTGTCAACTTCTAGTTAAACACAGCAGAGACCCACACAAACATACTGCTGCATTACAGCTGGGTTATGGAAGTCATCTCTACTTTTCCTTATAGTAATTTTGCTGGGCTAGGCTTCACACTCACACATGACACAAGTCTCTACCTAAATGGTTCACAAACTGGGGGTTGATACTAGTCTGGCTATCACCATACCAAGCCAAGCTCAATAGATTACAGATTGAGCGTTGGTCTGGGGAGTGTGCTCTGTATCTTCTCTGCACAAGAGGTGTGGCCAACAGGCATAGTTCAAATGACTCTGGACGCAAATGGAAAGATCTTCAACCAATGAGACCAACAATCCGGGTGACGTAGAAGCGACAGCGGCATCAATGGGTTTGCTGTGCTTTGATGGCGTACGGTAGCCGCCACTATGTTGAAAATAAACAAGAAGCTGTTTGGTCGCTTCTCTATTGTGATCGTGTTAAACCCACCAATAGAGCGCCAGTTAGATAAGCCAGTATGTGATTGATTCCCACAAAATTGTGAATTGAAGCAGGAAAATTAAAATGTGCAGGTTTCCAGACCGAGCTGTAGGGCGAAATCAAATGGCCAGCAGAGTGGGCGGGGTTTAACCAGTCTAGGTTGGAACCCCATAAGGATCAAAAGAGAAATCTCAGAGTCACAAGATTTATTTTTTCTAATGCCTCTTAAATTATTGCTTTTTCTTGTTAAATCTATAAACTGTCTACATTAAGCAAACTGAGTAGGGAATATCACTATATGCTTAATATATCTATCTCAATGACATATAATGTAACCTGCTGTGACCAGAACTGGAACAAGTGCCCTACCTGATCTCTAGCCATTATAAAAAGGGGATATTAACAAGTTACAAATATTTGACACAAGAAGAAAGGTGGCTATAGACAAAAACTCAGAAGATCACCACAGTCACTCAATAGGAATTATCCTCTAGGGAGCATGAATGCATATCTGTAAATGTAATGGCAATCCATCCAATAGTTATGAACTGACAACTACAACAACAACAACAACAATAATAACCAACCGATTTGCCGAATGTCAGGTTGACAGACATTAGCTCTGTTTCTGATGGCTCTTCTTATCTTACATACTATATTACATGCCTAAACCAGAAGTTTAACAACAGCAAAAATTAAAAAAAAATAATGAAAACCTCACACACTGTCGACAGAGGAAAAGGATTCAAAAAGGTGTCAGTTGTAATCAGTTACATTTATCAGAGTCACAAAGCCTTCTGGGAGAGGAAGCTGGTCTGACAGATCTTCTCATAAATTGCTCCACAAATTTTAAAGCTGAGCACTATAAAAAAATAAGCCAGTGTGTCAATGGTATAGCAATACTTACTCCCCTCTGGTAGGCGCTACAGAACACTGTACACCAAAACCAACAGACCCAGGATTAGTTTTTTTCCTCAAGCCATCACTCTGATAAACAGCTGACTTCTTGTTCACGGTGTCAGGTTCAGTTCCTGTGCAATAACCCAGCAACACTGTCTCTAATCAGCACCTGTTTACTGATTCCACTTGTTATTTTCTCATTATTCTCTATTTCAAAGCTGTTCACACTGTAATATCATACTTATATAATAATATAATAACATAATACTATTTATTCCAGCATCCTTTGCACTATGCCCTATAATTAAAATAATAACTATAATAATAATTTACTCCTGCATACTTTGCACTCATCATTGCACACCTGTCTATATTGTTTCTGTTTATAGTGTGTATACTGTATTTTGTTTGTTTTGTTTTGTATGAGTGAGCGCATTGTGAGCAATACGATCAAAAGCAAAATTCCTTGTATGTGTCCCCATACCTGGCAAATAAAGATGATTCTGATAAAAGAAAACACCATTTCATCAGTTTTGAAACTGACACTTCCAAGTAACATCAGGGTCAGAACCTCCTTGCAACACAAGTGATGCTTAACATAAGCGTGTGTAGGCGTTGATGTTTTTTTCTCCATTGTGCAACCATGACTGTAAACATTTTAGGCTGAGCACACTCACGCACCGGGAGAACTGCCAAATACATCTAGTGCTCTGGGGATGCTTTGCAGCTGTCAGGAATTTCTTATCACAGCCGCTTCCACAGAGACTTGTGAAGCTTGATGTCGACTTACATTATGATTCTGTCCGTGGACTGAATATCCAGGTCAGTACAGTAAGACTTCTCAGGATTAGATGTCAATATGTACAGCTAGCTGCACGGGTTAGACTTTGTCTCTGTTTCCAGTTCTCTCAGGCAGTTAGCAGAACACAAATTTAAGTTTTTCACCACTCACTCCCAATTTTAACCTGTTGGAGCACACAGGTGTGTCGACTAACCAAAATCCAATTGCATCAGGCAAGCAGTCAGGCAAGAGCAAATGACTTGTGTGTGTGTGTGTGTGTGTGTGTGTGTGTTTCACTTCTGCTGTCCCACATCATTAATTGGCAGATTAATTAATTAATTAGACCAGACAGAATATAGTCTCTGTGCTAATAATATGCACCACTAACTCAGAAAGAGTACAATGACAGTGTCCTACTGTCAACAACTCCATGTAAAAAAACAAAATCTGACAAAAACCAACATGTTTAACTGGCTAACAAATCTATAGTTTTATTTTCAAGAAAGGCAAGGGTAATTTTCAAAAATAAACTGGGCACAGTAGTTTTTAGTCAATGTGAATCAAAACAAAGTAAATAGCGAATGTACTTGGGACTATATTCTGCTGTAGAATAATATGCAGTAGATGCAATCAGAAATATTACGTTGGATTTGGGGTTAACTCAAAATAAACTATAGTGCAGAGGTCATTAGCAAGGAAACAACATGTCTCATTCACTTCAATCACTGCTTGTTTGCTTTCCTGTTGAAAGTCAGATAAGAACATTATAGCATATCTAGAGAGTGGTATCGATCTTCATATAATGCAAATGTTGAACTACTTGTTTTACAACAATGGTGGTCTATGGCACAGAGGAACAACCTATAGCATATCAGAGTTTCACTATACAGGGAATACTTCACAGTAGGATCAATTCATTGTTGGCTTTAGACTTTTCATGGAATTGGTTGACAATAAGAAATGTATATATGCAGTATCCTCTAATGGTGGCATGTTGTAATTGTTATTCCTAACATTACATTTGTACAGAATAAATTATGAATATACTGCAAATTACGGCATTCATAATATGTATAAAATCTCTGCTGATCCACTCCAGTCTTTTATATGAATTAACTGTCACACACTCAAGAGTTTGGACAGAAACATCTGCAGTGAGAGCACCAGCTGGAGCAACAATATAACGAACACACCAGCATACTAACCAAGGCTGAGGCACACACACACACACACACACACACACCACACACACACACACACACACACACACACACACACACACACACACACACACACAAAGAAATCTACAAACATAAGTCGGACACACAGACACATCCATGCTACCATTAGCCATTCTCCTTGTGCTCAGGATTCATTATTTAGGGACTTAGAGCACACCTTGTCTGAGTTAAAGCATCTGCAATTCAAACAGGCCCGAAGTGGAGCAGGGACTCATTGAGCAGCCCGTCTGACATACCTTCAACAGTGCACGCACGCACGCACGTGTGAAGCAGTTGAATTACACTTTCATCAACTTGACATATGTGTGTGTGTTTCTTCTACATGCATGTCAAATCACACAACATTTAACACAAAATACACAGAAGTTGTTGTTTTTTCCAGACTTGATAATAAAAGGTCACAATGTAGAGATTAACAACATCAGCGCATCGTGTCAGGATAAACAAAAGACCATTTAGACAATACACACATGCTTGGAGTCCCACTGCCATTCATCCGATCTTTCAATGTAGACAGAATGGAACATGAGATTGGATATTTGGGCTGAACACCATCTGACAATGAGACATAAACTGAGGCACGCTTTCTGGCTCAGGTGTCAAGCTATTAAATATTACAGTTTTAAACTTTGCGGAGGCTATTCTCCGCATGCCATCAAGCGCGGGCAGGCACATGCGGCCGCATGCACAAACACACTACACCTGCCTCAGGGCATCCCTTAGGGTACACAAAGAGTCTCCCACATTTAGCACCTGGTCTCACACACGCTGCCCCACACACTCTGTATGCCACCTGTGTGAGGACGCCAATATCAATTTAGAAAACAGGAGTGAGGCGAACATTTTCTTTTGTCTCCACATCCCCGCACACACATTTTATCAACAATTCCTATCTGACCCCATTGTCACTTATGTGTTAATCATAGACAAGATGCTTAACCCGACTGGCTGAAAACCTGATCATGAAACAACTGAAGCGTCATTACGCGCGGCCATGACAGATGCGGATCAAACACTGGCTTGTAAAAGGCTTAGAAGAGGAAAGGGTTCTTAAAACACATTAGAGGTTAAACAAACAAACAAAGCCAAGAGTCTCATAAGAAAACTATGGAGTTAAAATGTACCATAAAAAATATACAAGCTACAAGCTTAGGCAGTGTGATCTCCTTGTTCCCACATGACAGGAGACATGACTTTCCATACACTGTGGGTTATCCAATCTGTCTTCCTCTTGTTTCATCACCACAACTGCAGGCAAACAATTTACATTTCACTCTGACTGTGCTTGCACGGCGTTCATTATATGTCAATTAAGTTTCAGCTAGGCAAGGACATTAAAGCTGTAATGAGGAAGAAGAGGTTTGGTTTAAACAGATAAATAAATAAACTCAGATAAATATAAGGGCAGACGGGAATGGTCTAGTCAGAATCAAACGAGAAACAAATTACACCCCAACACCACTTATAAATATTGAAGTCTTTGATCTTCAAACCAAATGAGCGATTCGGCCTGGGGTGTGTGTGTGTGTGTTATAATGTGGACTGTGTACACCCCAGGCCACATTATTTTACAAAGAGGGTTGAATTGAGGCAAAGCTAAGCTGTGTCTCTGCATTCAGAATGCAGAGACACACAGTGCAGATCACAAGCATCCCTGACTAAGCAAGTCCAGTCAGCTTTACTGCTGATTCTCTGTTTGAACAAATGTGGACTGATGATACCACTTAGCTACTTTGTGTTCCAAATGTATAGCGGTTCATTTAAAAGTGGGGTTGGTAACTATTTCCAATATACCCTTTTAAAATACTGTTTGCAATGGTCTCCACACCCCGACAGCAATAAATAAAAAAAGGAAAAGGAGAGAAAAAGATCTGTCATCGGTAGCTGCTGTAATCCTATGAATTCACCCACCAATCACTGCCTTGCGGTCCGCTTAGAAAGAACCAATGGAATGCCTCCTTGCCCCGCTGCGCGTATTCTAACCCCTACTGCGTACGAGCCTGAGCTCAATGTGCACCGTCACCGCAGTCCTTTCTCCGCTCTGAAGCAGTGGTGCTCGTGCACATGTGTGTGTAGGGGGAGCCCCAAAAGATGCTACTTTCAAACTGTAATAGCTTTTCAACACAACCTACCCTGCCTTTAACAAATATAACCAAATTCAAACAAACCAATTCTGTATAGCTCTTTTTCAATTAGCTGAATTGACTTTATTAATACAGTCATAAAAATACATGTACCCTATATTTGGAATTGCAACTATGGGGCTGAAGTGTTTTTTCAGCTGCTTGTAATGAGGGTCTGAAGAACCATAGTATTTTGCATGCTGCAAGTGCCAAGCTATAAAAAAGATTATTGCAACTAGCTAGCATTTTCACAAAACTGAAAAATGGATAACAAACGCAACACTTACATTAGTAAGAAGTAATTAGTAGAACATTAGTAAATTACAGTATCACTGCACAGTGGGCAATACAGTTGCTTGCTTAAAATATGTTAAAATTGTGCATTCAGTTATTTCATATTTTCATTTTCATTTCATTTTTGTGAATACAAATCTGTAAATACACAGGCCACAAATGAGAAACAACTGGCACAGGCTAGCTACTTTTACTTTGCATTAAGCTAAAGTGCTACATGTAATTGGAGAGTCGGAGAATCGGAGCAGCCGGTGAGGTATTACAGTCAGTCTATCGCACCGTTGTGACAAAAAGAGAGCTGAGCCAGAAGGCAAAGCTTTCGATCTACCGGGCAATTTTTGTTCCTATCCTCACCTATGGTCATGAAGGCTGGGTCATGACCGAAAGAACGAGATCCAGGGTACCAGGGTACAAGCGGCCGAAATGGGTTTCCTCAGGAGGGTGGCTGGCGTCTCCCTTAGAGATAGGGTGAGAAGCTCAGTCATCCGAGAGGAGCTCGGAGTAGAGCCGCTGCTCCTTCGCGTTGAAAGGAGCTAGTTGAGGTGGTTCGGGCATCTGGTAAGAATGCCTCCTCGGCGCCTCCCTAGGGAGGTGTTCCAGGCACGTCCAGCTGGGAGGAGGCCTCGGGGAAGACCCAGGACTAGGTGGAGAGATTATATCTCCAACCTGGCCAGGGAACGCCTCGGGATCCCCCAGTCGGAGCTGGTTGATGTGGATCGGGAAAGGGAAGTTTGGGGTCCCCTACTGGAGCTGCTGCCCCCGCAACCTGATGCCGGATAAGCGGATGAAGATGGATGGATGGCTACATGTAACGTGGAAAGCCCAACTTCAAAACATTCTGTTATATAGAAGTGTAGGCCTATGAATAGACATAAATGCAAATTAAGCTCTCAAATAAATGTGTCACTTTTGTTTATTATATAAATCAACTCATATGTAGTAAAATATGAATTCTCTGACATGATCACATGTTGATGTAGCACTTCCTTGTTGGAGTTTTGGCCACAGTTCTGCTATACGTGCAGGCCAAAAGATCTTTGTTGGAAATAGGATTACTTGTATATCTTGTCTGAGGCCTGTGAAAGCTTTCAGGAGCCATCACGCCTGACTGTCAGGGGTCTGGTTGGTCCGAGGTGAGCCCTGTGGTGTGGGAAAATCCCAGGGCAGAGGATTAGACTGGAGAAATAGGGGATTTACTGGTTAAAAGCTGACCTCTGACACGCATATAACAGCCTTTTGATTCAACAGATCAGCCTATTCTGCTTTCCGCCTCTGGACTTTGCTGTCATGCTGTCACTTAACCAAAGTCACATTCACTGTAATGGCTGTGCACGATAACAATGGTTTTCTGTATACAAGTCTGTTACGTGACCAATGCGACGGTTGATGCGACAGCCTGCGACGCAGCTGAAAGCACAGCAAGTGGGATCGCACATACTGGCGTTACATCAGCCTCTGAATGTGCGATACAGTCACACTGTTCATGTGAATCATCTCCTGATAAAGTGGACCAAGTCAAAGGTGAAACTGCAAGCTCCCATTTTGATTATATTTCCAGGTGCACTTTAGATTTTTCCAACTCTAACCTACCAGGCCATACATGTTTCCAGTGTTGGGTATCAAAATCATAGTCAAAGCTAATTTGAGCTCTTTCAATATCAAATTCAAGAATTGTTACAGTCTGTCTGCTAGCCATAACTACAAGAGTATCAGATTGAAAAATACATCACAGAGGGGGCTTACGATGAAAGACTACCTTGCTGGCGAGTTACTCTGCTCTCTGGTTTCACAAGATTTTCAGACTTTAAAAATGGAAGGCATACCTCGACAGCTCGAGCACTCCTGGGGCCACACTACTAAGTGAAGAGTGAATCAGGGACATTTCTTTACGTATACTGTATATCTACGTATTGCACGCCACAAACATCTGGTTTTGATTCTTATTATGTGTGTCTGTTTTATGTTTCACAGCAGGAAGTCAATCAAATGTCACTGGCAAAAAATACAAACTATGTGGTATCGAGCAAAGCACAACACTTTCCTGCTGACTAGAGCATCTATTTGAATGAAGCCAAAAATAAATTGACAAGGTAAGCTTATGGTCTGCGCTTCAAGTTCAATATTTATTTAGGCTAAAGCAACTTAATGCTGATATTTTGACACTCAACTTAATTAAATTTGACACTTTTCATCAGAAAAAAAGCTAGACGTTTTTCTGACAGAAATTTCTTAGCTGGGGTCCAAATGCTTTGAAAACAACTTTCAGATAAGGGAACACTAGAAAATTTCATTGAATCAAAGCCAATAACAACCTCAAAAAAACGATGTTAATTCTATTTGTGTATTAATCTCAGAGTCTGATGTAATGTGGACATCAGCAAGCTCTTTGTTTCTCAGGTCTCTCTTTCTCTTGTATGCATGTTCACTCTGTCTATTCTTATTTGTTCTGCTCCCATTGTCATACTGATAATGCAGTACTTGTCTGGCATGTTGTCAAGACAGCAGCAAAGTTACAGCACACTCATTGCCTTGGCAACCGGTCAACTTGCATAAATAAACTTGGCCAGATGAGTGATAAAGATATAGAAGGAAGAGAATAGCTGAGTTCTAACTAGTTAGCAACAGAGACATTATTTTGCGCAATAACGCTTCAATCTGATTGCTTTGGCAGGTGTCTGCATCACTGGCTCCCATTTCCATCCATCTTAATCCAAAATGACTCAACGTCTTTGCCCACGCAGTCTCCTCACAAAACACAGGCCTTTAAAAGTACATGTCATTGTACTTTACATCCTGTCTGGACTGGTTACAGCATGCACCATAAAAATGTGCTTTGTGTGTTTCAATCCAACCATTGTCACATTATGTAATCTCTTTATCTATTGATCTATTTAATCTTAACTGTATATTAACACAGCAATACACCCTTAAAAGAGCATTTTTAAAATGGAAAATGCAGAAACTATGGTCAAATTTGACATATCGGGCGACAGCTTCGTGCAGATCGCCTAAAAACAAATAAATTATCCAAAATCCAAAGATATGTTTGAAGTAGTTAGTTAAGGTACAGCGTCGCCCCTACATAGCATGCCAACATGCACACAGTAAAAAAGTTATAACATGCTGATGTTTAGCAGGTATGTTTACTACCTAAGTTTAGCTTGTTAACATGCTTGAATCAAACAAAGAGTTGTTTTTAATAGATAGATGAAAAGTTAAGGGATCACCAAAGTGATTAAAATTCATCCCTTGGGGAACATACATTTCTGTTTCATGGCAAACCATCAAAAAGTAATTTCACTGAAAATCTCAAATGTCAAAGAAGGAAGAGTAAAAAGTGAAGGGATCACCAAAGTCCATAGGATTCATCCTCTTGGGAACATGAGTCCATCCATCCATCCATCTTCATCCGCTTATCCGATATCGGGTCGCGGGGGCAGCAGCTCCAGTAAGGGACCCCAAACTTTCCTTTCCAGAGCCACATCAACCAGCTCCGACTGGGGGATCCCGAGGCGTTCCCTGGCCAGGTTGGAGATATAATCTCTCCACCTCTCCTCCATTGTTTGTTTATTTGTTGTTTGGGTTTTGTTTGTTTTGTTTGTCTATGGTAATTGAGTTTTGGAGGTGTGTTGGTTGTTGTGTGTTTGTTTTCGGGCCCCCTCTGAAAAGCTTTTAGTAGCTTATTTGGGGTTCCCATTTCATGCGTCCTGTATAGGATTGTTGTGCCTCATGGAATTGTGTCTGAATGTACAATAATGACGTGTGAAATAAACGAAACGAAACGAAACCTAGTCCTGGGTCTTCCCCGAGGCCTCCTCCCAGCTGGACGTGCCTGGAACACCTCCCTAGGGAGGCGCCCAGGAGGCATCCTTACCAGATGCCCGAACCACCTCAACTGGCTCCTTTCGACGCGAAAGAGCAGCGGCTCTACTCCGAGCTCCTCTCGGATGACTGAGCTTCTCACCCTATCTCTAAGGGAGACGCCAGCCACCCTCCTGAAGAAACCCATTTCGGCCGCTTGTACCCTGGATGAGAACGAGTGCCCATTCCAAATTTTGTGCCAATCCTTGTGATAGATATTGAGATATTTCACTGGATAAATGGTAGCCTACAGCAAAAGTCAGGGGATCACCCAAGTAGGAATCATAGTTTAGGCAGCATGGATGTTTGTACAAATTATCATGGCAATCCATCCAAAATTTGGGGAGATATTTCACCTTACCATCCCTGGAGCCATGTGTAGCAAAAAGAACCTGTCAATATATAATTTTCAGAGGATTTTAAACACTTTATTATTGATATTGGCCTAAATAAATATCTGATGGGCTATAGCAAAAGCCATAAAAGAGCAGAACTGGAGCCTATTTCTCTATGACAACTTTGTATGACTAGTTTTAGATGAACACTTCAACACCACCCAGCACAACCACAATCATTACAGTAGTCTGCCTGTTTTCTCCTTGGTTTGTGTGTGTGCTGACCTTATGTCTCAGTGAAGCAGTGTGTTACTTCAGGCCTCTATCAGAGGAAGCTGGCCATGCTTCAGAGCCTTTTTTCATCTCCTGCTTCTTGCCCCCTCTATTCTCTCTGCACCCAGACCAGTTGATAGATACCTGTACAACTTTGCAATGTGAGCCAACCTACTCCCTCATCTCATCCATGGACTATACAGCCTTTACTTAAAAGCATCTCTGTTAATATTAAAATGCACGCACGCACGCGCGCACACACACACACACACACACACCACACACACACACACACCAACACACACACACACCACACACAACACACCACACACACACACACACACACACACACACACACACACACACACACCACACACACACACACACACACACACACACACACACACAAACGAAAAAGTGTCGGTGAACCAGCTGAACAGAAGCAGGGACAGCATCACAGCTCATTCAGCCTATTAGAGTCAGCTTTGACTCATGCAGAGCTGTGACTAGAACTACGACAACTCGCCCACTCCTCAGATGACGACAAACTACAAACAAAGACAGACAGACGGGGAGGAAGGAAGAGAAAGAGGTGGAGAGAGATGGGGGTTAAGAGGAATAGCAAGGGTAAAAGCTGTGTCGAAGTGTGACAATAGATTAAAAAGAATTTAATTGGGTAAAGGAAGACAAGCAAGTGCAGTTTAAAACACACACACACACACACACACAATTCTCCATCAACACAAAAAATGAGACTCTTGAGTGCTGTTTCATGGAGTGGCTGTCTTGGCCCTTTCTTTAATTTTAGACAGCAACAGTCAATTCTCTCAGGTCAATATGCCACTTAGGCCAACCAATAATCAGAAGGCTCGCTGAATCAATAAACCAATCAAATAATTTAACACTGCATAGTCATCAAGCTCCTTTTTTCAGTTTGGACAAATGAGGCTTTAGGTTCCAATGGGATTTGGGTTCTGTAATGAAAATAGGACAAGTCATTAAAGTAATGGGAAAGTCAAAGAGAAACTGTCAGCATCTCTCTAACTTCAGAAGGTAACCTAATCAACAAAGTTATGATCTCTGTCCGGTGTCATACAGTAGACTGAGCATGTGTTATCATTCCTATTGTTTATTTATTCCTGGTCACTTTAAGAATCACATACTTTCATGTATGAACCAGTGATACAAAGATGACACCGGGGAAAAGAATACTTTGCTGTTGTACAATGCTGACCTCTGTTGGCTGCTACAATCTTAAAAGTAAAACAGAGAACTCTTTTTCCAAAATGACCACCCCTGAGGAAGTCTTCCAAACACATGAACCCTTGCAGGACTGTGTGTTCAAACCACACCGCTGGTACAGCTCTGATCAAGGACTTTCACGTCCACCCCAACCCCCAACCCCCACCCCCCGGATGAAAACAGGTGGCTGGACGGAGAGAACTGGAGGAGGATAAAATAAGATGAAGAGAGAATCAAAGAGGTCTTTGAAGTGGTGCATTGCTTAAACCTTGCTGCACTGGCCTGAATGGATGAAGAGGTGCATGGATGGATGAGTGCAGAGTGGAAAAAAGAGGGGTTAGTGAGTGGAGGTAGATGCATTGATACAGATGGTACGTCAGAATCAAAAATCAATAAACACAGAATAAAGGAAATAATTGTTAGTTGACCAGTATTGTTTGACATGAGAGAGAGAGTTTAATGATGTAAATGCAAACTCCCTAAACAGGTGTGTGTGTTCTAACATAAATTCAAAAGGGACCAATGATAACGTGTACTGTGTGTGTGTATGTGGGCGACAGAGATTGAAAAGTTGGTGGTAAAGAGATAGTGTGTGTTACCATTGCTTGCACTAAATGCTTATACAGGAAATGAACGCCTGAGCTATACAATTAATGGAAAATGTGCTTTTTGTTGAACGCACAGAGAGCCGCTTTAGAGAGCAATGATATCAGTTAGCTAAAGTCAAAAGCTAAACGTTCCACCAGGCAAAGTGCACAAAGTAACAAACATGAGAAGCAATCAGGATGACATGAATGAACTCTCTACCGGGGTGGGCGGGTTGGAATTGTAGTCCTGAACACAGTAAATGTTAATTTGCTGTGCATATGACAGCAATGAGCCTTCCTCCCTTTATTTTCAGTGACTGTTCAAAGGCAGCTTAGCATGCTAAGCCTTCATTAAGGCATGGATCAGCACCATGGCAAAAATCGGAGAGAATTAGTATCACTAGCGCACAGGTCGGGGAGAATTACTGATGTGGTTTGCTGATGTGAGAAGAATAAAAACTAGCTACCAGCGGTACAAGACTACAACCATGTTGTGTTCATTTAGAGCAACTGCAGAGTGCATGGCAGTTGTGCCAAATAGTGTTTAACTTCAGAAGGAACGTTTTTACAACTTTTTTCAGTATTATCTATCTGTCCCTTTGATGCATTACTAACTTAAATGTTCTTTTCTATCTTTGACAGTGATTTGTAAAGTAACACATCTTTTCATCCTTTCACCAGGGACATTGTAACTTTCCTCCTGTTTCACTGTGGGATATATGTAAGATTTGTGTCTCTGCTTCATCCTCTTTCATTTATTCATTCATTCCAACTCTGACGGAACTCTCTTAAGCAGATAGTAACTCACTCCACCATCCCCGATGACTGACATGTAAAGAAAAAAAGTTAGTTAGGCATACAGAAGAAGGAACCACTAAACTATTGACCTGCATGCATACTTTTCTTTTCACAAGTTCATTTTTGAAGGGATTTCAACAAGTGAGACATAACAGACTAATTTCATATATATGATAGTCAGTAAAAGAGAGAGATTAAATAACATTCACTGTTTATCTTATCTTTATGCATTAAGCTGTATATAAATAAAAGAGAATATTATACCTAAAGTACACACATCAACACAAACATACCATCTTCTGTGAGGGACTAAAATGACTTTTCTGATGCCTATCACTCTTAATCCAAATGAAAGAGCACCTGTTAGAGATGACCTTGATAAGAGAAGCGTGGAAGATCATGGAGCTGTGGATCAGAGAAAAGTTACTACACTACACAGACTCACACAGCTGTGCTAGAATAAAGCTCTATTAAGACTGTATGAAAGAGGGTATGTTGGGTATGAGTAGATAACACAGTTCATTAATCAATACTGCTGAAGTATAGCAATGCAATTTGTGCAGATTTACGCAATATTGTATTTTTGATTATGGATTGTAATGTGGACGCTTATTTTTGCCTTTTGGCTGCTTCGTAGGTTAAGAGTAGTTAAACCTGGCTTAGTTTTATGGTTTATGATTGAGTGTCCTTCTGTTGCCAAATATGTCAGTGGCCTTGTTGCCACAACAGATTTAAAAGAGAGGATAAAAGCGGCCAGCTTAGCTCAGTTGGTAGAGCCAGTCCACACATATAGAGGTTTACTCCTCGACGCAGCGGCCGCGGGCTCGACTCCCACCTGCGGCCCTTTGCTGCATGTCATTCCCCTTCATCTGTCCTGCGGCAATATTGGCCTAAAATGCCCAAAATAATCTTAAAAGAGAGGATAAGCCTTTATGTACGTATGCCAATGCACTGTTTTTGTACTTACTCATTTCTCTTTTCCCCCCATTATATACTGTAACCCTTGGTGATAGTTTAGAAGTTACCATTTAAAACTCCATCACTGCACCAAAAATAGAATCAAAGCAAATTCAATTTCTGTTCTCGATCTTAGGTCTAGGTACAATGGAGTGAACTGGCTACAAACCAAGTGGCTGTTGGAGTTCATTGTGGCAGTGTGGGAGTTGAACACGTTTGCCTCCTGCTGGTCTTTTAAGTGCACTTCAACACCAGAGAGGAAAACAGCTTTGGACTGAACAATAGAGCTTTGTTATAACAGCTTGTGAGAGCATATAGCTCACTTAATCTGACATACCAGGTCTTCATTTTTTCAACTTTGTAAATCAATGCGGTATCAATCAGAAAAGCAGTTCAATTGGAGTATTGTAATCTAATAAGCTAAACAGAACATTTTTCATTTCACATCAAAATAACAGCTCCTTCCTTCCCGATGCTTCACTGGAAATATCAAATCTCCTCCCATCAACACTGCTCTTGTCAACACACACAAATCTACTGTAAAGACAAGCTAGCTAAACTCCTACATTGAAAATGACAGGAATAATTATAATGCTGAGCTGACACACTGACCTTTGAATAGCTCCGCTTGAAGATAAAAACAGGCTTCACAGTGGTGAGGGCACAGTCAACATGTCTGTCTGATGTACTGAGGTGAGAAAACAGCCCTCACTTTGGCATCTCTTTCACAACACAAGGACAAACAAACAAGACAAATATAAAGAAAATGTACCTATATTCTAATGATTGCTCAACAGCAGTGCACTCTTATTACTGTCATGTTTAGTTTCACATGCAGCATAAATGACAAATAAAAGTACATATGGTATTTGTCAAATATGGCATGCATGACTAATAATACAAGAGCTACAGAAAGTTACAGGATCTCATGTTTTATGTCTGGAGCCCACCTGGTGGGGGAGAAAGAACTACATGCTGTTATATCTTATAGCTCACTGCTGACACATCCACCTATGTTTAAGACATGAAGTTGAAAGCCTCAAACATGCATGCTCTTTGTATCTCCAGCTCCAGCATCTGATCCAGAGGTGTAAGATGTGCACTGTTACAAGCTGTATTTAAACCAGATAACAGGGTTCATTTCCTCTCTCTTGATAGGGTCTACAAATACACAGCCAGCCAATAAAACAGCCAACACAATGCCGCTCTATCGCACCAAATCAAACAGAAGAGGTGTGACACTACTCTGTCTGAAAAAAGCAATAGATTGGGTCGTTATCAATGCTAGAGAATACATTCAGATTATTAAAAAAAAAAAAAAAATGATATCATGGAATCACAATGTGTGTGCGTGGGGGGGGGATGAGGAACACTACTTGAATTAAGCCATGGTGCTGTATAGCTTTCACCTATGTTTGTGTGTTTTTGAGTCACATCTGTCTAGTGCTTGAATTTTGATGCCGGGATTTCATTGGAATTCCGCAGCCGACCAACAGGACCTTAGGATCTCAGCTTGGCTCGGCGTAGACCCTCTTTGGCTCTGTGACTGCCATGTTAATATGCACAAAGTCCGTACCGTTACAGTCAAATCAAATGTTATCTTTATCCAGGGTTAGTATGGGGTGATTTAAATAGAATGAGATAAGGGAAAAATAAGGGGAAATCACAACAAGAAGGGGGGGAGGGAGGGGGCAAAAAGCTGGAGAGAACAAAAGAAGAAACAGCACAAAGAAGACCAAGAGAGTGATGGGAGAGGGATGGGAAGCGACAAGTTCAGCCCAACACTGTCAGAGAATCCAAAGGTCAAACTATGATTTATAACAGGGCTTCACAGCTCTCCAGGTTTGAATCATCTGTGATCATCCTTCATACATAACTCAACCCCCCAGACCTGTCAATATTTAACCCCTTCGAAACAATACTCCTCTAAATGGCAAAGCTAAAACACACCATTTACACAATAAAAAGCCTCACTAAAAAGTAATTTGCCTACTGTCCTATACCATGCCATCACAGATGTTGCTGCTGCTTTCTGCTCAAAAACAAGCCCAGGGAGGGACATAAGACAGCAGGGTAGGGAATGTTTTCAAACCTGGACTCTATCAAGTGAGGAGGCATACCTACCATCTCCATGCAAATACATAGACATACTAGTTTTTATTGTGTGGTATGGACCACCAATGGCTTCTTCTTTTCTCTCACTAACCTCACCTCATACTGAGTCTTCTTCTTCTGTGCCCATATAGCAAGAGTCTTTTCTTATGCCTAGGCGTCCTGACAGTTTTATTTGCTAGGCCGTCTTGTTAACACAGTGAATAGCGGGGCTGGCCTGTGTTATGCAGATCAGACTGGGTTACTGAGGGGACAGACGTCAGCAAGCCATTCAGGGCCGGGTTAAAACTCAACCTTAGTCCCTCTTGTTCTTCTTCGACCATCTTTTATCCTCCTCTTCTACCCTCTCACTGCTGCTTTAAGCCAGCTAAAGTTTCAGCTATACAAGAACAAGGACAGGCTTTGTCCAGCCAACCTGGTGCTTTAATTGACGTGTTAAGTAGTGCTGCTGGCTGGAGGAAATGAAAAATAGCAAATGGCATCTCATGGCATAAATTCTTCTTTGCAGTCTGATTTGTGTTCATACTGACCTAACCCATACCAACAGGTCAAGTGTAACCTTTTAGGAACACATTAGACAGTTCTAAAACACACCAACACCGTGCAGAAGAGGGTGGTGGGGCCGATCAGGTAGCACAAGAATGCACAGGGCCCATGCTAATAAGTGTGGTAATGAGACTCATTAGCACAAGGAAAACGAATCAAGCCAAAGGCAGGCATTAATAATTCAGAAGGAGCATGTTGTGCAAGGATAATCTACACCTATGGCCAACCTGCCCAGAGCAGCCCACTCTTCTTACACAGGCACACTGACACACAAGCAGCCAGGTAACAGAAGCTCCTCTTTCATCGGTCTATTTTTTTAGGGTAAGTAGAGCAGCCAGGATGTCCTTTTCAAAGCAATTTCCGCAACTTCAACCACCGTATCCAGATAGATCTTACTGAGAGCAGAACACTGTCCTGTATTTTCTACCAAGCCTTTAAACACGCACTTCCACATGGGCATCCATCCTTATCTGTGAATTTCGTTCATTGCAAATAAGCAGCAACTCTACAGCAAACATCCATCACATAGAATGAGTTTAAACAACACCTTGCAGACAATCCTAATCTTAGCTACTTGTTTCTGTAATCACATTTTTTAAGTCACTAGGAAAAACGTTCTTGTACTTGAAAGTGTATAGACACAGGCCACATTCACATTTGAGTCAAATAACATCCACAGCAAATTCCTGAGGGTAGTGTTTTGGTAGGCCTGGGTGATTTTAAATACCCAACACTAGAATGGCTCCTCTCTTGACTCTGAATGACTTGGAAATGCCTGAACACACTCAGTCAACTTACTATAAAAGAAACACCCCCAGAGTTTAGCTTAGTGGAAACATCTTATACAGAAGCAGTACAGAAGAAGAAGAAGAAGAAGAAGAAGAACGAAAAGGGAGAAAAACAGGGCTTGTAATGTGCATTCATTATTAAATATTTAGAGAATCATCAATAGTTCAGTGAATTCTGAGACACACACACACTCAAGGAGTTCTAAGATTAATTTAAGGGGTCCCCTTGTTTTTTTATGAATTTTTTACTTTTGCATTCTTTTTGTAAAATGTTTTTACCTCATAAAGACTCTAGAAATCCATTGAATAAAATACATAGAAAAAACTAAAATTAAAACATCAGCAACATTATTTTTTCTAGCTAACATTTTGTCTCACATTGCCAGACCTATCTCAACACCGCTGAAGAAACTTAAGAAAAATCATACCTGGTAGAGTACATGTGAGCTTGAGAATACAACAAGCCACATGTACCATAACTTATATTTGCCGTAGTCAACTGAGCAACAGACAAACACCATATGTGACCAGACAAAACAGCATGTGCACACCTGCCCCCCTTCATCTCCCTATCTCTAACCTCAGGGTCACTTAAAGTCCACCACATTCCAAAGCAAAACCTTACTACCATACCTTGCTAAATTAGCATGAAAACACATTTAGTTTTGCATGAGGAAAAAAAACAGGAAATTCTTTAAGTGTTCTATGCAAGAACAAAGACTTGTTGGAGCCATAAAACAGCCTTTTTCCTCCGGCGGGCTCCTTAAGTCTGTGTCCACTGACAATGTTTTATTCCAGTTTGTCGGAGGGGGATAAGTAGACTTTTTATTGTGGTACTGCAAAGACAGGCAATTAAAGGCTGCATTCCTGAGCCCACTGTCACCCTGTAATAGTTTACTTTACAGCAAAGGAGGCAGGATGGCCTTTATGGTTCAGAGCCTCCCCTTCTATCGTGGAATCCCATCAAAAGAGAAAATACCTCACAATTCCATGGCTGCCGTGTTAACTTCGAACAAATTGGCTCCAACCTGGTTGACCTTTCTTTTACCAAAATACTGTATCTTAATATGAATTATTCAGTGTTTTTTTTATGAAAATTGGTATTAAGGGGAATTCTGGTGTGCTACAGAATGAAGTTGTGCAGGTGTAAATAAATTTCAAACTGAATTGAACGTTTTTTTTTGCTCTTGTAATTTTGGACCTCTCCTCCCCAAGTAATCCTCAGTGGAAGCAGCTTATTGTGCTCCCCGATTACAATGTAGGATTTG